>NC_089252.1:37679149-37985466 GCF_963930625.1 Muntiacus reevesi | reverse complement strand
GGCTAATGTCCCTTAACACCAGAGACTCTATTACTTACAGGACCATCCAGGTAGGAGCTGTACTACATTCAGGAAACTTAGAGCATTCCCAGATAGTACAAGACTCACAAACATACTAAAACAGAATAAAAGAGAGAAACTAACTCTAGTCAGCATGCACTTACGGCCAGTAATTATACACAATACTCTCTTGCCCAAAGTGGGTAAAATACCTGGTGAACATCTTCAATAAGCCCATGAAAAATATTACAGGAACTGTCGTTAATTCCTTTACAAAGGCTTAAGGAGAGTCCATCGCTGGCCTGAGGATTCCAAGCTGGTAAGGGGAAGGTCTGAGATTTCGACCCTGGGCAGTAGGACCTCGCAGCCAGAAGGCTTTGCCCTGTCCCATGGGCATTTCCCCGCAGGCTACCTGCAGCATTAGTGCTTCTCATGCAGTGGTCATTGCAAAGCAGTGGCCTATGAAGGGACGATATGACCAAGTTTTAGGTCAGTTACCGCTCATTACTGGAAGAGCACGCCACACTGCAATCAAGCGTTCTTGAATTTTTAGGACTTGGAAGCTGCCAATAAAGTTTCCAGGACATTTGAGAAGGAACGTGGAACTCATTAAGGAATCATCCATCATTTCATGTGGGTTTCATTACCGTGCTAACTTATTTTAAAACTAGATCATGCAAATTTTATTTTCGAATGTCCTACAGAAAAGCTGGGACATCTAACAACCAATTTGTGAGTGAGTTACACATATCTCCAGATGATCCCAACCCTTAGTCAATCTACAGAAAGCAAACTGTTCCCCGAGTTCAGAGTCAGTTCCCTGAAAGTGAAACTAGTACAGATCAACGGCCAATGGCTTAGTCACTGTCTAAGGAAGCTCCCCTGAAGGAGGCCTGTAATACTTGCAATCATGCTGACTGAGGTTTGGGAAATACCTACATCTAATCTGAGTCCTCGATGTAGCCACCAGATCGGCACACTGCTGAGGAGAGTCTTACCTTCAAGGGTGGTGTCTTTCCTGGGTTGCATCCTTTATCCTCTTTCAGCATCTCTCTATTCATAGCATCCCCAGCTCCTCCCCATGACCTTATCCACTGTCATGGCAACACTCACAGGCTGAAGACCACTAATCTTGGCCTGGTTGCTCTTGAGCTCTGGCCTTTCAGGATGTCAAATTTTTCTTTGGTATGTTCTCCTTTGGTATGCTCCCCTGGTGGCTCAAGATGGTTAAAGAATACACCCGCAATGCAAGAGACTCCGGTTTGATTCCTGGGTTGGGAAGATCCCCTGGAGGAGGGCATGGCAATTCACTCCAGTATTCTGGCCTGGAGAATCCCCATGGACAGAGGAGACTGGTGGGCTACAGTCCGTGGGGTCACAGAGTCGGACATGACTGAGCACCTAAGCACACACATGTTCTCCTTCACCTGCAACTCATGTGCAGAACTCAGTCCCTCCCAACTGCAGTCACTCATTTTCCCCAGCTTCAGGAATGACATCACTACATACCCTGCCATTTGTATTATATTCCCCTTCTTTGCCCTCCATTCTGGATGGGTCCATAAATCAGGGCGAGTCTACTTCAGACACATCTCTCAATCCATCTTCCTTGATGTTGACGCGTATCCAGTGCACACATTTAGACTACATCTTGGCTATTGCACCACCTATCTTGACTCCCAAGATCTTTTCTCCCCCCATTTTTCTGGCCGCACCACACAGCTTACGGGATCTTAATCCCTCAACCGGGGACTGAATCCAGACCCCCTGCAGTGAGAGCTCAGGGTTCTAACCACTGTACCACCAGGGAATTCTCATTTTTTCCTCCTAGTTTAATATCCTTTACATACACCTGCAAAAGTTAAGTTGCTAGAACAAAAGTTACATGATGCTATTCTCTTGTTAATCATCAGTTGATGAGGCATTCTCTACTATTGGCAGGATGTTCCAAACTCATTAGTTTTTATAAGAGTTTCTTTACAACCTGCCTTAGCTCATGTTTCAGACTCATCTCTGTGCCCCACTCCAATCATATACACTAAGGTCTGGCCATAACGATCTGCTCTTAGATTCCCTTGAATAGGCATCAGTAGAGACAGGAGAATACAGTGGTTAAGAAACAGGGCTTTTCATTTGGACTGACATACTTTGAATCACAGATTTACCTCTTACTCATATAATACACTATGTGTCCACTTTGAGACCCAATTTTTCCTCCTCTCAAAAAAATGGAACAATATTGCAATGTTACCATCAGAATTAAGAAAATGTGTTAGCTATTACAATCCTCTTCATCGTCAGATATATCCATATCTACTATTTAACGTTCAGCAAATTTTCAAAAAGGAAACACTTTGTACAAATATATTAGTGTTAGTTGGTTTATGACGTCCTCAACGTTTGTATTCTACAGTCTATAGAATGCCTTGATAGTTTGAGGAAAAAACTGAAACAGATTTGTAGCAATTAATAATTACCCTGTTGAGGCTCTTAGAATGTCCACTTGTCTATACCACTGACTTACTAATTCACTGAGTACAGAACTTTCATATAATACGCTATACATTATTATTTTACTTACTATGTGCTATATCTCCAAATAAATCTGAATATAGAGAGTTCATCTTATAATTTTTAACATCTCCACACTATTTAACCCAATACAAGATTCTTGGGAGTCCTTCAATAATTACCAAGGTCAGAGTGAGTTATCTACCTAAAGACTGTTGCTCCCCACGACACCAAAAGATTTTAAATGCATGAGTTTCTGATATTGCTCGACCGTGATGTTTTTTCCCAAGGGAATAAGGGAAAACAATGTTTTGCAATTTCTTTTATCACACTATATAAAGCAAAATGCAAACTGGCATGATTCTACAGGCACACAGATTAAAATTAGGTTTTGAGTAATTAAGTATTTTAATTACAATGTTGATAAGCAGTTCATAACACTGAGGCTATGTTCTCCAGACTACCTGCACTCCCTGATACCCGTAAGCATGCACAGTGCTTATAAAAATGGTGGCTGATATCTGACTGCAAGCAGGAAAAAAATCTGTGTGCTGGCTCGAGTTGGAGACCATCTCACAATGGCTCTGTGGGAAAATGCTGTTCCTCGCCAATATTCTGTCTCCACAGATTCACACCTATTTCCTCTGATATTCATGGTTTGAAAATTTTTTAAAAATCATGTTCATGAGTTATTCTGAGCTTCTTCAGTAAAACTGGCTGTCATGAAATTAAAAGATGCTTGCTCCTTGGAAGGAAAGCTGGGACAAACCTAGATGAAGTGAAAGTGACAGTGTGAGTCATTCAGTCCTGTCTGACTCTTAGCGATCCTGTGGACTGTAGCCTGACCTGCCAGGCTCCTCTGTCCATGGGATTCTCCAGGCAAGAATACTGGAGTGGGTAGCCATTCCTTTCTCCAGGGGATCTTCTCGACCCAAGGACTGAAGCCAGGTCTTCCTCCTTGCAGGCAGATTCTTTACCATCTGAGCCACAAAGGAGAAGCATCCCTTTGCTGACAAAGGTCTGTATAGTCAAAGCTATGGTTTTTCCAGTAGTCATGTATGGATGTGAAAGCTGGACCATAAAGAAGGCTTAGCACCGAAGAACTGATGCTTTCAAATCGTGGTGCTGGAGAAGACTCTTGAGAGTCCCTTGGACAGTAAGGAGATCCAACCAGTCAATCCTAAAAGAAAATAACCCTGAATATTCATTGGAAGGACTGATGCTGAAGCTGAAGCTCTAATACTTTGGCCACCTGATGGGAAGAGCCGACTTCTTGGAAAAGACTCTGACGTTGGGAAAGATTGAAGGTAGGAGGAGAAGGGGACAGCAGAGGGTAAGATGGTTGGATGGCATCACTGACTCAATGGACATGAGTTTGAGCAAGCTCCAGGAGGCAGTGGAGGACAGAGGAACCTGGCATGCTGCAGTCCATGGGGCCACAAAGAGTCAGACATAACTTAGCGACTGAACAAACAAACGACAGAGACAGTTAACAATTATCAGCAGTTACTATGCAGCAGACACCACCGAAAGTGCTTTAAAAGGTACTGCTGCTGCTGCTAAGTCACTTCAGTCGTGTCCGACTGTTTCAATTCCCCTGACAACCCTATAAGGTAGGTACCAGTGTCTGCATTCTACAGATGCAACAGCCAAAGGTTAGGGAGAAATGCCCCTGTGCCCGTGATTACACCATTGCTAAGGGGTTCGGTCCGGACAGCACTCAGACCGTTCATTCTCGGGGTCTCTGCTCTCCACCACCATGCCACTCTGCTCTCATAAAGTAGAGTCCAGTAAATGCTACGAGTTTTGGACAACACGTCAGGAACTCAAAGGAAGGAGAGATGACTCCCTATTAAAGTTCAGGGAAGACCTCAAGGAGAAGATATGCAGGATTCAGACAGGCAGAGAGAGGCATGTGTGAATTCTGGGCCCCAGGTGAACAAAGCCACAGAGCTAGGGAGGTGCAGAAAGAGGATGGGGTGGACAAGGAGCCCACCATGGCGAGTGGTGTGCCAGAAGGCACAGTGGGAAGACCCTTCAGGTGCCACAGAGAGGCGCTCTGGGCCTTTAACCACTAGGCCATGAAGAGTCTCTAAAGTTTCCCTCAACAAGGTGACATGAGCAGAGACAGTCTTTGGGAAGAGTTATTAGAATTTTTTAAAAGATTAAACTTTTTTTTTCTCTCAGAAGATCATTTTCCTTACTTCTATAAAAGGATATTTGGGGATAAAAATCCCAAAGTCAAGGCATTCTCCATTGGGAGGACTAAGGGACTGAAGCTAACAGGATGAAATTTAATAGGGATGAGAACGAAGTTCTGCAACTTCAGCTGCACATGTTTAGGATGACTGCTTTCTGGCATGAGTAGACCTCATGTGAAAAAGACAAAGAGATGTTGGCCAAATGGAAGGTCAGTACAAGCCAAGATCATTACATGGATGCCAAGAAAGCTACATAATTGAGTCTTAAGTCCCATAGATGTACAGACAGAAAGGGGAGACAGTTGTCCTGAATGCAGCAGAACTGACATTCTGCTCTGGGCACCAGATGGGAGGAGGATACTGATGTCCAGGACTAAATTCAGAGCAGGGTGGATGAACAGAGATCATCAAGAAGCCACACCACATGTGGAAATGCTGTGGACGCACTGCAGACATGTAGAAGGCTCCAAGGACGTGTGTGGTTTCGAATTATGGTGCTGGAGAAGCCTCTGGAGAGTCCCTTGGAGACTCCAGTCAATCAAACTCCAGGAGATCAAACCAGTCAATCCTAAAAGAAATCAACCCTGAATATTCATCGGAAAGACTGATGCTGAAATTGAAGCTCCCATTCAGACCCTTCTGATACTCTGGAAATTATACTACTTCCTGAAAAAGTTTAGGATGGGATTGTCTAATATTGATGTCTGGGTTCTATTTCATAGATTAGAATGCACTTCAAAGGGGCTGCAACCTCTTACTGGTAAGGGGTCTCCACAGACTTGCCTAATTCAAAAGGAGGCTATGCTTTAGGCCTTTTGTTTTGTTAGAAGGACAAAGAGGAGGACAGCAGAGGCAGCAGCAGCAGCAAACAGAGACGGGTCAAGTGATAAATCCTGGGATATTTGAACTAAAATACACTTAAATATTCATGTGTGTGTGCAGGCTAAATCACTTCAGTAGTGTCTGACTCCTTGCGACCCTATGGACCATAGCCCGCCAGGCTCCTCTGTCCATGGGATTCTCTAGGCAAGAATACTGGAGTGGGTTGCCATGCCCTCCTCCAAGGAATCGTCCCATCCAAGAGATTGAACCCAAGTCTCTTAGGTATCCTGTACTTGCAGGCAGGTTCTTTACCACTAGCACCACCTGGGAAGCACAAAATATTCGTAACTACTGAATCATCTGAGGTTGTCAAAGAATGAGAGACAACTGATGCATACCATGCTATTGCACAAGAAGAATCTTCTGAAGTGCGCACACGCTCTGCTGGCCTCATAATAATTACAGTTATATTGCTACAAAGCCCCTGGCTGACTATTCCTGTCACTCCTGTGGATGCCTGACACCAGGCTCTCTAACTACCTTCAGCAGGCAGGACTGGCATGGGGTTCCTGTCTCCATAACTCCAGGACTCCTCTCCAAGTTTACGGAAGCACTTTTTGGGATTAGCATTACAACTCATGGAACAAGAAGAAAAACAGGGTGAAAACAACTCTACTATCACCTACATATTCCAGAAGTTTCATAGTTAAATACCACTTCAGTACACAAATAACAGATACTGAACCTTCTGTCCTTTAAAGCAAAATAATGGACTTTTCATGTCCCAACTAGTGATTGCTGGACTCCTGGAAGATCTAAAACAGAGAACTGCATTTAAGCAGGAGATGATTTTTGCATATCTGACCTCAATTTTACTACCTATTTTCATAAGAGAAAGAAAAACAGTTGAAGTCTTTGTGTTCATTTACTTGTCTATATCTAACAAACAGACAGTGCGTAACAGGGAGCTTCATAGCTCACAGAAATAAGACCTGTTTACCCTGCTCACTTATAAGACCTGAGTCTGTCTGGGACCTAAGCTTTGTAAGCTTATTATTAATTCATCACTCAAGTTGCCTAGCGATGGAAGTCCATCTCATCAGCACTCACATGGTCTCAATAGTTTTTCCCCCTTCGATGATCCACAGGCTTCTCTATCACTAACAAACGAGTCCCTTTCTCTCGCTCCTCCATCCTTCTGTTTAGACAAGCACTTGGGGGCCATGGTCAGCGCTGGTTTCTCTGTCAGCGGTCTCACCTCCAGGTTGCACAACATCTTCAGAGTGAGCTGAAAGGCTTTTGCGTTCTGTCTCCCAAGAAGGCAGTACTCTACCTCCCGTGTCTTTACTGTAACAATAGTGCACATCTCAACTGAGCTGCCTTCACTCCCTGCTTCTGGAAGATTTCCAGGCAGGGTCTGTGTTGACGTCAGCAAGGCTGATTCAGAACACTACCTCCGGGGGTTTAACCAGGCTTTGAAACACATTCCTGCACTCAGCTCAGCTGGGGTCAGTAGGAGGCCTTCCAGTAAATCTGGTACTTCACTTCATCATTCAGCTTATTGCAGACGGGCACTGATTTCCTCTCATCCTCTAAGCTATTTTATTACCTTTCAGATGATTTCTGCTGGGACCTTGGCTGTTAGAGCCTTGCATTCTTATGCCCACTGCCTTCTGAATTCCTTATCTGCAAAAATTGTGCTTGCTTCGGTAACCTAAGCGTTGTTGTTCTGTTTTCCATCTGATTTTTTTTAAAACTTTAGGATCATAAAAATTAAGTCCTTTGTTTATATATTTTCAAATCTAAAGAGAAGTCGTATCTTGTTAAATTTGCCTTTGATTAGCACAGTTGCTCTTCAGTTCATCCCTGGGCTTAGAGTTTAACCAGGGCGTTACCAAATTTGTAAAGATAGAACACATACAGAGAGGGCAGGGCTGTGATTAGATACAGAACTAGAGGGGCGATCACAGTGAAACCACAGAACTGTGAAACTGAAACCTATTTATAAATATAAAGCCAATTCCTTATTACTTCTAAGATTCAAAATTACATACTCTTTATTTAGTAATAATCATCAAAGCACAAAAATGTAACTTTATTTTCACAAATAAATGAGTGCATCAAGCTATTTCCACAATCCTAGATATCATGCTGAAAATTTATCCCGTTATGAACCTTGGTTATGCTTACTACCCCCCTGAAATCTGTGATAAAAATAAATAAACAAAATAAACAAAGACAGTATTTCAGTTAAGCAGCCTTTCTTACCACATTCTAATCTAAAAAGAAGTCTCAATGAGGCCAAAGTAGACTTTACCTTTGATGACAAAATAACACTAGTAAAACAATTTAAAAACAACAAAAAAACAGACTTGCAAAATATAAAGATGATGCTACTTAAATAAAAAGAACCCAAAACACAGTGAAGCAAATGATTCTAATCCGATTCAAAGGAAATGAATTTCAAATAAACAACAAAACCATCGTTCCTGATTCTTCACTTTCCCCCAAAAGACAACACAGAGGACAAGAAAAGGCAGAAAAAGAAAACAGAAGTGCAGTAAGGAGCCTTGACACGTGGCTGTATGGGTCACAGTGCTCTAAGAGTTAAACATGAAACGAGGTAAACAGACCATGGAAATCTTCCTGGGGAGAGCATGCACTTGTGTTTCTTGAAGTAGACCCTCTACTTGCGATTAATCAGATGAATTTTTGGTGTTGCGTGTACACTCTAACCCAGGCACCAATGTCTCAAAGAAGCTGCCTAAGAAAAGAGCAGAAAGAGGGCAGGAAAAGATCAGAGGAAATGGACAGAGGCAGTCACACAAACCCCACACCAGATCAGGGCAGGCAGGCACAAAATGAGAACCTCTTTCTCACCCACGTGTCTTCTCTATGAACCAGGCCAAGACACTCAGCCATTTCCCCTTGGAGCCATTTGCCCCATCACTGAAATCAGAGGAAAGACTGGTAGCCCCACCAAAGAAATGTTTTAATTCCATTAAAGGGTGGAAGAGCTTGCTTGGGTAATAGAGTCTCCCTCGGCAGATGTTTCTAAGATTAGATAATCATCTGGAAAGATTAGATCAGTTTAAACTCCCAGGCAAAAACAGGAACTGGAAGCAAAACACCTCCAAGTCATTCATTTTTAAGCATCTATTAAGATCCCATTTTAACCAGTCTTCTCAAATTAGTAACAGGGTGTACCTACTTCCCTTCTATATTTGGGCTTTAGAAACTTACATTCACACCATAACAAAAACAGTGAAAGGTTAAAAAGTTAACCACTTACTGTCACTTAACACTATGCACCAATAATCTAATGAAAAAAAGCCCCACCCATGCATTCACTGAAAAATGGATTTAAAACAAACAAAAAAGTTACAACAACTGTCTGCTTTCTCCTTGCCTCTCATAAATGAAAGGGGGGGGGGGGGGGGGAATCAGTCAGCAGAAAGAAGCCTATAGCCCAAAATATTAATTGAGGAAGTGCTCTGAAACTTACCTCTTAGCAGGTTAAGAGTGTCATGAATACTATCAAGGGAGATGGACGCTCAAAACATCTCTATGGCCGGGTGTCCTCACGGCCCAGGGGTGGGGAGGCATCTTCCGGCCCACTGCACACACACACCCCCTCCACCACCTGCAGAGTTCTGCCTCTCTCTCCACGTGGGAGCCAGGATCTGTCCCGCGGCTGCCTCCAGCTCTGCGGGCCAGAGAAACAAAGCGCTGCGAGGGAGCCTCTCCTCGGAGTGAAGAACAATTCCCAGCGCACGCGAGCTATTTAAAGAGGTGGTGCCTGCGAGACCAATGAGCCTTCCTGTTTGTGTCCCGGCTCAAATTTTCATCCATTTCCGAATGAAGACTGCATGCAGAGTGTAATCAGCCCGGAGAAGGCTGAGATTTACACAAACCTGTGCTGTGTGCAAGGGTGATTTTTTGAAATGGTTTTTCCCTTTCCTTCTCTTCTCCGCTAAGTAGACATGAGGCGTTATTAAAAGCACTTTGGGGAAAGTCAAAATCAAAACCTATACCTGTTGTCATCTGGTAAAAGTTGTTCTAACTCCTGAAAGTTTCTTAACCTGAAGTGTAGAAAGGAAAGACTGTGTGGATGATTGATCCAATGTCTCTCAAGTAAAACGCAGAGAAAAACCATGAGATTCATGGTAAGAAAGTAAGGGTTTGATTCAAAAAAACCGTCGTTTACTAGCCTTCAGAAAAGAAACGGACCCAATCTCTCTGGGTCTCAGTTTCTTTGCCTGAATATATGGGATCAGTAACACGTGCTTTGTATGTCTGCTTGTGAGGACTGCGTAAGATGATTGGAAAAGACCCCACACTGTGCCCAATAAAGTCAGAGTATGTGGTCATTACATCATGGCATCCAGGTGCCCAGTGGCTGTTACAAACATTATTAGTAGCTGGATAAAAAGAGAGAAGCCTGGCGGGCTACAGTCCGTGGGGTCACAAAAGAATTGGACACAACTCGACGACTAAACAACAACAACAAGAGCAAATACCTCTCCTCACTTCTCTCCAAAATTACACAAAATATAAACTATACAAAATTACACAAAATATGCATTTGTTTGCCTATGTGCTGACTGCCTCCCCACTGGCACCCAGGCTGCCAGAAAGTCAAAGACTTCACTGGGAATGCTGGTTTTTAACAATAGCCCCAGTACCCAGAACACTTTCCTGCACATCAGTTCAGTTCAGTTCAGTTCAGTTCAGTCGCTTAGTCGTGTTGGACTCTTTGCAACCCCATGAATCGCAGCACACCAGCATATAGTAACATGCAATAAATAATTGCTAAATAAATGAATAGATAAATGCAACATTTTGGGCAAAATCAAGCACAGAGCTCTACACATGGTAAGCCTGTAACAAATATGTATCACATCAGTGAATGTACAGCCACTTTTTTAATAGAAAAACATCCCAGGAAAAATGCAAATGTGATAGAATTTTAAAACATGTTGGAACTCTGAAAAACATTTCAGATAAATATGAGTGTATGTTTTGTTAGGTCACCCAGTTCTAAATACATAATTAAGATGGTTCTTGAAGTGAAGTGAAGTTAAAGTCTTATCATGTTCGACTCTACAACTCCATGGACTGTAGCTCACCAGGCTCCTCTGTCCATGGAATTCTCCAGGCAAGAATACTGGAGTGGGTTGCCATGCCCTTCTCCAGAGGATCTTCTCTACCCAGGGATCGAACCTGGGTCTTCTGCATTGCAGGCAGATTCTTTACCATCTGAGGCACCAGGGAAACCCACAAACTTCTTACTCATGGAGGAACCATTTCAAGAACAAACTCAGCTAAACCTTTTCAGCAAATTAATTCATATTGGATACTGTAACTAATATCCACGAACTTCTTATCTCACGGCTACTAGTTACAATATCCAATGTGAATTAATTCGCTGAAAAAGTTTAGCTTAATTTGTTCCTAAAATCCTTCCTGTTTTTGGGCCTGTTTTTGTTCATAGTGGAAACTCTTTCTTTTGCTGTCCTTTAAGTTGGAGTTTGGTGGTGATGGGATTGGATGAGAACTCTGATTTTTTTTAAGAGCATTATCCAGACAAGAAGGCTAGAGATGCTTGGTCGCTTGTGGCTCTTATGATCCGACTACTGATGTTTAATATAACATAACAACATGCCTGGAGACGGGAGGGTCATGGGGACCTGGAACAATAGATTTAGTTTTGAGCCTTCACATTATTGCCTGAATCCAGGTCAAGCTAGTTCAGGTCACTAGAGACTAAAAATCAATTCTTTGATGGCTGCTCACTAATCTATTACGTGTAAAGAAGAAAGCAACTTGAGTGGATATTTGTTCATTCTATAAAATTACCATGAGAGGCAAGATCCTGAATCTTAAAAGGTCATGTGAAATGTAATTCCCTCTTCGAAGGGTTTCTCTTGCTTTGCTTAAGAAATAGGACCCCACTTCCAAGTTTCTCTTTCCTTCTCTGCACTCTTTCAGGCTCCTGCTTTATAGACAGAATAAGAGCTGTCCTACCACAGGTCTTTCTACAAGCGTTAAAAGTGGAATATCAAGATTTAAAGTTGCTCCCTTTGAATGAAGTCATTTTAGTTTCAAAATATGAGGAAGCGCCTCGTGATCACTGAACCTGAAAGTTCTACTGGTTTTGGCCAGCGAAGAAGAATCTCTGAAGAACAGAGTCACGACCAAATAAAAACAGAATTTATTACCTTTAATAACTGTCTGTTCTGTTTTTCTAAGTTAGAATTTTAGACACTGATGTTAAGGCTTTCTACATCCCTCCTCCTCCTCCTCTCATGGCTCCCCCCATGCTAGAGAAATTTTTAATTGAGTAATTAATGATTTTAAAGAAGCTTCTAAATCAACTTTTGACAGCTTCCAGCAACAAGGCTTTCTCACCTTACCTGTAGTTTCCAGTGTGATAAATATCAGCCTACAAGGAGCTTGTGAATTCAACACTGAGGGTTATCAAGTGAGGCTTAAATGCCTCCAGAAACATGCATGATTGTGGGGAGTGGGGGGTGAACTGTGAAAACTACCATCCGGTCGTCAAGTTTCTTCTTCATCTAATGAAGAAAGAACGTCTTTAAGCAGTTCTTCGAGAAGTTCTAACACTCTCCCCCTTCCCTGGGGAAGCAGATGTACCCTGCTAGCTGTTTTCTATAAAACAGTTTTATTGCCCTAGTTATTAATACTAACAGACTTAGTCAAGATATCATTGTGTATGGTTAACGAATAAAAAGAAAACTTAAGTTACTGATTACAGGGTCTCCTTACGCTTATTTCTATCATTATTTGAGACTATATATCTCATTTGAATAAACATTTATCTAATGCTACAGAAAGCACAAAAATCAATCTGGTAAGGGACAAGAACTTATAGGCATGACTAACAGGAGCAAATATCACAGAACACATTATCCCAAAGAATACCATTACTAGCTATAATACACTGGACAACAGAATGATAATGAATATTTCCTTTCTGCCATGTGTTGTTTTATAGGACAGCACATTTCCTGTCAGCTGACTCGAATGAGTAAAATAAAGTCACATTGAAAGATTAATCTTATTGATAAGGATGCATTTTGATGGCAATTAATTCTAAGAGGTTAGGGCTATTTCTCTTCCAAAATGAGGAACGAAGAAGATAGTATTTCTCCTTCCTTTCCTCCTCCTCAACTGGCTGTGGGTAAGGGCTCAGTTAAACGCTTTAAAGACATAAGGTTCTTATCCTCCATCAATTCACAAACTGGTGAGACAGGTACAGAAACATCGAGTACACGGTAGCATGTAGTAAAGGAGAAAGGATCACCAAAGGTCAAGAGTGCAAGGCTGGAGAAGGGAAGGACAGGTCAAGGGCTTTGTCACTTCCAAGCTGTTTGATCTTCCAGAAACTTCATCCCTCTAAGCCTCACTTTTCTCAAGGATAAAGCAGAGATCATACTAGTATCTGCTTCCCAGGGCTCTGATGAAAATTAAATGAATTTATGAATTCATTTCACAGCCTGTGTGGCAGCTGAGCCTGTGGACTGAGTGTACGACTTTGGGGGAAGGATGTCTGAACAGTACAGCTCTATGACTTCCACATTTTAGGACAAAGGGCATGCCCAAGGACAAAGAGAAATATTTTTTGAAGATAAAAAGCTAAATAAATTCATAAGAAGACCCTGACCATCCTAAATGTGCATTCACTGAAACAAAAGGCTTCAAAATAGTTGACGTAAAAACTCTTAGAACTGAAATCCCAGTAACAGTTGAAGAGTTCAATACTCCATGCTCAGCAACAACACATAGAATAAAACAGAAAATCAAGAAAAATAGAAAACTTAAATAGCATCAACCAAATCAACTTAATGGATACTTTTAGAATACTCTTACCCAAAAGAGCAGAATATATTCTCTTTAAGTTTACAGGAGTATCACCAAGATAAATCATATGCCAGATCACAAAACAAAGCTTTATAAATTCTGAAGGATGGAACTCATACAAAGTATGTTTTCTGATGACAAAGGAATTCATTTAGAAATCAGAAAAGAAAAATATCTAGAAAATTCCTAAATATTGAAAGTTAAAGGACACACTTTTTAAAAATCCATATATCAAAGAAGAAATCCCAAGGGAAATCAGAAAATATTTTTAACTGAATAATAAGAAAACTACAACATATCAATATTAGCAGGATACTGCTAAAGCGATCCTTAGAGATTGCTTTATTTTGTATTTTATAGAATTAAATAGAATTAAATGGTTATTAAAATGGAAGAATGAATGACCTAAGCTTCTATCTTAGGAAGCTAGTAAAAGAAGAACAAATTAAGCCTAAAATAAATCAAAGCAAAGAAATAATTGAGATAAGAATGAACAAAAATTAATGCAAGAAAGATTAAACAGATGAAAGAGAAAAATTGTTTAAAAGCTAGGTTTGGGAAAAGATGAACAGAAATGGTAAATCTGTAGCTATTTTATCAAGAAGATAAAAGACAAAAATTAGCAGTATTAGGAAAGAAAAAGAGGATGGCCCTAAAAATCCTCAAGACAGAAAATGGACATTAACAGCATACTATAAACAACTATGGGTTTCCACAGTGACTCGGTGCTAAAGAATCCTCCTGCAATGCAGGAGACACAAGTTTGATCCCTAGGTCAGGAAGAGCCCCTGGTGGAGGAAATGGCAACCCACTCCAGTATTCTTGGCTGGAAAAATCCCATGGACAGAGGAGCCTGGTGAGCTACAGTCCATGGGGTCACAAAAGAGTCAGACACAACTAAGAGACTAAACAACAACAATAAACAACCATAACCCAAGAAATTCAACAACTTACATGCAATGGACAGATTCTTTGAAAGACACAAACTACGAAAATTGACAGCAGAAGAAATGGAATCTACCTATATTCATGTTGAATACTGACTGATGATTTCATTATACTTTTTACACAGTAGTAATTCATTTATAGATAAGTGAAAACTAGCCTCACCAGTGTGATAACCTCAGCTTCAAAAGTTCTTATGCCAGTGAAAATTAAAAACCTGAAAGATACTGCATGGCTACAGATACAGCAGGAAGAGAAAATTAAGGGTGAATGAATACAGCCAAAGTCATGGCATTTGCATAATTACAGCAAAATTATTATTATTTAATACTCTTAATTACAAGCAGGTTTTAAAATAAGTTTTAATATGTGTCTAGATCTCAACAGATCTCTTTCTTGTAATTAAAAAGTTTGGAAGTGAAAGTATTGCTTCTGTCACAACACAAAGGGTCCTGAGTAGATTCCTAGGAAGGAAAGAAGCAAGATGATTGACAAGAGGAAGTGTGCTTTGAGTCCAGGAGAGCAAACAGTTCTTGTTTACTGCAAGCTGTGAACAGCCAGCTTTGACTATTAGCAGCTATGAGCCAATGATTATTAACTCAACTGCATAGTGAGGGCAGGAAGTCACAGCATGACTGTTGCTTTTATGCTGTACTTCTAGTAAAACTTGATTTTATTGCCCATTTCCAATAGCTCTTGGGCTTGGGTGGTAAGCTACAGCCTTTTAGTAATTCTGCAAAGGATGCAGCTGGTGAGAAAAATGTAATCACATATGAATCCAACAAGGAAGAACAAATAAAAACAAAACACAATTCTCCACTTACAAGTCAAACAAGTTATGTGACTTACCTAAGAGGTTGTGTCTCTAAATTCTAATCATTAGTGATCACTAATAAAGGAAACATTTTATTTTTCTCAAGTGTTTATATTTCTTATATTGGGAAGTCAAAGAACAGGCTAGACTTTTCATAGGGAGATATGTACAATCAAGAAGTCATGCAGGCTTAAAATAATGACAATAAAACCCTTTAGATGTTTTCTACATTCTGATTAGGTATTTTAAGTACTTTACATGTACTAACTAATCTCATCCTCTGTACCACCCAATGAGATTGAACTACTACTTCCATCATTTTACAGATCAAGAAATAGAAGTGCAGAGAGGTTATGTAACTTGCCCAGGATTGCACAGCTAGGCTCCGATGCTGTAAAAACTGAAGAATAATTTCCCAATGTGCCAGTTACTACCTCTGCTTTCACATTACAGGAATTAACATTTTTACAAGTTTTCGGTTTTTTTTTTTTTTTACTTCTGGGAATGACATTTTTTGCCTGTATGGTTTTAACCTGAATCAGGAAAAATACAATATGAGGAAACAGTACTGCAACACAGGTCTGTGAGCTTCTCAGTAGCAGGCTATTTGCTGGGATGCAGAGCATTTTCAGTAATACAGCAGCACGCTCCCAAGGCAACAAGCCCATCTGTGAACAGTGTAGTGAGACGGTGTTAACATTAAAAGGCAAGCAAGGTGGAGCTGAGACCAGCGAAGCTGCCTGTCTTCCCGGATCCAGAGGACAAAGAAATCAATTCTGTCTCAAAAGCAAAACTTAATGAACCCCCATATCTTGGAATGAGCAAAGGATGTGACATCTGTCTACAGAAACTTGTCTTGGAAACTCGATCTATAAGACGAGAAAAATCATACTTGCTCAAGTATTCTCTTTGAGTAGAAGACCTACAAGGAAGATGCAATCACTAGTTGATGTTTACATGACTTCTGGAAGGGAAAGGGAAAACACTAAACATTTATCGAGCCCCCAGGTTGAGCCAAACACTGTTATGTCGTTCCCATTTCACCTGATTAAATCTTGACAGCGTATCCAGAAGGTATTATTCTCCCCATTCCTAAGGTCTAAAAACCTGAGGACAAAAGAGGTTATATAAAGTGCAAGCAATAGATGTTAAAGCAAATTCTGTACCTCAAACCAGAGAATAGGGTATAGTTCAGCAGGTAAAGAATCTGCCTGCAATACAGGAAACACAGCTTCCATCCCTGGATTGGGAAAATCCCCTGGAGAAGGAAATGGCAACCCACCCCAGTATTCTTGCCTGGAGCATTCCATGGTCAGAGGAGCCTGGCAGGCTATGGTTCATTGGGTTGCAAAGAGTCGGACATGACTGAAGCAATTTAGCACACGATTTAGCAAGATTAAGAAATTAACTCTGATATATAAATCTTACTGTGTGGCAGTCACTGTTCCAAGGTCTTTACTTACAGTGATGTCATTAATCCTCATGATAAGTCTACTAGATTAATTCTGCTATTAATATTATCCCCAATGAGGAAATTGAGCAGCTGAAGAGCCAAATAACTTGCCGAAGTCAGTAGCAGAGCCAGGAAAATGCTCTTCAACACTGACTTGGTTCTTTTAAAGCTAACAGAGGGGAATTCCCTGGAAGTCCAGCGGTTAGGACTCCACGCTCTCTCTTCCGGGGCTATGGGTTTGCTTGCGGGTCAGGGAACTAAGATCCAACAATCTGGGATAAATAAAAACCTGGACTTCTCCAGGTTCAGGATGCCTCAGCCCTCTTCAGGATGAGAGTCACCTCATCACTGAGACTTCAGTTTAAAGATTAAACTTTCGGTGTCTTTCTCTATTCTTGCCTACAAAAATAAAGTCTGCTCAGCAAATTAATTGAATAAATAAAATGAAAGAAGTCCACTTTAAAAAAAAAAAAAAAAAAAACGCTAACAGAGTTGAACATTTCAATACTGGAGAGGCTGAAAGTGAAACCGGCATAGGACCAAAATGGCCCAATTCCTTTGTAACTAATATATGAACCCCAATAACTGAGACATATACTAATTTAACTGATTTTTGTGTTTCTTGATAATATAGGAAAACTACTTAAATGTTGTCCCAGAATGATATTCATTTTAGAAAACACAGGATGCATTTCAGAGCATCTGGACTCAGGCATAGGATGACCATATGTGCTGGCTTGTTTAGAAAAATCCCAGTTTATACCTGCTGTAAACAGTGAAAGACTTTATTTCTCTTGGGCTCCAAAATCACCATGGACAGTGAGTGCAGCCATGAAATTAAAAGACGCTTGCTCCTTGGAAGAAAAGCTATGACAAGCCTAGACAGCATATTAAAAAGCAGAGACATCACTTTGCTGACAAAGGTCCGTAGAGTTGAAGCTATGGTTTTTCCAGTAGTCATGTATGGATGTGAGAGTTGGACCATAAAGAAGGTTAAGCACCAAAGAATTGATACTTTCGAACTGTGACGCTGGAGAAGACTCTTGAGAATCCCTTGGACTGCA
Organism: Muntiacus reevesi; assembly: GCF_963930625.1. Taxonomy (NCBI): domain Eukaryota; kingdom Metazoa; phylum Chordata; class Mammalia; order Artiodactyla; family Cervidae; genus Muntiacus; species Muntiacus reevesi. The sequence goes on along the minus strand of NC_089252.1, from coordinate 37,967,772 downwards.
ACGAGATCAAACCAGTCAATCCTAAAGGAAATCAACCCTGAATATTCATTAGAAGGACTGATGCTGAAGATGAAGCTCCAATACTTTGGCCACCTGATGCGAAGAGCCAGTTCACTGGAAAAGACCCTGATACTGGGAAAGATAGAAGGCAGGAGGAGGAAACAACAAAGGACGAGATGGCTGGATGGCATTATGGACTCAGTGGACAGGAGTTTGAGCAAGCTCAGGGAGATAGTGAAGGACAGGGAAGCCTGGCGTGCCACAGTCCATGGGGTCGCAAAGGGTCAGACATGACTGAGCAACTGAACAACAATACCTGCTGATCAGACATGATTGGATAGCACTTGCTTTCACTTTCAAAAGTGTTCCATTTTGGACAACGAAGCACACAGTCATCTCACTTAGGCACAACCAGTGCAACTGGCACAAGTCAAATTGCACAAGATTCAGAGCCAATTTCCTTTTCATATAATTTTCAAGTCATTCTTTTCAGCAACTCTAGAAGCTATTGGTCTATGTCAACAACAACCAACCCTTGGTTCACTTTTCACTGTTGGTACTGACTCTTTTATCTTTATGTACATTTTTGTTTGTTTCATGGTCCCATATCCATGCTTTCTATTTAACAATAATCTTCCACTTAGTTTTTCCTACTGATAAAATTAATTAGGATTACTGATTAACTCTAAAACTTCTAAAAGGCAAAATCAACACAAAACAAACACCATCCTTCCCCAATTCAAAACATACCTAATTTTAAAACTTTCTGGGCACCTAAAGTCATGTAGAGTTGTCTCTATAAACGCTAGTTTAACATCATATATGTTCACAAAAGAGAGAGTTCTACTGACCTTTCCATCTCAAACATTTTACAGATTTGGTACATGACCACGGGAATTTCAAATAATCTCACATTCATCTTCTGAGAATCATAGTCTGTATGAAAACTGTTCTGTGTTGCACTTGGTTTAAATAATTCTGATCCTTTCATCTCCTTATCCGAAAATCTGTCATTTTTACCATCATGAACTCAGTAGTCCTCTTCCCCGTTTCTCTTTTTTTCTGCCTCTTCCTACCTTCAAACACTTCATTTTCTTCTGGCCCTTTGGCCAAGTTACTCTCTTTCCTCCTCCAATACTTTCCAGCCTATGACAATCACTCAAATGACACTTTTGTCCTTAAAGATTCCATTGTCACTTTTAAGAAATAAGTAGCACAGACAACACTGAAATACAAAGGATCATAAGAGACTACTACCAGCGGCTCTATGCCAATAAAATGGACAATTTGGATGAAATGGACAAATTCTTAGAAAAGTATAACTTTCCAAAACTGAACCAGGAAGAAATAGAAGATCTTAACAGACCCATCACAAGCAAGGAAATCGAAACTGTAATCAAAAAATCTTCCAGCAAACAAAAGCCCAGGACCAGATGGCTTCACAGTTGAATTCTACCAAAAATTTAGAGAAGAGCTAACACCTATCTTACTCAAACTCTTGCAGAAAATTGCAGATGAAGGTAAACTTCCAAACTCATTCTATGAGGCCACCATCACCCTAATTCCAAAACCAGACAAAGATGCCACAAAAAAAGAAAACTACAGGCCAATATCACTGATGAACATAGATGCAAAAATCCTTAACAAAATTCTAGCAAACAGAATCCAACAACATATTAAAAAAATCATACACCATGACCAAGTGGGCTTTATCCCAGGAATGCAAGGATTCTTTAATATCCGCAAATCAATCAACGTAATACACCACATTAACAAATTGGAAGATAAAAACCATATGATTATCTCAATAGATGCAGAGAAAGCCTTTGACAAAATTCAACACTCATTTATGATTAAAACTCTCCAGAAAGCAGGAATAGAAGGAACATACCTCAACATAATAAAAGCTATATATGACAAACCCACAGCAAGCATTACCCTCAATGGTGGAAAATTGAAAGCATTTCCCCTGAAATCAGGAACAAAACAAGGGTGCCCACTCTCACCACTACTATTCAACATAGTGTTGGAAGTTTTGGCCACAGCAATCAGAGCAGAAAAAGATGTAAAAGGAATCCAGATAGGAAAAGAAGTGAAACTCTCGCTGTTTGCAGATGACATGATCCTCTACATAGAAAACCCTAAAGATTCTTCCAGAAAATTACTAGAGCTAATCAATGAATATAGTAAAGTTGAGGATGTAAAATTAACACACAGAAATCCCTTGCATTCCTATATACTAACAATGAAAAAACAGAAAGAGAAATTAAGGAAACAATACCATTCACCATTGCAACAAAAAGAATAAAATACTTAGGAGTATATCTACCTAAAGAAACAAAAGACCTATACATAGAAAACTATAAAACATTGATGAAAGAAATCAAAGAGGACACAAACAGATGGAGAAACATACCGTGTTCATGGATTGGAAGAATGAATATTGTCAAAATGGCTATTCTACCCAAAGCAATCTATAGATTCAATGCAATCCCTATCAAGCTACCAACGGTATTTTTCACAGAACTAGAACAAATAATTTCACAATTTGTATGGAAATACAAAAAACCTCGAATAGCCAAAGTAATCTTGAGAAAGAAGAATGGAACTGGAGGAATCAACCTGCCTGACTTCAGACTCCACTACAAAGCCACAGTCATCAAGACAGTATGGTACTGGCACAAAGACAGAAATATAGATCAATGGAACAGAATAGAAAGTCCAGAGATAAATCCACGAACCTATGGGCACCTTATCTTTGACAAAGGAGGCAAGGATATACAATGGAAAAAAGACAAACTCTTTAACAAGTAGTGCTGGGAAAACTGGTCAACCACTTGTAAAAGAATGAAACTAGAACACTTTCTAACACCATACACAAAAATAAACTCAAAATGGATTAAAGATCTAAATGTAAGACCAGAAACTATAAAACTCCTAGAGGAGAACATAGGCAAAACACTCTCTGACATAAATCTCAGCAAGATCCTCTATGACCCACCTCCCAGAATATTGGAAATAAAAGCAAAACTAAACAAATAGGACCTAATGAAACTTAAAAGCTTCTGCACTACAAAGGAAACTATAATTAAGGTGAAAAGACAACCCTCAGATTGGGAGAAAATAATAGCAAATGAAGAAACAGACAAAGGATTAATCTCAAAAATATACAAGCAACTCCTGAAGCTCAATTCCAGAAAAATAAATGACCCAATCAAAAAATGGGCCAAAGAACTAAACAGACATTTCTCCAAAGAAACAGATGGCTAACAAACACATGAAAAGATGCTCAACATCACTCATTATTAGAGAAATGCAAATCAAAACCACAATGAGGTACCATTACACGCCAGTCAGGATGGCTGCTATCCAAAAGTCTACAAGCAATAAATGCTGGAGAGGGTGCGGAGAAAAGGGAACCCTCTTACACTGTTGGTGGGAATGCAAACTAGTACAGTCATTATGGAAAACAGTGTGGAGATTTCTTTAAAAACTGGAAATAGAACTGCCATATGACCCAGCAATACCACTACTGGGCATACACACTGAGGAAACCAGATCTGAAAGAGACACGTGCACCCCAATGTTCATCGCAGCACTGTTTATAATAGCCAGGACATGGAAGCAACCTAGATGCCCATCAGCAGATGAATGGATAAGGAAGCTGTGGTACATATACACCATGGAATATTACTCAGCCATTAAAAAGAATTCATTTGAATCAGTTCTAATGAGATGGATGAAACTGGAGCCCATTATACAGAGTGAAGTAAGCCAGAAAGATAAAGAACATTACAGCATACTAACACATATATATGGAATTTAGATAGATGGTAATGATAACCCTATATGCAAAACAGAAAAAGAGACACAGAAGTACAGAACAGACTTTTGAACTCTGTGGGAGAAGGTCAGGGTGGGATGTTTCGAAAGAACAGCATGTATATTACCTATGGTGAAACAGATCACCAGTCCAGGTGGGATGCATGAGACAAGTGCTCGGGCCTGGTGCACTGGGAAGACCCAGAGGAAATCGGCTGGAGAGGGAGGTGGGAGGGGGGATTGGGATGGGGAATACGTGTAACTCTATGGCTGATTCATATCAATGTATGACAAAACCCACTGAAATGTTGTGAAGTAATTAGCCTCCACCTAATAAAAAAGAAAAAAAAAAGAAATAAGTAGCTATTCAGTTTCATTCTCTGACACTGTGCTTCCAGTAAAACCCCCAACTCAGTAATTGCCTTAGTAGGCCTATGCTGTCTCCTTATCACTTTATAATTCTTCTGAAAAATTACTTACCTTTGGACTCCTGGTCTCTCCACACTTGGATGAAAATTGTCCACTCAGATAGAGTCTCCTTGGGAAACAGCTGACGATAACGCTTCCCAGCTCCTGGCCTTCACTGACCTTATTGTTTATGAAGATCCCTGGGCAACTGGGATCTTCAGAAAGAAGGGAGGAGAGCCCTGCCCTCCATTCATAGAAGATCAGTTCCTGTGTCCTGAAGCACTGGATTGCACCACTTTACTCTAACCTCGGTCCACACAGTCACTGATGCTGGAAGGTACAGTCATAACAAGTCACCATGGGGCCAATGGAAAGTTGCTCCAGGCCAGTGTGAATCAAGATGTTGGAGACAACAGCCTACCGTGCCCTGCTTAAGGACTTAAACTCCTTGACAGTGTTCTCTCTTCCTGAGCCAGCACGGGTTCTTTAGATCTTAGCATTTAAATTCACCTTGATTATGATACCCAATACTGAACCATATTCATCTTTAATTTCCACTAAATGGCCTCAACTATCCAAAGAGGCTTAATCTCACCGTGATAATGATGTATCATTAGAGGTTTCCCTATAAAAGTTGCTTTGGATGTGTGGTATCTTTTTGGAAGAAAGTGCTGTAAAGTTTGAAGATCACATTTAGTAGAAGTGAATTTCATTAGAGATGTAACGAAAGTAATTACAGCTTCAGAGTCACATGGTCAAAGACAAATTATACATTCCATTCTATAATAATGTTTTAAACAGACATTTCTTTCTAACTATCTGTTACCTTGCTCCTTCATGACAATGGTCTTATTTGTGGTAAGTAGATATCCAGAAGAAAGCTGGAGTCCTTGCAAACAGAGAATCAATTGTATCATGTATTTTAGAGCTACTGAGGTGATACTTAAGATAAGCACATGTTCACGAACACATAGACCAGACTTTGACCAAAGCTTAATCATGAAAAACGAGTACGCTGTGTGTGTCAGCTTTACTATTAACACTCCTACAGGAATTTCAGCAAACTCTTTGTCTTTTATGGACAGAGACAATATTTACCTAGACAAAAATCAGTATGCTTGGGGTGAAATATTTTGCAGAAGACACAGCTCTGGGAAGACCATTAGAATTCAAGCTTTAAAACAACGAAAAGAAGACACCTCAAATCATTCCACTCCATTTCTCCAAATGTCATTCTTTCAATTATCTTAAAAACATTCATTTTACTAAAAGTAATTTTTAAAGATCACTCTCTAACTAAACAACATACTATGTGAGGCTTCATACATTATATTCTTCCAACTATGGACTGCATTTACTGAATAAGCTGAAAATTCACAGTGTGATATACAGTGAATCGTAGGACTGCATTATCCCTAAGAATCACAAATAAACACAGGGGACAGAGAAGAAAAAAAGGAACTTGGTTTCAATTTGGCCTCACTGAAAACACGATACTTGCTCTTACTGTCACTTTACATTAGATAGAACAGAAATGTCTAAACAAAATTTTTGAAAGGCTAATCTGAAGAGTTATTTTTAATTAGACACAAGCAGTGACTCTCACATCAAATTAATTTCTTACTTTAACCTTTTACAACTGCGATACTGTATTGAAAGTATGCAGAAACATTTAAGAGCTTCTTTCAAGGACACTTTCCTTCAAAAAAAAAAAACTACGAAATAAGCACTCGGGTACCATTCCACACTGGGCACCTGGGTATCCACAAGCCTCTTATTTCTGTGCCCTCCAAAATTACAGCCTCGACGCAGAATCGCTTGACTAAGTGGGACTTCTGTAAGATACAAAAGCTACTGATTTATTAAGAGAGGCCTGAGGCTCTATTTTTACTTCACCTAACACTCCTATGCATAGTGCTTATCACAATAGAAAAAATCATCCTCCGTCAGTGACTTAAAGACAAAGCAGACAGAATGATTATGAGCATATAAAGAGGGAAAAATAAATGCTCGTCCTGGTGGGATGCTACTGAGGCACCTGGCAGAAGCCTGCCCTCTGCATTCCTGAATTGTGGCCAAGATGATCAAGACGTGCTGGGAGGAAGAAGCCATGGCGTGGTCACCTGTCTGTGCTCCTCCCCTGAGGAGGCAGAGCCTGGGAGTCACCACGCTGCGATTCCAGCTAAGAACTGGCCTGGCACTGGGTGAGGAGTTTCCAGAGCCCACTACGCAGAGTCCTTCTGTTTAGACAACATCCTCATGGTGCAGGGGTTGGAGGGGGCTCAGCAACCGGCCCTGCTGAGCCGGGAACCTGTGTTACACTGCACGAGGTCTGTGTTCACTGAAGACATGAACAGTCTCGGACGCAGAGAGAAAAGACTGAGTCAAAGACACAGGATCAGCAGGCACGCATGCTAAGTCGCTCAGTCACATTTGACTCTTTGTGACTCCGTAGACTGTAGCCTACCAGGCTCCTCTGTCCATGGGATTCTCCAGGCAAGAATACTGGAGTGGGTTGCCATGCCCTCCTCCAGGGGATCTTCCCGACCCAGGGATTGAACCCTAGTCTCTTAAGTCTCCTGTGTTGGCAGGCAGGGTCTTTACCACTAGCGCCCCCTAGGAAGCCCAGAGACAGGATTGGACGCAAGCTCAAATTTGAAAGTTAATCTCTAGGCCTTGGTTCACCTGTGATACCAGTGATGCAATCACAACAAAACGACTTCACTGTCTGATTTTGGGTCTGGGCTGTGCTGTGCTTAGTCGCTCAGTCGTGTCCGACTCTTTGTGACCCCACACACTGTAGCCGCCAGGCTCCTCTGTCCATGATGATACTCCAGGCAAGAACACTGGAGTGGGTGCCATGCCCTGTTCCAGGGGATCTTTCCAATCCTGGGATCGAACCCATGTCTCCCGCATTGCAGGTGGATTCTTCACTGTCTGAGCCACCAGGGAAGCTTGAATTTGGGTCTGAGGACCCAATAACTTATGATAACACTCACATTCTTTTGAGACAGTTTCCGAAACTGTGGTTATTCGATTCAGGAGGGGAAAGAATTCCACTTGGCCCCACTCACGTTTTCCTCTCAGAACAGAAATGAGGATTAGTAAAAAGCACAGCTGAGTAGAAATCTCACCAGTCTACCAAGGGAGAATGGGCCCTGGCCAGTTTGTAAAGGGAGTTAAAATTAAATTCTTAATACAATTTAACATCAATTAAATGCATGTAATGAGAATGACCACCCTGAAATTAATCTATTTAATAGTTAAAGTATAATCAAATTGGTCTGTTCTACAAATGTAGTGCTCCTTCCTTTCTAATTAATTACTATTTTATGAAGTTGGACTTCCCAGACGCCTGGAATTCTTTAAAAGATTTGTAGGCATGTCTTCAAAATGGGGTTGGGGGGCAGGGGTGGAACTTCCATGGTGGTCCAGCAGTTAAGACTTTGCTTTCCAATGCAGGGGGTGCAGGTTTGATCCCTGGTAGGGGTTGCTGAAATCCCCCATGCCTTGTGGCCAGAAATCTAAAACTTAAAAACAGAAGCAATATTGCAACAAATTCAATAAAGACTTTAAAAATGGTCCACATTAAAAAAAAAAAAAAAAACCCTCTAAAAAAAAAGAGACTTTGACATTTCTTATAGTAGATAAATTGGTTTCTTGTCTTAGCAACTGCCAATTGGAAAGGAAGGTCATCTAAAATCAGAAAGGAAAGTGACATGCCAAGTATCACGGTTTACACCATCGCAGTGACAGCACTATTGTTTTCTCTGTATGGAGCCACTGTGATGGAGCCACCACTGACCCTGCAGGGTTTGGTAGGGCCATCTCCAGGTGGGGCACACCAGGAGAGAACCAGGAGATCCTTCAGACACCCCAGTAAAGTAACATCGGTTTACCCCAGTAAACATCGGTTTGAAGTTTCTTGTTGACTCAGCTGGCAGGGCTCATTTTGCCTTTCAACATCCCAGCGCCAACAATCTCAATTTTTGTGTATGTTCCTCATCGCCATCATTTCCCAGTCTTTAAAATTATATCCTCTAATATCCTGTGAATCATCCCTGGTTACAGAGTCCTAAATTAGATGCTGCATTTTAACTAAAGGAGACACATTATGTCCAAGAACGACTGCCTCAAATGAGGTCATGGACACTCTAGTTTTACAGTATGAAAAACAAAAGGCATTTCCTTTTTCTTCCACGTCCCAGGGATTTTTTTTTTTTTTTCCTTTACAAGAGAGAAAATCTAACAAAGTGAAAGCATAAGCAACTGATCATGTGGAACCTGACCCTGATTAGCATTTCCTTGTGCTTCTTCAGTGTTTCATTTTCTCTTCCTCATTGTGCGAAACTGCCTTCTATGATAAATTGAAAACTAGAGTTTATTATTTTGCTTTCTAGTTTGGGGGAAAAAAGTCATGTACAGCTCCCCCCCACCCCCAGGCATATGCTGCTGGGCAGGGAGGAGACAGGGCCACATGGTGGCTCCAGCGCGCAGGGGGCTGCACAGCGTGGGGGCAGCTACAGAGCAGTCACGGCATCTTTATCATCGGGAATAATGGCCTGAGGGCAGCACAGGCCCCGGATTCACCAGGAGCACAACGGAGAGAAACTGGACACAGACTGGAGGAGAAGGAAGAGGAAAAGGCATCAGGGCAGATGTTTCTAGACAATACAAGCTGTGGCCCAGCCCCCAGGGACGACAGGACTGAAGCAGCTGAGATGGGGAGGAGGCGCTTCAGGTAAGGGGATGCGGGTGTGCAGAAAGCAGGCAGAGGATGCTGGTGAAGAAGCACAGGCTCTGCTATATTTTGTGGGTGTGTGTGGGGTGTGTGTGTGTGTGTGCACACGTGTGCTCACTCAGTCGTGTCCGACTCTTTGTGACCCCATGGACCGTAGCCCGCCAGGTTCCTCTGTCCATGGGGTTCTTCAGGCAAGAAGACTGGAGTGGGCATACTCCAGGGGATCTTCCCCACCCAGGGATTGAACCCACGTCTCTTGTGGCTCCTGCACTGACAGGTGGGTTTTTCTGCCACTGCACCTCCTGGGAAGTCCAGGATATGTGTATTTTACCACAATTAACAAAAAATAAAAAAGCAGCAGCAGCATGGGTTTTGGAGTGAAGCTGCTCTACTTCACTGGGGCAAATTGCTCACCTTCTGCATCTGTTTCTAAACCTGCAAAAATGAGAGGCAAAACAGGACCTACTTCCTGGGAGTGAAACCCCCAGGGTTTCAATGCACAGACAGCACTGGCAGTTTGCTGGCTTTACAGGACGTGCCCAGAGATGGGTGAGGGCATGTTACCTGCACGGGCTGGACAGATTAAACTGTCTCCTCCTGCAGAGAAGTCCAGGAGACAGAAGAAGAAAGCCAGGAAAGAGAACTGAGCCAAAGGCCATTGTTTTGAAAATGCATTTTGTCTTTTTCCTATTGTGTGTCTACATGAGGCCATGGATATTAACTAATGACAATCATTTCACAATGTCAGATAACTATGCTGACACCCTAAATTTACACAGAGCTATGTGTTGATAATATCTCAAAAGAACTGGAAAAAAAGTTATTTAAATTTTTTTAAAGAAACCACATTTTGAAGGTAGCACTTTTTCCTTTGTGAGGTCCTCACTGAACTTTCAATGAGCACCAAGGGTATATCCTTGAAGCTACCTACACTTGACAATATGAGAAAACCTGTCAGTGCAAAATGACTATATGTCTTCCAGCATTAAAATACTAATAAAAATAAATGAAAAAAAAATTGAAGCAGGTACATAAAATACTCCTTTTCAAAGGACAGACTAACCACACTGCACTAAATGTGCCTTCTGTCCCATGGCCTGAGAAGGGCTGCAGTCCTAAATCAATGGATGCCACACATCCCACAAACACCCGTGTCTGGTTACACACACGTCATCTGACAGCCTGTGGACAGAGTGTCCTGTTGGAATACCGCACGTTCTATGGAAAGGAACGACAAGACAATATGAGAAAACATAACGAGTCCTTCCCATAAAAAATGGCAGAGAAATGTTAGAATATGGGAGACTTGAGCTGCTTAATATCTGTTTCCCCACTGGAAAAATAAGGCTAGATGTTTTCTAAGGACTCTTGGGACCTCAAATATGCTATAAACTGCTTGATGAACAGGCTGTATGTAATCAAGGCACAATAGAAAACCCCATATAAGGAGAAATATCTGTCCAGTCCAGAATTCTGTCCAATCACACCGCCAGGGAATCATTGTAGGCGAGAGCAGTATCTGTTCGGCTCCTTCATTTCTAACTTCCCTACAAAGACATGCTACTAATTTGCAGCTCCTGACTTCAGCTCACCTTTCCTGAATCTATTTTCACTGTGGTACAGCTACTGAATAGATAATGTGCAAACAGACCAGGTCACTTGTTTGCTCTAATTAGCTTTCAGCTCAAACTTTTTTTTTTTCCCTTGTGGTTACAATTATATCCGTCAGAGATGGACCAGAGCTTTAACTCCAGTCTCAGAAATGCTTCATTGGCATAAGCAAACATCCTCCTGTCTGTCTTGGCATACAAGGCTAGGGACCAGTAGTCTCAAATGCAGAGCACTACCTGCATGGGGACCCAAGAAAAGCACAGAAACTCCCACTCAGGACACCGGGCTTGGAGTGTGGAAGTGAGGGTCCAAAAAGAGCCCGAACGAAACAATTTCCCTCATTTTCCTACAATCCCCGCCCCTCACATGTGAAATACTCAAAGATTTCTGCTCCCTCTAAACCTTCCTTGAGAAGTGGCTAAAACTCAGTACTTTTGTTAGATGCTGACTGCCAACATTTTCAGCCCTGAGAACAGAAACACCCCTTTCATACAAGGATTATTCTATAAGCTCAAGACACTCCCAGCTTCTACACCACCGACTTTCTCACATCAGCCAGAAATGCCCAAGTCCAGACACTGGCCATCATGACCATGTCACCCAGAAGGGTCCGGCCTGTGGGGACACACAGAACAGCAAGCATTCTAGCTGTTTCTCTACTGAACTTGTCCGAACTTGTTCAGAGCTCATCTCTAGGTCCTGGGAAGCACGCTTGATATCATGAGAGCTCTCTCCAAGTATATGAAATGGTCGTGCTAGCTATGCATGTAAAGATATCCTAGATGGAAACAGAGAGGAAATTTTGAATAATCTGACCAACATCTTCTTAACCTGTGATCCATGAACCACATGAAAAATGCATGCAAACTTGCACAGCATATGTATGTGTACTTTTCATAGAGGTCACTGGTTTTTATTAGCATCTCAAAGAGCTCTAGGACTTGAAAAAGCTAAGAACTACATGATAAAAAATAACTCTTCTTGTTTCGGTATGTAAAAATATCACTCAGGTCCCCATACTAGAGATATCAAGAAAACATAAAATACATCACCTTTGGTTCTCATTTGTATATCTTTGAGCAATTAATTCTAAATTAAAAGATAGCATTTGCCATGCATGCTGTTTGTGAAAAGTTATCTTGCTTCAGTAGTTCATCAAATAATTTTGACAATACAATTTGCAATTTGGCCTTAAATAAATTCATACACACACACACACACACACACACACACACACACACACACACACACAGATATTCTGTACATAAAATAGCTCCCCAAAATAGGTATTGATGTAGTAAATGGTTCACTTAATTGGATACTTGCTAAAATTGAGGTCTAATCACACTTGGGTATGTGGAGAATTCTATTCTAGGGGTAGCATAATTCCAGGAAGATGGAAAACCTGTAACTGGATCTCTTCCACCACCTTCCGAAAACAAATAGGGGTGCATTCCATTGCCCCAACAGCCACGGGCTTAACTGCAGCTGACCAAGTTTGAGATGACCTACAAAATCTGCTCTGTTATTAGCAACATTCTTGCCTTCATGGAATTACCAGAATGCATGTGACAGTCAGGGTTTCCTTAGTGTTGAGCTAGTCTTCTGCCCACCTGCCTGTATTGCTCTGGTGCACAATGCTAGGAAAATTCTGTCATCCCCAACACCCAGCTGTGTCATCCAACCACAAGCCAAGCTAACGGGGGTAAGAGCTATGCTAAATGTGAAGCCTAAGGATGGGACTCTGGCTGAAGTACTTGGATTCCAGCATATGCTTATGATTACCATTAAGCCAGCTACTCCCACGGGACAAGCTATTTCATATGGGTTATTTTGGTTACGAGGGGGTGGGGCTGAGTAGGGGTGGGTAATAAACTCTCCTACAGTTTCAAAAGAGTTAAGTTTATGTTCCAGTCTGATTTTCACAAAACTAGTTTTCATTCATTTTAAAAGAAATCTATACAGAGTTGAAGGCACCGTCCCATGGTGAGGTACTCTCATTAATTTACTTTCATTGGTTTGGCCATAACAACTGACACTGACATCTTTGACCACTCGTTGAGCCAATCACACCCTGCAAATAAAATCTTGCAAATATTTGTACATACGTTTCCACTACTTCCCTCACCAATTCCTCAGTACATCCAAGCTAGATCATGAGACCCCTTGTACATCCTCTCTAGCCCACACCCTAACGGTACACCAGTATACCTACATTACCCAGTATACCCACATGCCCAACTACAACACCATTTCTCAGAATTAAAGCCTGTGTCCTCTCCAGGAGGCATGAAGCTGAATAAGACATGGTTCCCAAAGCCCTCAGGCTCCCTTAAAAGCCCCTCAAGCACAGAAACTCCATCGTGTTTAGCTGTGATCCTTCACAGTGCCCTCAGGAGAAGACACTCAGAAGACAAGTTCTAAGAAAGAAATTCAAAGAAACAATAAATGGATGAATGAACTGAAGGACAGAGACTCTGGAGGTCTACTTTCTTAGTTAATTTTCTTATTTATTTTTCTCACACACTTACATCATTAAAACAATTATTGGGACAAAAGTGTTTATTATACTCACTGTTTAAAATCAATTAATGTGTTTGCTAAATGTAAAACTCTCATTCTTTCTCAGCCAGCCCTTGGTTTGATTTCCAGAAGTCAAAGCAAATTGAGCAGGAGCCAAAAACAAATGTGCTTACTTCCCAATTTTGCCTGGGTCTACAACAGAGCTGAGACTCCAGATTCTGATCCTGTGACGAATTTTCATCTAAACCTGCTCCCTCATCTGAGCCTCTCCTTTATGCAACAGCCAATGCCTGCAAGACAGCTGGATGACAAACACTTATAACAATAAAATGAAACCACCAAAAGGCCTACATACACTTTTTGCCACTTTCAAGCTCTAATGAAATGATGTGTTTGAATCTCAAAAACCATTATTCTGAGTAAAGAAAGGCAGTACACAAAACAGTGTCTACTGTAATGTTCTGTTTATACGACTTCCAAGAATAGGCAATACTAATGTATGGTGGTAGAAGTCAGAAACTGGCAGGATATAAGCGGGGTGTGAAGGACATTTTTAGAGTGATGGAAATGTTCTGTATCTTAACTTTGGATGGCAGTTACATGGGTTAACAGTCAACTAGCTGCATCAACTGTGAATTTCACTGTACATTGAGTATATCTCAACTTTTAAATGTATTAAGTACTTTTAATGCATTAATACCTTTAATACGTAAGTACATTTAATACTGGAGTGGCTACCGACTCCAGTATTTTTGCCTAGAGAATTCTATGGACAGAGAAGCCTGGTGAGCTACAGTTCATGGAGTTGCAAAGAATCACACATGATTGAGTGACTAACACTTTCACTTTTTTCAAGTGACTATTATCACTAAATAAAAGCTTTTTTGAGGATATGTCTTCAGAAATCTTGAAGATCTTTAGGATCATTGCCATTATATCAATTTCTCGCCAGAGGAGTGGTTAAGAGGTTGAGGTGACAAGAGAAAGGAGAAGGCAGGGGGAAGTGGTTCTTGGCCTCCATGCCCATCTCTCTCACAGGCACGTGCTAGCAATAAGTCCTCAGATATCTCAATTGGGGGACCTGGTCTTTCACAAAAAAAAAAGCAGAAAATGAGGAAATAGTTGAAACCTACTTTCCTCCTTAAATTGCATGTACGTGTTGCTGGACTATTGAAATACACAGAGAAAACATAAAACATGCTCACATATTTCTTGGAAATCTTTGCTTTATTTAAATCATATCAAATTTATTCTAATTTTGTGCCAATATAAATAGAAGTATGATATTAAGAAAATTTATCTCTCAAAAATTAAGTTATGAATAAATGCTGTTTTAAATATGAACAAAAAATCATAAAAGGCCATGGCAGTCTTCAACAGTACCCAACACCCCTATTAACTGGGCTGTGTGTGTGTTAGTCACTTAGTTATGTCTGACTCTTTGCAACCCCATGGACTGTAGCCCCCCAGGCTCCCCTGTCCATGGGGTTTTCCAGGCAAGAATACTAGAGTGGGTTGCCATTTCCTTCTCCAGGGGATCATCCCAACCCAGAGACTGAACCCAGGTCTCCTGCATTTCAGGCAGATTCTTTACCATCTGAGTCACCAGGGAAGCTATTAACTGAACTACCAACTTACAATCATCTGTAAAAGAAAAATCAGTTCTACTTATTGGACAGGCTGTATTTTTCAAAGAAAATATGAGAGACCAATACATTATTGACAGGTCATTCTGACTTTGGTAGCTTCTTTGAAATGAACCAAACTCCAATTAAGAATAATCAAAGGTGTTACATGAGATAACAATACATGATTCCTGCACAGACCATGGAAGTACCCAAGAGATCACCTGCATAAGAAGTTAATGGAGAAAGGGAAAGATGTTATTACAAAATGAGGACAGGTTGGAATCCATGTTTTTGGTTAAAAACGCAGGATTACCTGATTGCCTTCTTTTTCAACTTAACCATAGAGAAGAAGAGAATTTCTGTTAGGAGAGATCCTAGAGGTCAGCCTGTAGAAGTCCTTCATCACCCTAATGAGAAAACTGGACATGTAACCAAGTTCAGCCTGCCTCCATCACTTTCCCCAGACTGCACAGTGAGTGGTCACTGCCCACCCTGGCTGGTCTCCCGCTACCCAGCCTCAGCACACCAGCAACCCGTGGCTACGTGTGCCGTTCCTTTTCCTCAGACTGGTTCTCTTGACAAAACACTCTTCCAGTCTCCTTCCCCCTGCTAACCCAGGCTCATTCTTTAAGACTTAATCTAGCTATGACCCCTCCCAGATGCCTTCCTTAACCCCTGCTTATCCTCATCAATGTAGCCCTAAGTGTTAGTTACACCTTCTCTACTTTCCCAGAGTACCTCATCCGATCTTCCTCCATCCTTCTTCCCACCATTCAAATACTGAATGTCCACTCTGGGCCTGGGGGCTAATGCTGGGACACAGAGAGACAGGGACATCACTTCTACCCTCAACAGCTGTACTTCAGATGACACTGAAATGCCTGTTGACGGCCCATCTATTCTCACTGAAAGACTAGTAACCATTTTTGCAGCCCCAGAACCTGACAGGGTATATGCCATTCAGAGGCTTAGCAGTTCAATAGCTCATACAGAGGCTCAATAAAAGTTTCAGTAGCTCTTCCGATAAAAATCAGTTCAAATTCTTCTTGTTTTAATAAGCGAAGTGACCCTTGAGCAAAATTTAATCTTTAAAATAATGGAGGGTATATTTACCTTCTTTTAATTATCCATGCTGCTCTCAGTTTTATGTGTCAAAGCATGTTCATTTACAGTTGTTGCCAGCTTTGATGTCTATCTTTACTTCATAGCATATCACCAAAGAGTATGTTATCCTATGACCAAACACTAGTTTAGTAGATTCTGGGAAAGCAGGTAGTATGCAAAATCAGGGTGCTGTATTCCCCAATACAACACCAGTTCAACATTTTGAATACTTCTAGGCTAAAAATTATAGCCAATTATGAAAATATGATCATATATTTAAAGTACCTTCACTATTATTAAATGAATTAATTGCTTACTTACTCAATAAGCATATATGTGCCAGGGACCTGAGATGAATAAGACCTAGTCCAGGGCATCAACAACCTCCTCATCTTTAGAAAGGTCAGCCACATTAAGTCCATTACAGCTCAGCCTATTAAGTAGCGGGATAAGTGTAATACTAGAGGAGTACAAAGGCAGACAAGGCACAGAGGTGGAAATGAGCAATGTGGCTTGGGGAGGAGGCAGCCCTCACAGAGGAAGCGAGGCTGAGATTTTGGAAGACTTCCCTAACAGCTCCTCGGCCCAAGGAGAGGCCACATCTATACAGATCAGCCCCCACAGGGTTTACGCAGCAGAAATTTGTTAAGACTCTACTGAGTGTCAGGCTCTTTATCGCGGGAGGAGGAAGGCAGTGAAAGAGTCAGCCATGGAGTAAACAATGCTCCCTTCCCAGAAGCGCTGACACACCACTGTGGGCCTGGTGATAAAGGCTCATCCTACACGCAAAAGTGTTATCACGGGATTATAAGCAGGAGCTCAAGTGTGTTCAAGTCTCACATTTTAGAAGTGCTAGGTTTCTTTCCTGACTTTTGGCCAATGTTCAGTTCATTTTAAAAGCTCCACTCTTGGTCCTGCCTTCCTCTCTTTCCACCTTCCCACAGCTAAGCTTTGACAATAGGTTCCCCTGGCCGCCTCTGCTTCCTGACCTCAGCCACTCTCCAACCTGCAGCAAACAGGCTTCCCCCTCTCACTTCCACCAGAACCGGGTTAGCAAAGGTCTCCATTGTTATCTACACTACAAAGCCTGCGGACAATGTTCAGTTTTGACCTTACTGGTCATTTAGATACCTCATACGGCTGTCCACTCACTCTGAGTCTGATGCCTGGGCTTCCAGAAAGTTCCCAAATAATCTCCATCAGAGGTCCCCAAAGCTCTGCCTCACTCCACCTGCCGCTGCTCCTTGGGTTCCACCGTCGCTACACTGCTCTCTACAGAGACACTATAATCTCCTGCCAGATCTCATTAAGTCCCAGTTTTAACTGTCTCTCAAATGCTGAAGTCTCCCATGAGTAAATAGCTTAGAACTCTCAGCCTTGATCTCCTGCCCAGGTTTCCAACTTGTATAGCCAGCTATCAGCTGGGTACCGGATGTGAAGAGCCGATTCGCTGGAAAAGACCCTGATGCTGGGAAAGATTAAAGGCAGGAGGAGAAGGGAACGACAGAGGACAAGATGGCTGGATGGCATCACCGACTCAATGGACAGGAGTTTGAACAAACTGGGAGATAGTGAGGGACAGGGAAGCCTGGTGTGCTACAATGCATGGGGTCAAAAAGAGTCAGACATGACTTAGTGACTGAACTGAACTGAACTGAACTGAGCTGGGTACATCAGTTGAGTCCCAAATTTCACAGGCTAAATTTCTCCTGTTCACTTTCTGCTCATCCATCAGGATTCTCAATTTCAGTTCTTTGTGACCCCATGGACTATACAGTTCATGGAATTCTCCAGGCCGGAATACTGGAGTGGGTAGCCGTTCCCTTCTCCAGGGGATCTTCCCAACCCAGGGATGGAACCCAGGTTTCCCACATTGCAGGCAGATTCTTTACCAGCTGAGCCACCAGGGAAGTCCAAGAGGGGGTAGCCTATCCCTTCTCCAGAGGATCTTCCCAACCCAGGAGTCGAACCAGGGTCTGTGCGTTGCAGGCAGACTCTTTACCAGCTGAGTTACGAGGGAAGCCTCAGTTCATAACACTCCAAAACAAAAACTCAAGTGTTTTTCCTGGTCCTCTGTATGCATTAATCACCAAATCACACCAACTTCATTGCTATTTTCCCCACAGGCTCTATTACTCCCTTCTATCCGTATCCTCATCTAGACTCTCATCGTCTTTACTTGGATCAGTGTATTAGCTTTCCAAACTGTGTCTCTGCCCCACAAATCAAGGTGCACCTTAAAGCTATCAGCTCCTCTCCAGAGAAATAAAGACAGGGGGATCCTGGAACAGAAGCAGCAAACAGTTACAAGACCACAACTGTGAATTTATGGATTTTAACCCAACAGCTCTGAGACCAGATTAAAACTGTAATGGTCTGAACTGGGTATGAGCAGAGAGGTGGGGGTGGGGAGTGGAAGACACAGAAGAAAGAAGAAATCAGTGTAAAATTTAGATTAACTGAAGAGAGTTCCTTCTTAAGACCCCTTCAAAAGTCCTCTGAGTAGCTAAGTATTGTATTAATACTTCCATGAACTCTAAAGAGAATGGGTGCTAATGCTCCTCAACTTCCACAATAAAAACTTTTTTAGAGTCTAGATAAGAGTAGCATCGTGTCTATTTAGGGCTGTATAATTGAAATCAGCTTCTCCTGGGCTTCTTCTAAACAATGACTCATGTTGTTTTAGCTGGTGTTGACTCACTGCCCCACAAAGGATGACACAGCTTTAAACAAGCAGAGCGTGGCCTGCTTTTTCCAATTACCAGCTTCCAGCAACTGAAGAGGGGGGAGTCCTCTGGCATGGGGCTTTCTGCAACTAAGCACAATTTTGATTTTACCAAAATAGTTGCCAAGTGGGCCTTGTAATCACTGAGCTTTTTAAGTGAGGAGGAGAGAAGTGAAGTCGTGGTATGTTAAAAATCACAGGGGCCAGGCATCATCTGTTCTTTCAAAACAGAATCTGCGGAAACTTAACAGTCAGCGCTTTTCCCATTTAATTGCCTGCTCAACTGAGGTCAGCAAATGTTTTTCTTTAAGATGCCAATGAAAAGTCACAGCGAGTGTGTTTTCGAGACTCTCCAAGTTCCGTCTGGTGAGATAACGAGCGTGGGGAGTCGTAATAGTGTTTGAAAGGAAGCTAAGGAAAGGCCGTTCTCATAAGGTCACCACCTTTTCTCCAGTTCTGGACATTTAATGGTCTCCCATCAGGTCTCCGGTTTCCCCCACCTCCATGTTTTCCTTGCTGTTGGCCTGACTGCTCCCAGAACACATTTGTCCATGCCTTGGGCCAGTGTAGGTGCCATGGTAATGCGAGCGGGTGACCAGGGGTCGGCAGGACAAACTCAGAGCCCTGACGCATTCCGCAAGGCCCTTTTCCATTCTGTGCTTCCCAGCTGAACCACAGAGATTAGTCCTCACTCATTACTTTTTTATCATGATGCTCAGTGACTATTAGTAACATACTCTGAACAACTCGGCTGGTTAAAAATAGAGAACACTTCTAAAGACATGGCAGTTAGCAGAGAAGCCCAGACCACACTGTTTATGTGTAACTAAAATGACCGTCCAGTCTTTAATAGTTCCAGTGTTCCGAAAAACAAAGCTGATCAAAACGAATACCCTGGAAAATGAACACAAGTGCCTGGAGGCCACTCTGTGGACTCTGACCTCTCCAGAAGATTCGAGTCCAGACTGCAATGGGCCCTGGGTTTGTTTTCTAAACAGAAATCCTTGAAGCCCAATTGTGGTTCAGCATCATCCGTGGCTCCAAGGTCACTGAGGGACAAGGACTGTGCTCACGCAGACAGGAGACCAGGGATGGCTTGGAGTCCAGACTGGACTGCACAATCTAGCTGAACTTATCCTACGTTTCCAAGCAACATGTAGAACAGAACTGGTCTGCACAAAGGCATGGTCCAGGAGCTGCTTGTCCCTTGGTTGGTTTCAGAGTCAAGATAAAGTGAAAACCTGACTAAATATTTCTTTTCAGTTCAGTCGCTCAGTTGTGTCCGACTCTTTGCAACCCCATGAACCGCAGCTAAATATTAGGAGAGACAAAAGGAAGACCCCGTTAATTCTCACGGGGCCTTGTTTCTTGACCTGCGTTAAGAACTGCTATGTTATAGATCACATGGAAAGAACAAAATGAAAAATATGTTTTCAGCCATAGAAATCTGTCTTAGTAGTTAGAGAAAACAACTGATAAAACTAAAATGAAAAAATTCTAAGAACATGAACCTCTGGGTTAAAGGATTAAAAAATGCCCTCCCTTCCTTCTGCCTAAAAAAAGAGCCATTGGAATATCTCCTATAACTCAAAATTGCTTGGATCGCACTTCCATGGTCAAGCTAAATGACTTCTATAACACATTTTGTCCATTTTAAAAATACTGCTACCTAAATAAGACTGCAAGGGGCAAGAATATAGCTTTTACATTTTTTAAAAATCCCGTTATTTTACTTCAAGGGGTAACAAAATTTCTCAAACTATATCCATTCATAATTAACTCACTCCATGCTTATTCCATTTAAACAGAATAGTCATGATCGCAAAAAGATTAAATCAACACTAAGCATAATATCTACTGTGGGAGAGTTACTATTACTGATTGCTAAGTGGGGATATGATAATGCTGTACCTGCTCTCAATAAACCTATAACCAAACTGCAGCAGAAAAACACTAAATCCATAATACACGAAATAATGTTTCAAGATTTAAATAACAGGTTATAAGCACCAGTTTCGGAAAGACGGTCATCATCTTGCTATGTGATCTTGGGCTGACTCTCTGTGCCTCAGTTTCCTCCGACGTCAACGGACTGTGGGAAGGATTAAATGAAACAGTGCATGCCAAGCTCAGTAAGCTATCAATAAAATGAAAACTTAAAAAAGAAAAAAAGAATTGATACCACAGGACAGCATGTGATGAATTACCAAATGATCATTATTGTTATGGTAGGTGAAAACTCTTCTGGCTACTACTGTCAAGGAAATCTTCAGAAAGGAAGAACTACATTTATCCTCTTCTGTTTTGCTTTATATCCCCAGCCACTTAAATATGGGTTCAGTCCCAACAGCTGACCTGTTAACTTTGGCTACTCTGTGATTTTTTTCAGTATGGTAATGAAGGCGGGGAAAAGTGGGAAGGAAAGAGATCAAACATCATATTATTAGTTAAAAATGGCATTTTAGTAAGTTTAACCTTTTGTTCTAAACACCTGTCAGGTTTCTCTATAGCTCTATAAAAGTATAAATCTGTTGATAGGTCTTTGTATAAAGACAAATGTATGTCCATTGTTTTCTAAACACTGAACAGGAAACTTTGAAGGAATTCATTTCCTTATACATTACAGAGTTACAAGAGCAAATCAGGTCCACTGAACAGAAAATTTAACATAGGAATAAAGATTTCTCTCTTATACATAAAAGATATACAACTTAGAATGGCTAGGACAGTACACATAGATCTCAGGTGTCGGACAATTTAGAACTACTACACACTCCTCTCTCTGGTTTCCAGTTCCTCCTTCTGCTTCCTGTCCTTGGTATGACGAGTTTGTGTGCAGTCTCCATCTATCTGTCACAGGGATCAGAAATGGAATGCACAGGTTTAATCCGTTATTAAGAGCAACACGAGACACCACAGCTGGTTCTCAACTTGACATTAGTATATGTCCTCCCACACTTGGAATTACTTGGCACTGAATGTCAAATGGACAGTCTTATCTGTAATATTAATTTATTGAAGACTGATGTAAAACATCTGATACTCAAAGAGTATATCATAAACTGCGAATATTTAGGAAAATGATTTTTTAATAAAAACAATCCACTATTTTCTTTAGTTTCCACTCTAGTAGACGTTTTCCAACACAACGTTAATATTTTGATGCACATCCTCTAATATTCTCAGAACAATGGATGCATGGGATTCCATGTTATAAAGGACAGAACATTATATGAAGCTCACTAACTCAAGTAACCAGAACATAGCAAAACACTGAACACAAACAAGAAAACCAAAAAATTCTCAAAGAAATGGAAATAAGTGCTATCAAGATCTTTCCTTAGGTTATACATTTCAGTCTTTTGAACAGCATCTTCTTTACACAGTTCTAACCAGCTTGACTATCTAATCAAAAGTAAATCACGAAACACATTAAAAATAGCAGTATTAGAAAGAACGAAAGTACTCTAAAGGCTTTAAGACCTGTCTGAAAATAAAGAAAAAAATAGCAACAATAAATAATATTTAAATTGAATTACATAAGCTATAAAACAATACACCAATATAGGCTATTTACATTTTTTATCCTTTAACTTCATATTGGAGTACAGTCAGCTAACAATGTTGTGATAGTTTCAAGTCACAGCAAAGCAACTCTAGGCTGTTCACTTTTAAAGCAAACAACTTCCACATCAGTCAGTGACAGTACTATAGCACTGTAATTCTCGGCTTAATGGTGACAGTCATTTAGGAAAAGTTCTTTTCTGCACTATTTGAAGATACATCTGACTCATTATTTTCATCCAAAGAGACTCAAAAACAAAACAAAGTCTATTGTTTAAATGGGTAAGCTTTATTGCCAAAATTTTCTTCTGAGAAACATTTTATTCTCTTCCATTGCTTTTCTATAGACCATTTTACTTCTTTTCTTGGCTAGAACTGGTATCAAGAGACCACAGATTGAGAAAACAGAGAATGGAAATGATTTCGGAAGTGAAATAACTTGGTTGAAGGATGAACTGAGAAGAAATTTTTATTATATGAAAACTAGAATGTTTATTTTCATTGTGACATATCTGCAAACGTTCAAGTAACATCTCAGGACACTGCTAAGGCGAGAAGATTCCCATCAGAGCATCCTCGGTAGCAAGTCAGACAAAGTGGACGCGAATACCCACTCCCTCCGAACACAGCAATTACTTCAGCAACTTTGCTTCAGTCGTGTCTCTTTGTGATCCCGTGGACTGAAGCCTGCCAGGCTCCTCCGTCCATTGGATTCTCCAGGCAAGAATACTGGACTGGGTTGCCACGCCCTCCTCCAGGGGATCTTCCTGACCCAGGGATCAAATCCACATCTCACATGTCCTGCATTGGCAGGAAGGTTCTTTACCACTAGCACCACCTGGGAAGCCTCTTTTATACTAACCAAGGAATAAAATTTTGCTTCCAAAAAACTTTGAAAATTAGGAAATTTATCATTATAGGTTTCATAAACTCAAACCAGGTAAAACTAATCCTTTTTATTGTATGCTGTAGCAAAGCTGAAAAAAAAAGTAGGTTAAAATATATTGGTTGACTTTTTAAGGGCAAAAACGGCACCTATAATAAGATTAGAGAGAATACTGAATGTAGATTTTATAGTTTGTAAAATAAATCAAATGTAGAAGGAATGAGAAAAATAGAAAATCATTAGAACATCACTATAATAAATGTTATTGGGAAGATCCAGATATGGACATGAAAATCAGAGGAAGAAAGTTTGAGGAGTAATAGGATGTTAGCACCATCAAAAATTCTCCCAAGATACTGATTAATTTACATAGGGAAACATGGGAGACAACACTTAACCAGGTGATAGAGCTAACACGAACAAGACGGTGATATCATGAACCCCCAAAATGAGGTACTGAGAAAGGTCTGACATCATTCAGTGGAATTCTCACTCAAAATGCATAATTTCTATCCAATCAAGAGAAGACATAAGACCAATCCAAACTGAGGGACTGCCTACGACAACCAACTGGTCCTCCTAAAGTGCCAAGGTCACAAAAGACAACAGACTGTCGTGGATTATGCAGGAGGTTTGGGCGTCATGACTAAGCGCAATACAGGATCCCAGATTCAATCCTACAACAGAAAAATCCCAATTCTAGTGGAAAATACTTGTGGAATCAGAATAAAATCTATAGTTTAGTTACTAGTATTGTTGTTGTTTAGTCACTCAGTCATGTCCAACTCTTTTCGACTCCATGGACTGTAGCCGGCCAAGCTCCTCTGTCCATGGGACTTCCCAGGCAAGAATACTGGAGTGGGTTGCCATTTCCTTCTCCAGGGAATCTTCCTGACCCAGAGAGTAAACACAAGTCTCCTGAACTGGCAGGCGGGTTCCTCACCGCTGAGTCATCTGAGAAACCCAATAGTACTGCAGCAAAGTTAATTTTTTGGTTTTCATAATGGAACACAGTTCTGCAAGTTGTTAATGTTAGGGGAAGTTGGAGAATGTTACATGGGGACTTTCTGTACCACTTCTGCAAATTTTCTGTAGTCTCAAGTTATGTCAAAATTAAGGGACAGTTCTAATGAGATGGATAAAACTGGAGTCTATTATACAGAGTGAGGTAAGTTAGAAAGTGAAACACCAATACAGTATATTAACACATATATATGGAATTTAGAAAGAAGGTAACAACTACCCTATATGCAAGACAGCAAAAGAGACACAGATGTAAAGAACAGTCTTTCGGACTCTGTGGGAGAAGGTGAGGGTGGGATTATTTGAGAGAATAGTACTGATATTCTCATATGGTAATGTACATTGCCATATGCAAAACAGATGACCAGTGCAAGTTCTGTGCATGAAGCAGGGCACTCAAAGCCAGTGCTCTGGGACAGCCTAGAGGGATGGGTTGGGGAGGGAGGTGGGAGGGGGGTTCATGATGAGAGGACACATGTACATTTGTGGCAGATTCATGTCGATGTATGGCAAAAACCACCACAATATTGTAAAGTAATTAGCCTCCAATTAAAATAAATTAATTAATTTTTTAAAAATTAAAAAAAAAAGTTAAGGGAAAGTTAGCATCTTCATCCACAGGAAAATGTTTCTGCAACACTCTAAGTTCCCTGAATTTGTTCAGATACATTGAGGATTAATGATCAGGGTGAACAGAGCAGGATAAAAATGGTCTGAGCAACTGGCAAAATATTTAGCCAAATGACATGATCAAAGGAAATGTGCCAGATGTTTTCCAACAGCTCTACACATGGAGACACCTACAATCAGCAAGGACCCCGCTGTAAAAAGAAACCAGAGACACCCACGCTAGTTTCAACTATCACATGAGGAATGATCTTTAAATACCTTATTCTCTCCTAAAAAGTCTAGTTCCATTACTCTTTCTGAATCCTCTAGAAAATTATACCTACTAGGCTCCAGAATTTGGTGTACCTGTGTATATGTTTGTAAGCTCACACAGATCTACATTAACACTTACTGAATGAGAGTCGGCACCTTGAAATAAATGTCTTTTTATAATTAATTAATTTCTTTCTAGGAAAGGCCCCATAAATATGTCACAAAAAGTGGTTAGTTTTAGCCTTCTCCACAAATGAAATATTTACTTTCTATTCATCACTAATTCCAATTTAATCAAATCATCCCCATTAGGATGAACAGTTATGCTACTAGGAAACAATATGCCCTGGACAAAAGTTTTAACATTGCTGTAGAATTAGAATTCCTAGGATAACCTTGGGGAGCTTCTCTATTTGTTTTTGAGGAACAGCTGGCTCTTTTTCCTACTCTATTTTTGTCCTCTTTCAGGAAGTTTATGGTATCTTTGGAAAAACATCAGAAATACTCATGGTCATTTAAACTGTACCTTCACCAAAAAATGTTGTATATGTTATTTGCATATAACTTAGGAAATCTTTGAAAAACAAAATATCTACCTTTATCTTCAGCTACTTTTCATTTTCTAAGTCAAATCATTTTGAACATACATTTCACTCTCAATTCTGAATAAAGGTCTAGGAACTGAACTTCCTAAAAATCACATGATTCTAAGGACAATTCCAACCATCTGTTTTAACAGAACTGAGAATTTACTTCATTCTCTTTTGTCCTTACAACAGAATGTAAATATAGATGTTTGTGAAATAAGGAATTGCTTTTTCTCTCCCAACAAATGCTTAGTACTTGAATTTCTCCTGCATGAGTAAGTATGAGACATAGGTATCAAAAACATCTTACTCTTCTTGACATCAACAACTGTGATTAAAAGTGGTAACAGTAATAAAACAGCTAACAATTATCAATCAGTTGCTTCCCTGGTGTCAGACACGAGTCTAAGTAGCTGAAGCAGGCTCCCCAAGGTCTCATGGTGGGAAATGGTGTAAGTGATGAACAGAGTCTGGCAGTCTGACCCCAAGCCTGAGTAGCTGGCAAGTGTACTTTATACTGGATACTTTAATAAAATGGGCAGGCCCCAAAAGAAATTACAGTGGACACCCATCTTCAGTGTTGAAGAGTAACAGGGCGAGGCGTGAAATGGAGAACCCCCTACTCAGCTTCAGCCTGTGGAGGCCTGAGTTGTTGGATCCTTTGGGTTTTTTTTAATGGGAAACTGAAGTTCATATCTGAAGCCTCTTGATTTTGAAATGTTGCCACTTATTTGCAGCTTTTTTCTAAAAATCCTACTCGTCTGAAAGGTACAGGGCTACATTCTCAGTTCAGTTCAGTTCAGTCACTCAGTCGTGTCTGATTCTTTGTGACCCCATGAACCGTAGCACGTCACGCCTTCCTGTTCATCATTCTCAAGGCAGGCTCTCTCATTTCATTCATTGTTGTATCACTAACACCTACTGTGTTTCTGGCACATAGTAGGTGCAAATAGGTTGACTCATGCTGTTAAAAATGCTTCCATTTTACCTTGGCCATTTGGTAGAAATTCATTAACTTACTGAGCTCCTACAGCGGCTGGACGCTGATCTGGGCACTCATGATACAATAGTGAAGAAAAGAAAATAGAAGAGAGAGAGAGAGAGAGAAAGAGAAAGGGAAAAAAACTATATTTTAGTGGGGGAAAAAAACTGGCCAAAAGAAAAAAAAAAATCAAAAGCACATAAAGTTAGATGAAGTATAGACTTGGAGAATAAGCAGATGACTTGCTCTGAAATAAACTACGCTACCCAGACCTAAAGAATGCTGATACTCAGGAAGTCAGATACAATAGCCCATGCTTCCTAACGCCTCCCTGGTCACTACTGCACAAATATGCTACACATATGTAAGCAATTTCAAGGAGAGGGTACTCTTGAAAGAGAGAGTGCTCTCTTCACAAATGGAACAATACATTCTTGCTCCTTGGCTTGAAAGGGAGTATTGATCAGTAGTTAGTGAGTCAAAGGTTAATAATTCAGGCCTGATTATTTCTGTTATCAGACGCATGATTGATGGTGTCCTCGGGCTCCCTGTAAGAACAGGGACCTCCTTTGGATTGCTGTTACTGAGAACTGAGGAACTGAGCTATTCTCTCACAATTTGGTTGCAGGGGGCAGGGATCATCTATCTCTTGGATCAGAGGGTGAGGGGCACAAAGGTTCCCCCACAGGGGGTGCAGGGCAGTCACCAAAGATGCAAAGTTGGGGCAACGTAAGTCTAATTGGCAACTGTACGGTAAAGCACCAGCTGGGATAGGCAACTCCTGCTCTCGTGTATTATTATCCCAGAAGACCGCATGCTGAGCAGATGGAACGTCTCCAGTCTGCTTTGGAAAGGGATATAATTTCGGATAGCCCAAAGGGCATGATCTGGCTCCACTCTTAGACAGCTGCAGAGGGCTACAGACGGGGGCGGCCACACCAGGACCAGCTAGCAATGCGCAAACCAGACCCCCACCTCTCGCCAGTATGTCTATTTAGTTACTCATAATCTGAGCGATTAGAGTCGACCATCATGCTTAGAAAAGAAAATACCCCAAAGACAAACACTAGTTTGTACCTTCAATTAGCCTTTAAAATAATGTGCACGGCTCTTAAACCTGGAAGAAAAAAAATGTTATTTTCTCATTGTCTTTATATAAAAATTAGATCTCACTCAGTCTGCTCTCTCTGGAAGAAATGATATTTTCTTTGTTAGCCAAGCCCAGCCCAAGTCTCATGCCAATGCAAGTTGTTCTTCTCATGGATGCTAGCCAAGACGATACTTCTTGAAATAAAGTCACAATCTGCTGAAAGCCTTGCAAGTCCATTAAATTAGGAAACAAGTAATTCTTATCACAACTAAAGATAAAAGCAAGAGAAAAAAATTACTGAAAATAAACATGCAGAAAAGCACACCACTCAAACTCCCCACTGGTAAAGAAAACCATTGCTCAATGGATGCACGGCAGATAGTCACATTTAAACAAATACTATTTCCCCTAAACATGTGTCAGAGATATCAAACCATCTCACTTACTAGTGTAACATATCTGACCATCCAAGGTAACTTTCTAAGGGTCTCACATTGGTTTACTTAACAGAAGTCTTGCCAGCCTTGATCTTGCGTCAAACAGATGAACACCAATAAAGTAATTAAGTCAGATCCCTGATTTATGAAATCTAAAATGCACATAGTGAAAAGCTTTCAGACTTCTTTTGACCCAAAGGAAAATTAGAACTGCATTTATAAACAGTCAACATTAGCAATAAAACAACAGTGACACCAATGTATGTATACATTCAAAAGGGTTTTTTTTTTTTTAATCTACAAGTAAAATCGTTTTTAAAGGTCTATCAAGATTTCCTTTTTGGAGAATCTCTCCATCTGTGTTTTAGCTAATGTGAAATGTTACTAAAAAGTTCTCCATAGTGTTTGCTGGTTTAAGATAATACATTTTACTTTCTTTTCTATTTTCTGCTGCTGCTTCACTTTAAAAAAAATTCTCCAATAGTTCAATAGATGAATCTGGCAGAAATCAGGCATATGCCTATTACCAGCAAGTTGTATCTGAACATAACTCTGCTAACCTCTCCTGGCCAACGTCTTCAGAGGACAATACAAAGAACCACAGGCTCACTCATCGCGTCCACCAAAACTTGAAACCACAATCGGACGATGGTGGTCCTCTGCTCTGGCGGAAAACCCAGCTGCCTGTGAAACCACCACCCCCCGCCCCCCAGCCCAGGAGACCCGTGCCGGGTGGGCGAAGTGGGTACCTGCTGCCGGGGAGGCTGGCGGTCGCCCGGGGCGCGCAGCGCGGCTCGGGGCTGGGCGGCGGGGGGCGCGCGTACGAGTGGTAGGCGGTGAGCACCACGCCGCCCGAGTCCTCCACTTCCATCGTCAGCCGCGCATGGCTCCGCTCCGGCCGGAGAACAAAGGCGGGGACCAGCATGGGCCAGCGCACCGGCCCGGTCCCCGGCGGGGCGGGGAGGCGCGGCCGTCGGGCTCCCGGGGCCGGGGCTCCTCCCGCGGCCGGGCTGTCAGGGGCGCGGGCTCGCCGCCCCGCCCGCCGCGCGGCCCATTAGCAGGATTCGAGTCCACGCCCACCAGCCCCGGGGGCTGGGGCGGGGGCCCGGGGGTGGCTGGGGTGTGGGATCCCCGCTTCTGGGAAGCAGGAAGCCCGCCGCGATCCTCGGAGGCTCGCGCTGGCCGCTCGGGTCAAGTTTTTCTGGCTTTTGTTTCTTTCCCTTTTTCCCTTTCTCGCCCCCGCCCCCACCCCTTCCAGCGGGAGGCTTATCCCGCGGCCGGGAGCGTTTCCTGCTCGGCAGCTTGGAGCCGAGAAAAAACCGCGCCTGGGAGCCCGCGCTGAGCGGCCGAGGGGCCGCCTCCGGCGTGGGAAGGAGAGGGAGAAGATGGGACGCTCTCATTTAAAGCATCCACATCAAACATTGAAGAAGCGGATTACGTTGCTGTTTACTTAGTCCGGTTACAGTGGACTTGATTGCCTCTGGGGCAGGTACCGCCCTCCTGCGACAAGCTGAGCACCTCCCTCACCCTGGGTGCCACAGCCACCAAACTCTGCCTCGCCCCGCGTCCCTGCCCTCCTCCCCATCCCCATCAAATTCAGATACTGCCTTCAGCATGTCAGAAAACTGGACATGGCAACCCACTCCAGTATTCTTGCCTGGAGAATCCCATGGACGGAGGAGCCTGGTGGGCTACAGTCCAGGGGGTCGCAAGGAGTCGGACAGGACTGAGCAGTTTCACTACACTATCCTTAGGCCAAGAGAGCATGTTCTTCCCAGAGGTGGTTATTGAAGAGGGGTCCAGGGACCCGGCAGGGAGGCGGGTAAAGGTGGCCTATTCGGAAATTTGGGGTCTGAAAAGCATCTTTAAAGAACACTCTTTCTAACCGATTAAAAAGAGAAGCAAAACCTTTCACCCTCCAGAAAGGCCCACCCTGTCCAGGCGCTTGACTTGCTGGCTCTTATTCTCCCCTGGGAACCTAGGTTACCCCTTACTTAGGGGTGACCTGGGTCCTGGTAAGACTTAACCTCTCAGCGTCTGTTTCAGTATCCATGGACCAGAGGGTAATCTCGCCCTTTGTACACGCTGGTTCTCTCTCTGTTGCTTCCTTCACTTTAACCGAGAAGGGAGACATTTGTTTTCACTGCCCTTTCAGAAACTGGGAAGACAAAAGCAAACGATCATCCAAAATGGCTTTTTAGAAAATGTTTGGTTGATTAAAAGGTGGGATAATAATGACTAACATTTACTGATCCTGTACATAGGCTCTTTGAACAATCCTGTAAGGTAGGTAGTGGGGCTTCCCTGTGTGGCTCAGAGGTAAAGCAGGAAACACGGATTCAATTCCTGGGTTTAGAAGATTCCCTGGAGGAGGAAATGGCAACCCTCTCCAGTATTCTTGCCTGGAGAATCTCGGACAGAGGAGCCTGCCCTGCTATAGTCCATGGGGCCCAAAGAGTGGAACATGACTTAATGTCTAAAACAACAAAGTAAATCCATTTTATTTAGAAACCTGTCTAGTGCAGTTTGGGACAGCACCAGTGTATTCAAATATATTATTTCTTCAGCAAATAAATGACCCTAAGAGGAATAAATAAGGTCTACCAATAGTCTTATATTTATCAAGGTCAGGTTTGTCACCAAATAATTTTTGACACTAAACTTTTTAAAAAATGTGTGACTTTTACAGCTTTCTGATTTTTGGAATGACCCTAAGGAATTAGAGTAGCGGAAACTTTCCCAGGCATGGAATTTCTCCTTGGCATTTTCTGCTTGTTCCTGAACAACAAACTCACAATTTTAAATACCTGCAGTGTGTGTCCTTGAAAATATTTTGGCCATGACTCACGTCCAATGTGGCAGAGTGCTCCCTGATGTTAATTTCACGGGCCTCCTCTGCTTTATCTTGAATATTCATATTTTAGACACCCTGAAGTCACTTTGGTTCCTCCCTCCAAACAGTGATCACAGCTGTCATTTCTTTCTCAAAATGTCTGCCAGCCCTTCTTTCTATGATCATCACTGCTGTCTTTGTTCTTGCGTCGCCATCTCTTTCCTGGGTGACAGTGATCTTCCCTCCCTTCAACCCTCCCCCACATTCAAAGTGCTGGAAGAGTGATTTTCACTAAACACAAACCCCCACCACTACCACCTTTTCAAAAACCCTCAGTTGTAACCCACTTGCTGCAGAACTAAGTCCAAGTCCCTCAGAACAGGTTCTCATTCTCCTGTTTTGGTCACCTACTACTTTTTCACTCTTAAGTCCTCGTGGCCCACTTACACCAGCCTTTCTCAAGTTCTTGCCTTGACTTTGCTCCTCCCTGTCCTTTTCCTGTCTGGGGAAATCCTTAAAACCACCCACCCACCCCCAAGAAGTCTTCTCAGGTGTTCCAAATTCAAAGGAACCCCTCCTCCTGCCCTCCTGAGGACGCTGCTCCTGCTCCTGTGGTGGGAACCGCCCCATCTTGCCATGCCCTGAAAGCACAGTCAGCCAGAATTGTGTGTGCGCTGAGCACATGCCCGGTTCTGGACCCTCATCACACGGAGCCACCAGAGCAGAGGGGTGCTCCCCACTGAGCCCAGACCTGGCCATGAGATTGTCTCAGAGGGGAGCCCACAGCAACGAGGTAGGTTTGAGATGAAACTTTGCTAGCCCAGGGTGGTACTACTATTCCACAGCAAATCGGTGTCTTCTCCTAAGTTGTTTTTCCTAAGTTGTAAGCTGTTAGAAATGCCAGTGTCACATTTTTGTTGCTACATCCCAGAGCCCATGTTTTGCAGAGTTCTGACTCAGTGACGAAAACTGCTAAGTGAACACAGAAATTGATGAATCAGTGAATGAGATAGCACTCTTGAGTGCAACAGTTCCAATTTTCAGGGTAGCCAAGGGATTATTATAAGTGGTTCATAAGTCTCTATGGGACTTCCCTCGTAGCTCAGATAGTAAGAATCTGCCTGAAATGCAGGAGACCTGGGTTTGATCCTTGGGTCAGGAAGATCCCCTGGAGAAGGGAATGGCTACCTACCCCAGTATTCTCGCCTGAAGAACAGGCACTGAAAACTGGGGGAGAAAAACAGTTTCACCTATATGTATTAATATTTTTTGAATGTGGGTATGTGCTGTTGACTTAATAAAGGATGAGTCTATAAGCATTTTTGAGTTTTTGGGTTTCATAAAGCTGGTGGGGCACATGTATTAGATATTATAGGATACGTGTGTGCATGCACAGTTATCAGTCGTGTCCACTTCTTTGTGACCCCATGGACTGTAGCCCACCAGGCTCCTCTGTCCATGGGATTCTCCAGGTGGGAAGACTGGAGTGGGTTGCCATGCTCTTCTTCAGGGGATCTTCCCGACACACAGGGAGTGAACCCTCATCTCCTGCATCTCCTGTATCAGCAGGTGGGTTCTTTACTGCTCTGCCACCAGGGAAGCCCCATTACAGGATACGCTGCACAAAATACTCACCTTTTGCACTTCAGACCCACTCGCCACCCTCACACCCCTCCTGGTGCCGACGGCTTACTTTCTGGTCTGCCTCAGTGAGCTCTCTTGCCTTTGGCATCAGGTAGGGTGCAATCAGAGAGGCACCAGTAGAAGATCTTGAGTTCAGTTCAGTTCAGTCGCTCAGTCGTGTCCGACTCTTTGCGACCCCATGAACCACGGCACTCCAGGCCTCCCTGTCCATCACCAACTGCTGGAGTCTACCCAAACCCATGTCCATTGAGTCAAGGGAGAGGGGAAAACCAGGGTGAGTGTATATTTCCCAGGCTCGCCTCTGGGGTTCTGCTGCCAGCCAGAACTCTTGACTGTGACCTCCCCTGCTCTCTCCCTGGATTCCTGAACTCTGCCTCTGTCTGGCTCTTCACACCTAGGGCGGTACCAGAGCCTGCTTCATCACAGAATCCCTCCCTCCTGCCCTCATGCGTCTGTGCTGGCCCTTCACTCACCCACACACTGTTCCAGACAGTCCTTTACCAAACTGCTCATCCGCCAGGGCTGAATACCCCAGATCCTGCCTGATAAGTAGCCCCACGAGATCTGGGCGGTGCCCCGTGAGCCTAAGCAGCAGCACGTCCACAGTCGTGTGCAAGGACTCCCACATGAGCAAGAAGTACACACAATAAATAAACTCCCATCAGATCAGGTGCTCTGAGCCAGGTAAGTCCAGGTCTGAACAGGGTTTTACACTCAAAATGAGTTATGGAAAAGCTTCCAGACCTGAGAGCTTTTTGGATCTCAGAATGACAGATATGGGATTGTGGAACTAGTAGAGTCTGGACTGTGGACCGAACAGTCACATGTTTGACTTGCTGGAACCACTGGGCCAGGGATGACCGCACAAGAATGTGACTGTTGATTTGCCCTTGGAGTGACCAGGGACCCTGGGAAAGATTCTCTATCTGGGAACTGGGTTGATATATTGCCCTTATGGTAGACAGTGGCCATTCAGCACACAGAAATAGCATTTCCAGCTTACTTAGACTAGGGACCACAGTAGAGGGAAAATGCTTGTTTGCTGCACAACCCACTCCAGTATTCTTGCCTGGGAAATCCCAAGGACAGAGGAGCCTGGAGGGCTACGGTTCATGGGGTGGTAGAGTCAGACACGACTGAGCATGCATGCACGCATGCACATGTACACAACATATAGTTTACTAACTGCTCTTAGAATTCACTGTTTCATGCTGCCTTGTAAATCTGTCAGTGGAATCACATGTATGCGGCGTTAGAGGGTAGTGACATACGTGATCTACAGGTGCACAGAGAGTCTGCACTTTCACATAAACAGAGGGGGAAGACTGGTCGACCAAAGAGGGTCAGACAGAGTTGAGTCTGAGTTTGGATTATGGATCTGCTACTCACTCTCCGTGTTAATTCTTCCCGGTTTTAATTTCTTAATTTGAAAAGCGGGGAATCTCCTCCAAGAGTTAAAGGACAGTCAGATACATGAAACAGCATCTGCCAAATACCAGTTCTGCCTGGTTCTGAGCTTGTCACAGATGCTCAGCAGATGTGGGGTCCCTTCTCTCTCCTGCCCCACCCCCTGTCACCTGTCCTCCAACTTAGCCTTTCTAGAAGCATCATTTGCGTTCTACCTTCAAGACTAAACAGCCTTCTCTTCAGAATTCCAAAGGTATTTCATAATCTATTCTGAGGGATGAGTCAGATTTAGTTCACATTAATGAAGCTTATCTGGAAAACCCTCACGAACTCTGGGTGCCTAGCATAAGTGACAGGGCAGTAAGATGATGAAGCATGTACGTAGTCCTACAGAGCCGACCTCACCAGGAAGGTCAATGACACAGGGCCTTTATGCAGGAGTTCGTCATGGACAAAAGGAAAGTGTCTCTTGTGGCTGCTTATCTGGCAAAACTGCTGCTGGGATGGTCGTTTAGCACCAGAACAGGAAGACAGCTGTGGCTACAGGAGTCCCTGCAAAGCTGACTGCCGGTCTCCC
The DNA here is from genome assembly GCF_963930625.1 of Muntiacus reevesi. Classification (NCBI taxonomy): domain Eukaryota; kingdom Metazoa; phylum Chordata; class Mammalia; order Artiodactyla; family Cervidae; genus Muntiacus; species Muntiacus reevesi. Next base: position 37,933,298 of record NC_089252.1, on the reverse strand, counting down.
AGCAAGAGGGTCTGAGGTTTCAGAGCCTATAGAGTTGTACTGCCGGAAATGAAGGCACGGTTCTTACCTACCTAGAGAAACATGCTAATTCTGTCAAAACTCGACCTTACACACACATTCACCACTTCCTCAAAATCCTCTAGAAAAATTGGATAAAAGTAGGGGGAATTAATGCAAAATAGTGGAAATCAGTCCTGACTATCCATTGGAAGGCCTGATGCTGAAGCTGAAACTCCAGTACTCTGGCCACCTGATCCGAAGAACTGACTCACTGGAAAAGACCCTGATGCTGGGAAAGATTGAAGGCAGAAGGAGAAGGGAACGACAGAGGGATGAGATCATTGGATGGCATCACCGACTCCATGGACATGAGTTTGAGCAAGCTCTGAGGGTTGGTGATGGACAGGGAAGCCTGGCCTGCTGCAGTCCATGGGATCGCAAAGAGTTGGACACGACTGAGCGACTGAACTGAACTGAACGCAAAATTTCATTTACATGAAGAGGAAATACTTTAATGAAACAAGTATTTTAGAAGTATTTAAAAGTAATGACTAATCCTTTGTCACTAAGTCAGCTGATAAATCTTGAATTTCTACCCTGAAATATTTTTTAAAACTTATTGGCACTAATTATACAGATTTATTTTCTGAATGCTCTCAAGAGGACACACAATTTTTAGACTACTCTGAATTTCTTATTGTTTTCTTAAGCATCTGTTTTTAAAAAGACATCAGGACCTATTTTCCTTCAGCAACTGTTCTGTATTCTCTGATCAGTTTTGTGATCACATGAAGCAGACTGTGTCACTGTGAGAGCCTATCAGCCAGGCCAAGACTGGTGTTATTTATGGGATGGACATAACTGAGCCATTGGGAATGACTTAACTGAGTGGCTTAAGTGACTTCTACAAATAAACTGAATCATTATTGATTGGAAATGAATCACTACTAATAGAGCCAGGCAGGGTGGGAGAAGCGAACAGACATGAAACTTTGGTCTAAAAAGATTTGCACTATGAAATATTTTCTACAGCACCATGTTTTGCAATTATACAAAGGCTTTATTTATTTATCCATCCATCCATCATAAGAACCTACAACCTCATTGGTACCTACAATGCTAAGCACTAAGAATATAAAAATGATGAAGAATTTGAAAGCACAGTCCCTGCAGGGGGTAGAGTGGGGCTTGGAGAAGCAGGTCTTCACAGAACCCAGAGGAGGGAGGTGATGCTAGAGATGGGTCTTAAAAGATAAATAACTGGTCAGCTCAGGAGTAGGTGACTGGAGTTGCAGGGAATGAGAAGAAGAGCAATTCCAGAGAGAGAGATTAGACTGAAAAAAAAGCACAGAGAAAAGAAACAAGTTGGCACATTCAGGGAAAAGCGCTAGTCACTCAGTCCTGTCCAACTCTTTTCGACCCCACTGACTGTAGTCCACCAGGCTCCTCTGTCCATGGGATTCACCAGGCAAGAATACTGGAATGGGTTGCCATGCCCTTCTCCAGGGGATCTTCCCAACCCAGGGATCGAATCTGGATCTCCTGAGTTTCAAGCAGATTCTTTACCGACTGAGCCATCAGGGAAGCCTGCTTTAGCTTAGCTTTGCTGGAGAATAAAGAGTAAAGGAGAGAACGCTAGAGACGAGGCTGAACACAGTGGCCAGGCCCTGGGGGGATCTGAATGCCCAGTGAGGAGTTCAGACGGGAAATCCATGGCAGGCTCCTGACAGGGTAGAACCAGGATGTAGTAATACTTGTGCTTGTAGATGGTCCTTCCTGGGTTCTCCATAGTGTGTTCCTCTCTCAACTCTCCTGGGCTACATCTCCTGTGATTTTTGGCCTCCTATTGGAGAAGGCAATGGCACCCCACTCCAGTACTCTTGCCTGGAGAATCCCATGGATGGAGAAGCCTGGTCGGCTGCAGTCCATGGAGTCATGAAGAGTCGCGCACGACTGAGCAACCTCACTTTCACTTTTCACTTTCATGCACTGGAGAAGGAAATGGCAACCCACTCCAGTGTCCTTGCCTGGAGAATCCCAGGGATGGGGGAGCCTGGTGGGCTGCCGTCTATGGGGTCGCGCAGAGTCGGACACGACTGAAGCGACTTAGCAGCAGCAGCAGCAGAGAAGAGTATACACTGTGGTCTGGAAAAGAAGGAAGCCAATTATGACTGCCCAGATGCTAAGCTCCAAACAGAATCCTAAGTCCAAGAAGCATTTTAAACAGCTGTTGAGAAGAAGTTTAGCTTAATAAACTGTATAAGTGCCTCAGAGGGGAAGCTGAGGAAAAGACTTCATCTGCCATTAGCTCATCCTTACAGGTAAGTTACCTGACTCATGGGCTTCCCTTATGGCTCATCTGGTAAAGAATTCACCTGCAGTGCAGAAGACCTGGGTTCAATCCCTGGGCTGGAAAGATCCTCTGGAGAAGGGAAAGGCTACCCACTCCAGTATTCTGGCCTAGAGAATTCCATGGGCTGTGTAATCCCTGGGGTCGCAAAGAGTCAGACACGACTGAGCGACTTTCACTTCCACTTTACCTAGCTCATTAGCAGGCACCCTGGGCATTGCAGACCACCCGATCTGGAAAGTGATGGAGTAAGGACACTAGGCTGTCACTGAGCTGGTGACAGAAAAGCACAGCAGTGAGACGCTTGGGGACAGCTGTGGCCTCTGGGGCTACCAACAGGGAGGGAAGATTTATTACAAGAGTTCTCTGGTTGCAAACCACAAAAATATTTGATTCTGAAACAGGGAAGAATGTTTTAGAACGGTCGTGGGAACATCACAGGATTATGACGGTCAAGCTAAAGAACAAGACTTGGGGCGGGAATGAGAACACAATCTTGCCAGAATACAGACTTGCCTCAGTCGGTGCTTCTTGTAAAACGAACCGATTTTAAACTTTCTTCCATCCTTCCTTCTTCTCAGAATACAGAGTTTCAGAATATTGCATCAGACTGGCTTAGGCTGCACACTTACCTTCAGGAAGCATGGAAATAAGGGGGTGGGGTCTTATTTCCTGAAGTTAACAAACAAATGGACCTGTGATGAGAACAGGAAGGTTCAAATTCGTATTGATGAGTCTGTCCTCAAATAGGTCTCAGACTACCTTGTTCATTACGACTTACATGGCCTAAAGTGAGCCACATGGGTCTGGAGAAGAATCATTGAAACTTTAATCTTAATTACAAGATTTGAAATGTAGGTTTGAATTACAAGGTTTGAAGCAAGGCAGATATGCCAGTAAACCCTATTTTTTTCCATTTAGTGCCATAGGACTAGGAGCCTTTATTTAATCTCTTTGGTATCTGATTTTTCTTATCTGTAAAATGAGATGACAATATTCAACACACAGGGTTGTTGGCCAGGATTTAGAGAGGATATCGTGCAGAATCACTGCACACATCATGTTCAATAAACATGTGCTCCTTTTATTATGCATGGATTCCAAGACAGTGTTATTTTACCTTCCTCTTTGTTGGCAGTACCTATTTGAGCTTCCAAGGGAATTCAATAAACTCCAGCCACCATTGTTAGTCAGATAGGAAAGACATTTCAATATACTCCAAAAACCATAAATATTTCTGCAGAAAGGGTTATGAATGTAGCAGAACAGTTCTTTGAAACTGAGCAGGCATAGGCAGATAGCAAGAAATTGATGTTTATTAGCTGAAACGTTATTCAGTGAAGTCCCTAGTTATTATTATCATCCAGTTCAGAAAACTCACAGACAGCCCACTGCCTTGGCCTCTCTAGGCCAGAATCCTGGCATGGTCTCCGAAGAGGAAGTCTTGACTCACAACACTGGCATTCTGGATTGGTCATTTCTGGTTGGGTTCTCAGAAGCCTGCTAGCAGACTTAGTACAGCATCTGGTACAAAGTAAGCTCAAATGGCTACTTAATGAATAAGAAGCCCTAGTCTATTCCATCCTCACTTTCTATACAGCAAATATAAGATGACATTACAGGGCCGCTACCCTCCTATGCCATTCTCAGAAAAGTAGGAGAACTCCAAAGTCACATGAGAGCAGTTCAATGGCCACAAAAATAGAGACTTAAATGCTGTGTAACATCCCTACATCCTACAGTTGTGTAACATAGGTGTAACATATCCTACAGTTGTGGGATACAGCCCTGCTAGAATGCCTTTGAAGAGAGGAGGGTCAGGCTGAATTAAGTAATAGCTGTAGTAATAAAACTTGTGTTGATAGGAGAGGACAGTGCTGATCTCTGCTCTGGCATCTGCTGGCCATGAAACAATATGAATCAGTTCAGTTCAGTTCAGTTCTGTTCAGTTGCCCAGTCATGTTCGACTCTTTCAGACCCCATGAGCCCCAACACATCAGGCCTCCCTGTCCATTACCAACTCCTGGAGTCCACCCAAACCCCTGTCCATTGAGTCGATGATGCCATCTAACCATCTCATCCTCTCTCATCCCCTTCTCCCCCTGCCCTCAATCTTTCCCAGCATCAGGGTCTTTTCCAACGAGTCAGCTCTTCGCATGAGGTGGCCAAAGTATTGGAGCTTCAGCTTCAACATCAGTTCTTCCAATGAACACCCAGGACTGATCTCCTTTAGGATGGACTGGTTGGATCTCCTTGCAGTCCAAGGGACTCTCAAGAGTCTTCTCCAACACCACAGTTCAAAAGCATCAATTCTTCAGGGCTCAGCTTTCTTTATAGTCCAACTCTCACATCCATACATGACCACTGGAAAAACCATAGCCTTGACTAGATGGACCTTTGTTGGCAAAGTAATGTCTCTGCTTTTTAATATGCTGTCTAGGTTTGTCATAACTTTCCTTCCAAGGAGTAAGCGTCTTTTAATTTTATGGCTACAGTCACCATCTGCAGTGATTTTGGAGCTCAGAAAAATAAAGTCAGTCACTGTTTCCACTGTTTCCCCATCTATTTCCCAGGAAGTGATGGGACCAGATGCCATGATCTTAGTTTTCTGAATGTTGAGCTTTCAGCCAACTTTTTCACTCTCCTCTTCCACTTTCATCAAGAGGCTCTTTAGTTCTTCTTCACTTTCTGCCATAAGGGTGGTGCCATCTGCATATCTGAGGTTATTGATATTTCTCCCGGCACTCTTGATTCCAGCTTGTGCTTCCTCCAGCCCAGCGTTTCTCATGAAGTCCTCTGCATATAAGTTAAATAAGCAGGGTGACAATATACAGCCTTGACATACTCCTTTTCCTATTTGGAACCAGTCTGTTGTTCCATGTCCAGTTCTAACTGTTGCTTCCTGACCTGCACACAGACTTCTCAAGAGGCAGGTCAGGTGGTCTGGTATGCCCATCTCTTTCAGAATTTTCCACAGTTTGTTGTGATCCACACAGTCAAAGGCTTTGGCATAGTCAATAAAACAGAAATAGATGTTTTTCTGGACCTCTCTTGCTCTTTTGATGATCCAGTGGATGTTGGCAATTTGATCCCTGGTTCCTCTGCCTTTTCTAAAACCAGCTTGAACATCTGGAAGTTCTCGGTTCACGTATTGCTGAAGCCTGGCTTGGAGAATTTTAAGCATTACTTTACTAGTGTGTGAGATGAGCGCAATTGTGCAGTAGTTTGAGCATTCTTTGGGATTGCCTTTCTTTGGGATTGGAATGAAAACTGACCTTTTCCAGCCCTGTGGCCACTGCTGAGTTTTCCGTATTTGCTGGCATATTGACTGTAGCACTTTCACAGCATCATCTTTCATGATTTGAAATAGCTCAACTGGAATTCCATCACTTAATATTTATTCATCTCTCTTCCTGATCCTGAGAACCACTCTAAGTGTCTTCACGTAGGAACCCTCCTCAGGCCCTGGGTTTGGATGGGGCACATGTGGGACCCCTTCCTCAGTGTGTGTCACATGACCCAGGCCTGGGGGCGGGACAAGAATAGGACCAAAACTGGGTCACTCCCCTGGGCCCTCTGCCAGATCTTCGAAACAAGCATTTTTCCATTCTCTGTGAGGATAATACAGCCCTGAAGCTGCACACAGCCCACTTGCTTCCACAAAGCTGATCAGCTCTATCCTCAAGCAAGGGAGAAACAAAGATCGTGGGGAGCTTTTGAACCTCTTTTCTAAGGCACGTCTGAAGCAAATGCTGCTGCCTTTTTTTTGCAGCTTGAGCTAGTGTGAGTTGGGCTCTTATTACTTGCAACCACAGAATAATGACAACAGCGGGCGTTCACAGGGTATTCAGTAGGTGCCATGTGCTGCACTAGACTCTGGGGCTCACTCAGTACTTACAGTAACCCCATGTGGTGGCACCACTGTTAGCGTCTTCTCCTCTTTACAGAAGGGAAACGGGAGCCCAGCGAGGTGAACTCATCTGAGGTCACAGACCTAGAAAGAGATGTACTGAGGATTCAACCTGGGTGTAGGCACTTAGCAACAACACCATGCTGCCTCTTAAGTGCCCAGACAAACACTGTGAACTTGGGCCAGGGATGCACCACCTCTAAACCTCCAACATGAGGAGGAAATATACATTTTCTCAGAGTGGGCTCTCAGTAAGCAGTAATGATTGCAGTATTTATAATTATTCACTACTTCATCCATTTCCTTCATTTTGAGTGGTGTTTGGTGAGTGGGAGTAAACAAGTTCATGTTTATCAACAGCTTGAGGATTGGGGATGAAAGTTGGGTTCTAAGAATCATGGGGCTTCCCGGGTGGCACTGGTGGTAAAGAACCCGCCTGCCAATGCAGGAGACATAAGAGACATGGGTTCTATTCCTGGATCGGAAAGACACCCTGGAGGAGGGCATGGAAACCAGCCCCAGTATTCTTGTATGGGAAATTCCACAGAGCAGCCTGGTGGGCTACAATCCATGGGGTCACATAAAGACAGGACTGAAATGACTTAGCATGCAGCAGGCAAGAATCATGAAAGTCTGGTTCCCTATAAACAAGTAACAGTTTTGTTCACTGCTACAGAGGAAGAATGGAACATCAGTTTGAACCTGATGACTTGATTGTATCTGTCCGTGTTGCCATCACATGTAGAAATAAATGGTCATTTGAAGCTTGGTTATTTTTAAAAATCCTCTCAAAGTGACTGAAAAGAGGCTGAAGATGATGAGATACTTGAGAAAGAATTATTATACCCTTAACTGCAGTGCTTCAAAGATCTAGCAACCCTTTGTTCTGAATTCATTTCAACGGTTAATGGTGAAAAGGGGTGTATTTCCTAAAGTAGATGAATTCCTGTTCTCTATGGATCACAAATCTGATCCAAATGAAATACAATTCTGAAAGTAATTTGATGAGTGGCAATTTACCTTCAGGTAACTGCAGGCATTGAGATCTGCCTCTTTTATGATTTTTCTTCCCTGCAGCTTCCCCGTTCTTATTGGAGTCTGTTCTTGGCAGACAAAGGACAAACTAGCCACTGCCCTCTTGGCTGGTTCACTCCTCCACGTCCCCCTGGAGAAGAGGACTGTGGTCACTGCTGGATGGAGTCACCTGGCTGTGGGTTTTGAATGGAAAAGACACCCTAATGTATCTTGCTACATATAAACTAAACATAAATTTATAAATGTATACCTTTCTTGAGAGGATACGTGCCAGACAGCATTCTGGCTTCTGAGGATACAGATATAGTAAAACAACACTATGAGATTTACTCATATGTTTTCTTTTTTGTATTTCCTAATATAATGTTCTTCCTATTCAGCCAGAGTTAAAATTGCTTTAGTGTGGATTCTTCGTGGGTGGATCAGGAACAGACAAAAGTGCAAGGTGGTCTCAAGGCGAGTGCATGGTCCACAGAGATCAGATTTGTCCTCTCTCCCTTCGATACAAGTTTGATTACTACACTAGTGTTTAATTGAGCCACACGCCCCTGTCTTTAAAGCTGTTCTAACAGAGCTGCATCACACACACAACTCTAGGGGTACACGTTACACAGCACCCTGTTCTCTGCTTCTGAGGCCCATTGGCGCTGCTCTCCTTTGATTCTTGGGTTCCCCTACTTTTTAGCGGAAGTCCCAGTAAGGTAACAGCTCTATGTTGCATTTTACATTTGCAGGTGTAGAAACTGCTAAGACGTTGTTACAGCTGGAAGAGAGAACTGACTAAAATTTTGCAGTTCAGACTCTGTCTTGAGGTTGGCTCTGGAAGGACATTCCAGATAAGATTAGTCAAGAGAACCAGGCTTCCATGACTAGAATTTGGCACTTGAGGTTCCTAAATCCTAAAAACTCCCTATTAACCTCAGAAACCAAAGTTTGGGAGACTGAATGTGGAGACTTTATAAAGTTGCAGACAGTGATGTAAAGAGAAGGGCAGTACTGCTTCCACACAGAAGGACCTCAAAAACTCATCATCTCATCTTCAGAGATATCACAGAAAGAAGAGAATTATACTCAAGAGGGGCTACCTGATCAGCCCCTTCCCGAGTTAAATCCTGGGGTGCAGGGTAGCATGAGCAACAGGCTTGAATACTGGAGGATGGAAAGGCTTCTATGCCATCCCCACCTGAAAGTGTGGGATGAGGCAGTCCAGAGAGAACCCGAGACCACCCACACCTCCCAGAAACCATCATGGAGGGCATGGCAGAGATCAGTCATCTCCCATGTTCCCCAGCGAGAACGGATTGGCAAGCTCTCAGAAGACTCACTAGAGCTGAGATGAAAAGACCTTCTGACAGGGACTTCCCCGGCAGCCCAGTGGTTATGACTCCACACTTCCCCTGCAGAGCATGAGGGTTTGATCCCGGGTTGGGGAACTTACAGCCCACATGTCACAGAGCCAGAAAAAGAAAGTTTCTTGAACTGATAAAAATGAAAATGCAACATATCAACTTATAAAAGAGAGACCTTGTGGCAGAGGACCTCAGGGTTGACAGCCCTATCTAAGGGGTCAAATAGTAGATCCAGCCACAGGAGACCCCCAGGACCAGCGAGATCTGAGTCGGAGTGTTAAGGAGCATGGGGAAATGTCAGAGCTCATGATGCACTGTGGGTGTGGAGAGAGTGACTATGAAGCTCCACCACTAGTGGGGGCAATATGGACAGCCACCTTCCTCCCCTACCAAAGAGTAAAGTAGATGAGCGATAGTCTGGAGACAGCACACAGCCCCCTGCACCCAGACACAATCTCAGGATCAAGCAGGAGATGAAGAACCAGGATAGTTTCACCACAGAGAGGAACCATGATGGGAAGCTGTGATGTGAACTGACTGAGCTTCAATTCTGAATTTAGTAATTTCCTAAAAAAGACTTCTTTCAGTCAGAAGATACTGAGTGTCTTTGAAGTGGTAGACAGCTAAGTTGATTTCAAGGATGGATGTACACTTCTTGTACATCTGACTTGTGAGTGTATTTGAAGTGTAAAACCTACTGCATGAAGATGAATAAGATAAAATCTCTGCCTCCAGAACCTTATAATCTCAAGGTGTGTTATAAAGGAAGGCACTGAAGCTGGGATTTTTCTGCCCTATAATTCTGCAAATGATTGATCTTGAAATTTTATGAATAAATACATTTCATGCTCATAAATTGGGCCTGTGGGGGTTAAAGTGAGAATCAATCAACAAAGCCTAGGGACAGAAAAGCTACTGCTCAACTGCAGAAATAAAATGCCAAGTGAGAAAAAACAATTGGTAAAGGACAATGTAAGTGATCAATAGGTTGAGGAAAATGCTTTATGAAAACAAAGAGTAATATGATAATCTACTCAAGAAATGCAAAGAAGGAAGAGAAATAAAGTCTATCAGATTTTCTAAAAATTTAAATTAAAAAATGACAGCTCCAAGGACGGTCTGGTTCACAGTGGCAATTTTCTTGACTCCATAAACCCCAAACGCTATCAGAAGTAACAGGATCCCAGGCACTTTGTACTTCATGTGTTTGGGAGGTGAGCAAGGTTCATATGGTATGTTTACTTGTGTTGCCCAGAAATGCCCCAGCGATGGAGGATCTATTTTCAGAACAGACAAGAAGGGATTTTCTTCCAAAATACCTTACAGTTAGACACTGAGAAAACCCAGATGCGATGCAGAAGAATGCTCATTCCCCAGTGAAATTCCAGCGCAGAGACGCTGCCCACATGGAGGACCTCAGAAAAGGTTCAAAGAGCTGCAGCCCTGCACACGCTCCTAGGGCAGACAAGTCAAGTCTCACAATTCAGGGTAGGGTTTGGGCAAAAAAGCACAGGCAGTGGCCTTGCTTTGTACCCAGGACCTTGAAGCAAGAAGCGGACATCTTAAGACAGAACAGATTTTGAATTGTGGCAACAGTTTGGGGCAGCCAGCAGAAGACGTGGCTGGAGCCAGCAAAGCCATTCGATCACAAGAGATAAAGCGCTGTCATCAATTTCTTAGCAAAGAAGAAACAGACACCTGTATAAAAACACATTCTACCTCCTTCAGAGTTACTTTTGCATGTTCTAAATTGTAAGAGATCTTATTACAGAGCATGCATGGGTTTAGTCATTCTCAACAAATGCTTTTGATGTTGCCATAAGAATCTAAGTTAAATATGCCCCTCTACACGGAGTCTGACTGGTTATTAAAGGCAAGATTCTGGTAAAGACTGGCAAAGACTTTTACTTTTTGATGAGCATGCTAAATGGGCTATCCTTATTTATGCTGCTACAGCTCCTATTCCCTATCATCTTTCCAGGCTATACAATCTCGAGGTTTTGAATCTCCTATGTCTCTTGGCTGGGGGATGTGATTTCCTCCACACACTCCTTTCTACGTCAGCATTTGAAGTCCTCATTCTTGTGTCAGTGGTGTGCTGGAGCTGATCTGTACCAACTCATAAAAGATGATTATTAAATTTTTAGGAATTTCGCGAATCAGTTGTTAGAGCTGTTATTAAAATTTAGTTATATAAACTTACAGTTAAAATAAATCATAAAGGTAGCAAATACTTTCAAATTATTTTATTATATTTTACTATTTTTTTCTGCCTTTGAGGCTATTAACATGTATAGTAGAAATACTATATAATGATGTGCCACTGACAATCTCTTCCCAGTTCTCCTTTCAGGACATTATGTCTGCTGCTTGAAAATGGCCTTGATGGGGGGGTATTTATACCAAGGGAATCAGCAAACTACTATAAAAGAGGACTTGATTATTTTGTTGATTGCCTAAAATTTTACAGATGAAGGAAAAAGACTTCATGATATAGTTTAATCCTAAAACTATGCTTAGTATCCATAGCCATTACACTGCAAATAACACAAATAACATGAGGAAATAGTCTTCCACCAGATTCAGCAAAGTGACTCACGTCAACTACAAAACAGAGATGTTCCACTCTGTCTTGTTTCACTGCTCTTTCTGGTTAACATAAATGCAAATATCAGTCAACACTCATGTCCAAACTACACTCATTCATCAGTTGTTGCCATAGATTACCAAAAGATACAAGGATTCAGAAAAGAAAAAAAATTAATAAAAGTATTTTATGAGAATCAATGGCTACACAGAGTTTATAATAAAGGGCACAGTTATATTTATTATTATTTACAAATCACATATAAAATTTACATGTAGAACTTGTACCTTCTTCTCCAGAGAGACAGTCGTCAGATATTTATCAGTATATCACTACTTGTGTCTCACTTTCATCTAGGAAAAGTGAACAATTGGTCCAATTTTTATTTTTTTGTTAGTTCTGTTTTTACTCTTATAGAGGACAGTTATCTCTATTGAGAAATGTTCAATTTTGTATCTCTACCTACTGGCCCTTAATTGCTTTTTATGGAGTCAAAAGGAGCTTGCTTTAAGGTCCACTACCAGGAAAGAGAAGGTAATAATTACCTTTCTATTTTCTTTACAATTAAAAGTGGTTTTTAAGGATAAATATGTACATTGCACATTATTTGTGCTATTCAAGCTGACCTGAAACATTAGTGTGGGCTCTGAAACTATTTTTTATGAGCTTGAAAAGGATTTAAGTTTGAAATAAAATAACAGCCTTTGTATGTATGTATTGCTTTTTAAGAAAATGGTATGTGCAATGCTTAAAGGCAAGGACCTGAGAGCCAGAATACATGCATTTTAAACCCATATTTGCAAACTGCCAACTCTATTATCTCTTTAGATAACCTTTCTGTTCTTTAGTTTCCCTATCTATGGAATAAACATGAGAGTACAACCTACTTCATAGGGTGGTTGTGGTAATTAGAGGAACTGACATGTGTGAAGTCTTTTGAAGCACAGAGCCTGGCACACAGGTGAAGGTCTGCCGTTTTCATTACCACTACTATTACGGGAATCACAGCTGCAACTCAAGGCAGCCAATGCACCGACTTACAGATACTAAAGTAAACCGTGCACAAGGCACCTGATCTCAGATTGACACTGGTGCAGAAAAACTGACTTATCTAAGATCACACAAATTCTAGTATTAGAACTCAAAGTAGGTGCCGCATCTGATAATCTGTTCTCTTGTTAAGCTAAATGGCTTCTTTCTGAGCTATACTGTACTTATCTTGACTAGTTAATAAGTCAATTTCCAAGAACTACATGGTTCTTGATGAAAAAGAATGCTTTCATCTAATCATACTGGGATGCTTTAGAGCTGCGCTGCCCAGTGCGGTAGCCACATGTGACCTCTGACCATCTGATGTGTGACGAGGGCGTTTGAGAAGTGCTGTAAATATAAAGCACACATCGGATTTTGAAGACGTCATACGAAAATAAAGTGTAAAAGGATCATTAATAATGCTTATACTGGTTAAAAGTTTAAATTATTAATACAATATTTTTAATACATTGGGTTAAATAAATGATTAAAAATAATTTCATGTTTCATTTTGTTTAAGGTGCCTTCTATAAAACTTAAAATTATATATGTGCCTCACAAGTATGACCTGTGTTATATTTATATTGGACAGTTCTAAGATTAATCTTCATGCCTAAATCTGAAAGCTGAAAATACTTTTTAGTTTAATAAGTCAGGAAGTATCCTCTGCCTTCGTTGAGGGCATTATCATCTGCCTGGTCATCTACGCCAGAAATCTAAGAGACATGTTGACTCTCCCCTCATCCTCGAGTCCACATGTAATAATGGTTGACTCGTTCTCAAATCCATGCCAATGTCATTATCCTTTCTACCAGGCAGTCCTCACTATTCTTTATGTGGGCATTATAAGAGTCTTCACACCACTCTCCCTACTCACCAGTCTAGGCTCCCCAAACCCACCTCCTACATTGTCAAATCAGGCCACTCCTGCGCAAGGTCCTTCCACTGGGCCCTCTTACCGTGTTCACAGACAGCATATCCACCACCATCATCATCCCCTGCCCTGGGACCCATTTGGATTCATCTCATCTCCTTTGAAGTGCTGTATTTGAAATGATGCACGGAAATTCCTAAGTATGTACATTTTGTTACGTTGTGGTGGAGGTATACATTGAGTTGTGGTGGGGGTATGGGGAATGCAAGAGAAGAGAGGAGAAAATGTGGGCAGTGGTATGAAATAATCACTTATTACACTTATAAACAAATTAATTTTTGAATGAAATATAGAACACAGATTCAACATCTTACTAGATGTCCTGGCCAATGCATTGAAACATCATACAGTTTTATCAGGCACAACAATGATAATTCCTCCAATTTCCTCAGGACTATGACCTCCTCAGATGAAATCATGTATGCAAAGAGTTTCACAGTGACTGGGACACAGTATTCATAATCATTTTCTATCCCTTTGCTCAAATCTTGCCTCCACCAAGCCTACCTTCCCCTGCCCTCACCCCCATCTTTAGGTGAAAGCCCAGGAGCTGAAATTCAAGCTTTCAAAAATAATGGATAGTTTGAGCAAGAGATCACGTTCCAGGTCTCAGACCACTGATTACTGAAGAGCTTAAGTATGTTATTGCATAAGACAGTCATATTTGTTGAGAATAGTGAACTGAGAAAAAGAAAAGAGCCCAGGAGGCAAACTGAGTAATAATTGGTGAGCAAGGGAAAACATGTTTCATGGCTGCTTCTATCTTGAAAAATTAAACTAATAAGAAAAAAAAGAAAAACTGTGAAGGACCAAGTTATTTATCTCTGTATTTCAAAAAGCATGTACCATATGTATGGAGCTACCTTAGAGAATTTCATTTAGTATTATCATGAAGTTTTCATCTTGTTGATAGGCGATTTGCTTCCTACTAACATTCTCAATAAGTATCCTGCTCAGTAACTAATCTTTGTTTTTTCTCTCTAGTGGATTCTAAAAATTTTAAAGTAATTATATAAATGACTTAAACACTTCTGTAAAACAATAATTATGGAAACATCATTGGTTCCATGATGGAAGTTGCCATCTTCACTAATAATTCTTAGACTTTTTCCTTCAGAGACATACAGTCAGTTTTTTAAGATTATAAGAATTTTTTATAGTCATTACCCTTGTGAGTCAAAAAGATTTGTATTCAGGCTGATGGGTTATTTGAAGTACATAATTAATAATGATTTGTACTGTTACCAAAATGAAGACTCATCTAGACAACTGAACTTCTCTATTATTTAGCAGTTGGTCAAAGCCAAACATTCTGATAAGTTCTGTTATGAAGCTGCCTTTATTTGTAGAATCTGCAAGTCTGAAGAATATTTAGAATCCATTTAATCTACCTTAAGACCCAATTTAGGCATCCTGTTCAATTTATCAAGAGGTTTACCTTTTTGCTCTCAGATCTATTCAATAATTCACCAGACTTTTATATAATGCTTTAGGAGCCTTTAAGTTTTCTGTAACTTTAACCATCAAAATGACAAGCCTGGTTAATGACCACACTAAGAGGCTGATTTCCAATATCAAAATTCCCCCTTTGCAAGAGTTCCAGCAAGGGTGGTGCCTGCTTGTAACTGGGTTAAGATTACCCAAGTTTCTGGAAGACTTAGCTTTTCCTGCTCCCGCTTGGGCAAGGCAAAATGAGATCAGCATTCTTTTCTGATTCCTACAACTCATGTTTTTCAATATAAAAGGTCAGAAGGATTCTGATCTAAGATTTACATACTATTTCTGTAAACTTACATAGTGGGGACCACCATGCTAGAAGTGTTTGCTCTTTGAGGATGCTAAAATAGAGATTGTGCTGCTTTGACTTTTCCCCTATACTTCGTAGACTCTTCTGTGTTTCTAACATCCCATCTTCCCTCCAATCCCAATCTTTTGGTTCAGGGAGAGGCAAACCACGGCACATGGGCCAAATCCAGACTGCCACCTGTTTTTGTAGATAAGATTCTTGGAACAGAGGCGTGCTCATTTGTTTCCATATCGTCTATGGCTGCCCTCCCGCTGTAACAGGAGAACTGAATAACTGTGACACAGATCATACAGTCTCTGCAAGCCTGAGACATTACAATGTGGCCCTTTGAAAATGTTTCCTGACCTTTGGTCTGGCAAGATCACCAAGTCCTCTTATACCTTCCTTTTCACAACATATTATGTGGTGGGATGAACAAGTCAAGGGTCACTTTTTCATGAACAGGTAATTTCATGTCACGCCTTTATCTGACTTACTTCACTTAGCATCGTGCCCTCCTAGTCCATCCATGTTGCTGCAAATGGCAAGATTTCATTCATTTTTTATGACCAAGTGATAGTCTATTGTCTATATAATACCACAACTTCTTTATCCATAGGTTGTTTCCGTATCTTGGCAACTGTCAGTAATGCTGCTGGAAACTTTGGGTGCAAATATCTTTTTGAATTAGTGTGATTTTTTTTCCAGCTATATACCCAGGAGTAGAATTGCTGGGTGATATGGTAGTTCTCATTTTGGTTTTTGAGAAACCACCATACTGTTTTCCACAGTGGCTGCACCAATTTACATTCCCAATTTACAATCTAGTGTACAAGGGTTCTTTTTTCTTCACATCCTTGCCGACATTTGTTACTTGTATTCTTTTTTGATGATAGCCATTCTGACAGGCATGAGGTGATATCTCATTTGTGGTTTTGATTTGCATTTTCCTGATAATTAACGATGTTGACTATCTTTTCATATTGCCTGTTGCATTTCCTCTTTGGAAAAATGTCAATTCAGCTCCTCTGCTCATTTTAAAATTGTGTTGTTTTGTATGATTCCACTTACATAAAATTCTAGAAAAGGCAAACTATAGTGACAGAAAGCACATCAATGGTCACCATGGACCAGAAGCAGGAAAAATGGAATAACTGCAAAGAGGTACAAACAAACTTTTTGAGGTGAAGGAAAATAGTTTATATCATGTACATGGTGGCGTTTACATGTGATACAACGTGTAGTGTTACTTCTTCAGAAGCCATTAAGTGATACAAATAAAATTAGCTAATTTTATTGTTTACCATGAAAGCTAATTTTTAAATTAAAAATTCTTTTAAAATATAAATAGTTATATATAGGAAGAGGAAATAGAAGGTATAGAGGAGGAAGCTAGAATCACTGCATACACCTTATTTGGTATTTATACACATTTCACATAATTATAAAAGAAAATTAAGCATTATAAAATCAACCCCTTAAAATTTAATGCACAATAAAACAAGCTAACCTAATGTACACTCACTCCAAAGCCTAATTCTCTTTGAGGAGCTATTCCTGTGATCTTATAGCCCAATAATTTGACTATACATTCTGAGTGGGTATGCTAGTAGGACAAAACATTGTCAAAAAATAATTTTTAGTAATCATATTGTTGATGGCAGTGTTATCACACTAGAAGCTGTCAGTAACTGAGTCTTACTAAAAATGGACCCGGGAACCTACAAGTGATAATCCGTCATTTGTCAAAGATGAAACAATATCAATATTATTTTTATTATCAATAAGGATAATAACTGCAATGCACTCAAACATGTCAAATATCTTTAAATCAATGAATTCCAAAAAAATTCACAATTCTTGATTGTTAAAAGTGCTACATTTAAAAAAATGAATATTTATCCTGCCTTTATTTTAGGAACTTGACCTCAGGGAAATAAAAAAGTTGATGAGGGAATCTTTTCTTATAAGAGCAGTTCAACTAGTAACTGAGGAAGGAATAATATAATTAAAATTCTGTAGAACACAAACACAACATTGTAAAAACACTAAATCCCAATAAAAATTAATAAAAAACCCCACTTCTTTACAACTTCTAGTGAAATAATGAATCTAAGACGTTGATTTTCAGTGGCTACTAATACCCAACAAAGAAAAACACTAGATACTACATGTTTAGGTATTTATCTAAATAAACAATACTGCCTATGAAATAGTCTTGCCAAAAATAAATAAATAAATAACCTATATCCCATCAATCTAGATGTAACTACCAATGCAACGAATAGAAGAGTATGTTAAACGACACCATGGGGATGCAATCAATGATACACTGACCAAGACAGACTCCATAGGACTACAGGACAAACTTGATTTCTTTAATAAGTAAGAAGTTTTCTTTTAAAAAAGAAATAGTGCAAAGATGGTAATATGGGAATTATTGTAGATTTGAAGGGGTATGGTATTGTGATAACATTAAGAAGTAGTGTTTGTTTTAGCGAAACATATAGAAATATTTACAGGTGAATTTACATGGTATCTGGGATTTTCATCAAAATAATATAGAGGTGAAAGGGATAGAGCTAAGTCATTAGACGAAGAATAATTAGTAGCGGATTGATAATTGTTGAAAAGTAGAGGAAATTCTTCATTATATGATTCTATCTAGTGCATCTTTGAGATTTTCCATAATAAAAAAAGCCAGAAGATACTTCTTGTCATAATATAGTAATTAACAGTTAAATACAAAGAAGATACTTGAGAATAACTTTTAAATGCTTTTTGCAAGTCATCTTATAACTAGGATTTATAGAATGAATCCTTATAGTGTCGTAAGTAGCAAGTCATACTTTCAGATTCAGGTTATTTCGAGGATAATATTTAAATGATAGATTCCCAATTGTTTATGAAACTAAAATGGCATGTAGAATGAAATCGGATTTTTAACTTGATATGAAACATTTTTACAATGCCAGTCATTAATCATTATTTCCAAAATAAGCCTTATTTTTTTTTTTATAGTACTGTAGAGAAGAAAGCACTTATCAAGTTGCAGTTACAAGTGAGGCAAAATATCAATGCTGAGACTAATAAGTATTATTGTGGTCTTATGAGGTGCTCCATTGTTACAAGAATATGTGCTAGAATGAGTATATTAAATTGAGTTTTGCTAAGGAAAATAAACTGAAGGGAATTCACACAGCCTATCAGGTCTATCTTACTGTCATTGGTAGCTGATGCTATTTGTGCCCCATCCCCCGCCCCGAGTGGCCATCATGGACTGTGGAGCTGCACGTTCCCAAACAGTCAGCCCTA
This sequence comes from Muntiacus reevesi, assembly GCF_963930625.1. NCBI lineage: Eukaryota > Metazoa > Chordata > Mammalia > Artiodactyla > Cervidae > Muntiacus > Muntiacus reevesi. The sequence goes on along the minus strand of NC_089252.1, from coordinate 37,915,000 downwards.
CTAGCCTGCTAAATCCAGCGGAGTGAGAGATTTTGCTAATATTATCCAAGACGAGAACTACCAATTTAACATCAAAACTAATATTAATTCTTTGTTAAACCTATTATGCTTCTCAAATTTGCTGATTATCCTTATGGCTGAATGTGTAGTTCTATATTATGTTGTCTGCTATTTTTCAGAAATAGCTCTTTTTCTCATATCCACCTTCCTACCACATATTCACATATACCAACAACATCACAGGACTTCAGAGGAAGTACTGCGTGATGCCCTGATTCACTCTTGAGTCACAAAAGCAGAAATGAAATCTCCTCCTCCTACTGCCCATCATTCAGAGTCTCCCCCACCATTCAGAGCAATACCCGGAAACCTCAAGCAGCAAGGCTCGCAGCAGCTGGCCCCTGTCTGAGACCTGATGTGGGGAATGCAAAGAGCTCTTCAGAATAAATAGGTTGTTATTTTCATAATCTCCTACTGACCAGACTCTGGAGCAAGATTCAGAGTTCTTCATAAGGACCCACATAAATGTAACACTTACCCAAAGAAATGCACAGCTGAAATTCCATCAAAAATATTTTGCTAGTTAGGAGAAGAATTTTACTTAATGCTTATTTTAACCTACTACAATCTAGGCTGTTGAAGTTGTTTAGTTGCTAAGTCATGTCTGAATCCTTTGTGACCCAACCAAGCCCCTCTATCCATGGAATTCTTCAGGCAAGAATACTGGAGCAGGTTGCCAGGTCCTTCTCCAGAGGATCTTCCTGACCGACAGATTGAACCTGCCCCTCTTGTTTGGCAGGCAAATTCTTTACCACTGAGCCACCTGGGAAGCCCATACGTTCTCATTATTTTATAAACACTAATTTAACATCATAAACCTATAAGGTAATCAATCACAAGCTACCACATAGTGAAACACCACAGTTTCATTAAAGAAGAAACTGAAGTGCAGAGAGATTAAATAATTTATCACAGGTCACACAGCTAGTAAGTAGCAGAAGTGGGATTCAAACCCAGGCTTAAGTTGCTTAACCACTGTATTCTGCCACCTCTCTGTTGAGCTCCTCTGACACGTCAACTATGCCATAGCTCACAATACAAATTTCCTTTCCCTTTATAGCTAAAGGCCATATTCTAAACATATCAACCAATTTAAGCTTATGCCAGTTTAAAAGATTATCTTTGAACATATTCTTAAAAGCCACATAAAAGGAAACAGACTTTAGAGTAAGGGTCAAAGGGAATTTAAGAGTAAGTAAGCAGAAGTAAATATACAACTTCTAATGGCTCACAGATGGATCCTTAACTGTTCACTTACCAAAAAACAGGGGGCAATGAAAAATGTTCTCAAACTGCTATGTATTATAAAGGCCAAGATTCATCAGTTTAAAAAAAAGTTGCAAGTTTATTGGCTTTTTTTCTTTCAATAAGGTAAGTGCATCTCATTTTACATGCTAAAAGCTTACCAGCTCCTGGAAGATTACAGGTGCACTGCTTGTGGACAGAATTTTGGAGGCCCACACAGGAGGAAAGATAGCCCACTTTCAGTAGATGCACAATTGAGACATACATAAAAGCCAGTGAATACACCATAGCAGAAAATTTGTAAAATGTAACCTATGTTCTACACACTTGAAGACATAATGTGAGAGACAGTTATACTGCTAGATAATTTATTTTTGTGGTTAGCCTATTTTACAATTAATTTGAGAAAATGTCCCAATTACTGGGGCAGTCTCTCGTACTTTGCAGCTGAACTGTACACATTCTAGTGCTGCATTCCCTACCCTTGATAATTTGATGCTGTTCAGCTGCTAAGTCGTGTCCAACTCTTTGTGATCACATGGATCTGTAGTCCACCAGGCTCCTCTGTCCAGAGGATTCTATAGGCAAGAAATGGAATGGGTTGCCATTTCCTCCTCCAGGGGATCTTCCGGACCCAAGGATCAAACCTGTGTCTCCTACATTGGCAGGTGGATTATTTACCACTGTACCAGTTGGGATTCTCCCTTGATGACTAGCATGTCTAAAAATAAAAATATGTTGAAGTTAATTTAAACTTAAGGGATCAGTGATATGAATATTCTTGTGCTAAATGTAAGTATCCAATGAAAAAATGCTTTTGCAAGTCCAATTCATATAGCTGTTATAAGAATAGGAAAAGATGAGCAAAATTCCAAAAGCCTTTAAAAAAGATATAGGGTATCCCCAAGCAAAGGAACAATACTCTTGGTCTTGTGAAATGAAAAAAGGGGAATTTACATTTTCTTATAAGGAGATCTTAGAGCAGGAGGGGAAATTTTAAGCAATGGGGGGAATACTTCATTGACAGCTATAGACAACCAATAATTTAATCAACATTTTCAGAAATAGAAAATCAATTCTCCTGCTCTTAAGACAAAAATATAATAATAAAAATGTATTTGAGTTGACTATTCAGACTAGACAAGGGGAAAAGATGACAAAAACTAAAAGAAAGAAAAGACCATCACCTCAGACCTATTCTAATCATCATTTCTGTAACCACAGCAACCACATATGGTACATCTTCTTGAATCGGTCCATTTTCAAATATTCTGCACTAATGTTCAAATACATTCATTTGTATTTATCACATGTGCTGACTTTTGAAAGATACTGTAATCAAACCCACTTGGACCCAGTGCTCAGGTTCACTCCTGCTGCAGTCCCAGTTCCAGCTCCCACCGGTAGCTGGACACCCTTTGGTTCCCCTATCATTTCCCTCCCAACCTCCCCCACGCCCAGACAATCCCCAGCTCCAATCTGTTTGGGCTCCGTAACCTGACCTTCCTTCTCACTGTGGTGGCCAGGATTCCAACCCTGACCAGCCTTCAGACCTCCAGCCCTGAAGTGTTCTCCCATCCTCTGCCTCAACTGGACAACATTCGTTTGCTGGCCTCTGAGCCTTGAACTCCCTATTATCCCCCGGCAGCTTTTTGACCACCAGTTCCCTTTCCAGAAACCTCAACAACAGAAAAGAGTATTTTAGGTACTTACCTTTGGTCATCCAACTAGGTCTAGTTCCTCCCTCTCTGAAAGGTTCTTTCACATTACAGTTAAGATGAAGAAGTAGTGATGGGAAAATCAGTTTGAATTCTCAAATATTTACTGAGCATCCACTGTATGCCCCAGGCTAGCAATGCATTCCTCATTAGCTGGTAGGGGGTGGAACTGAAACACCCCAGTGTATAAGACATCCTGGGCTCTCAAAATCCTCAGAATTGAATGGGTAAGGGACAGGGGTGAACACTTAACTAGGATACAAGGGTGATTTTAAGTGAGATAATCTAGCTTCACTCGCAGAATGAATGTTAGAGGGAAAGGGTGAACGAGGGACATATGCTTGCCTACATTGTGAGCACAAAAGGAGAAGCAACTATTTCTGAACAGAAGTCTTTGTGGTGGAAATGGCTTTTGGAGCAGCCTGGGAGGGTCAGTGGGTTTTCAGTGAGAGAAAGGAACAGGAGAATGTTCTTTGTATGCCTACCTATGTTGTTGCCCCCTTGAATATGTCTGGCTGCTCTCACTCATTTTCCAGTGTGGGTGTGGATGTATTATCCACATTTCCAGTGTGGATGTACTACTTTGCTAAGGCTGCTGTTAACGAAATACGACAAACCGGGTGACTTGAACAAGAGAAATTTATTGTCTCAAGTTTCTGGAGGCCAGCAGTTCTAGGTGAAGGGTCTTAGCAGGGTTGGTGCCTCCTGAGGACTGAGAGGGAAAATCTGTTCACCCTTCTTGCCTAGCTTCTGGTGGGCGGATGGCCAACCTGTCATTCTCTGGCTTGTAGAACCATTACCCTGATCTCCACCTCCCCCTTCACATGCTTTATCTTCCCTGTATGTCATTCTTCAAATTTCCCCTTTTTATAAAGACACTGGTCACTGCACTAAGAATGGTATTAATAAGGATACACACATAGAAAGGGACAGGTATAGTGAAATGGATTCTTCTGTATGGTTTGTGAAAATCACTCCATACTTACTATGCATATTGTGTAGATAAATTAGGAAGATTTCTTATAGCACAAAAGCATTTTCAGATACACAGATTTTTGTCTGGGGGGGAATATTGGTCTTTTGCAAATTCTTCACCTCAAAGCCCACAGCATACTGAAGAAACATCTCAAGTTTCATGTTTTTAGATTCTCTATATCTGAGCAGACAAGAAAGGCATATTTTACGCTTACAGATCCCAAGTCTACAAGTGACTTGTTTTCTTCCCATGAGAGGTAAATGCACAAAGGGAAAAGATAAAGCATTTCAGTACAAACAGGATCCAAACAAAAATATTAGAGCTTGGCTCCTGAACAAGTGATAAAAGGTTTAATGCCATCTACTCTTACCGTAGGTTCTGTCAAGAGGATACTCAGTTCAAAAGGGAGGGAAGCAAGAGAGGGTATTTTCATTCTTCCACTTCAGTAATAGGAGTTGGACAAAAAAGTGGTAATAATACTTTAGATTTTCCTGGTGCTTTAGAATTTTCAAAGAGTTCTCACATACTCTTATTTCATTTGACTACTGTTTGGTGGGCAAAATAAGGGCAATAACCCCCATTTTACAGATAATGACATTCAGAGAGTTTAAGGGGTCTCCCAACATGACCCAGATAATAAATGATAGGAAACACAAAGAATGCATCCAAACCTTCAGAACAGCCTTTTGTTAGCCTTTGGGAACTCTAGCCTTTAGGGACAACATGTAGCTTCTCAATGTCAAAACTGAGTTGACTTATGAAGTTCTTCATCAAGAATTTGTTGCAAAAGATGTTCATGCCAAATGTTTATTAGCTGTTTCAGGTCAAACTGTTTATTAGCTGTTAATCAAAGTGTTCCTGATAAAGCTCTGTATTATTTCATTAATGGCTGCCAAACATCACATGTAAACAATGAACTACAGAAAAAATAAAACACAACAGGTCCGTATCACTCATCCAAAGTATTAAAAGATAATTTAATTTATTCATTGAGTCAACAGATGAGTTGAAGGTTGGGCAACTACTCTGTGCTACAGATTGGGTTATATACTAGTGGTAAAATAAGTGCCAGAGTGCCCCATCTTCACGGAGCTCACTGTTTGGCAAGTGTCTATGGGGGAAGTACTCATAACTGTGTAACTATTAAATGTTAAGGGCACTAGGGAAGAGCATTGTTACAGAAAGATCCCCTCTAAGCAGACAGACTGGGATAATCAGGAAAGTCCTTTCTGAGGAGGTGATGTAGGGGCCGAAATTCGAAGTATGTGGATGAGTTAAGAAGGACCAGTGGTGTGGTAGAGGAGGGTGCAGTAGAGAGAAAGGAGATATGAGGCAGAAGAAATAGAGTGCAAAGGCCTCAAATTGGGATAGAGCATATCCCATCTTAGGACACATCTTAGAATACAGAAGAACAGCCTATAACGGCCACCTCTATTTTCTCACCTGTTTCTCTTTGACACTCTTTAGCCGATTTCCCATCTCCGCCACTCCACTCACCCTGTTCTTAAGGTCAGCAATGACCACCATAATGTAAATCCAAACCACACTTCTCTGTCATGTTATTCAATCTCTCACCAGCATTCATGGCTGATCATCAGCCTTCCACTTTAAAAAGCTGGTAACAATCTCTGGGCTCGCCTTCTCAGCCTTCTTTGCTATCTTCTTTTGCTTCACTTTTCAATGGTGGAGCTACAGGGTTGGATCCTAAGTGCGGTGCTTTCCTCTGTCTACATCTTTAAGAGATGTCACCCAGTCCCATGGCCTTAATCCCGCTGTATTGTGAATCTCAAATACGTACCTCTGGATCTGATGTGTCTACTGAGATGCAGATTCATATATAATTGCCTCATGTCTCTACCTGAATACCAAATGGGTCTCTCAAACATATGAAAATAAACATGGGTTCCCATCCCCTCAAATCTGCTCATCTTCTAGTCTTCTCCATCTAAGTAAATGAGGAACTACTTTTCATACTTCTCTTCCCCTTACTCAACTCCCACATATATATACTAACAAGTTTCTATCTCCAAAACACATCCTATAATCATTCACTTCTCTCCACCTTGGTTACCATCACCCTAATCTGACAGAACCTGCCCAGACAAGTTCACATATTCCTGCCAGTCTCCCTGCAGCCATCCCTTCCCTTTTGAAATCTAACTCCATTTTTATGGCTGAGTAATATTCCACATATACGTGTACCACAACTTCTTTATCCATTCAGCTGTTGATGGACATCTAAGTTGCTTCCATGTCCTAGCTATTGTAAATAATGCTGCAGTGAACACTAGGGTGCATGTGTCCTTTTCAATCATGATTCCCTCAGGGTATATGCCCAGCAGTAGGACTGCTTGGCAAATAGAACATTTCTTTTAACATGCAATTCAGATCACTTCACTGCATTTATTGAAATCCTACAAGGACTATTTCACTTGGAATAACATCCAAATTCCTTAGTCAAGCCTACAAGTCTTTCATAACCTGGCCTAAGACCACCTCTCTAACCTCCTCTCCTTCAACACTTTACATTTTTTTCCCACACTGGTAGGTGTGTAGGTGGTAGGCAGGAAAGGCCTCTCTCCCCAAGATGTCCACATCAAAATTCCAGGAACCTGGGATTATGTTGCCTCACATGGCAAAGGGGAATCATGACTGCAGATGAAAGCAAGAAAACAAGAAGGACAGAGAAGATGAATGCTGTTGGGTAGCCAAGGCAAAACCTGATGGTAAACCTGGAGTAGGGAAGCAGCAGTGAAAAAGCTAATGTGTTAGATTGTAATTAGAGCTATAATTTGGAATTAAAATGAACAAGAGAAAGTGACAGATTGGGATATAACAGGTCCAAATGAACAGAGCTCAGCAATGAGTTTCAGACTGATATTCTAAGCAACTTAGAAGCCTGCCTGTGTGCTCAGTCACTCAGTCACGTCCGACTCTTTGTGACACCCTGGACTGTAGCCTGCCAGGCTCCTCTGTCCATGGCATTTTTCAGGCAAGAATACTGGAGTGGGTTGCCATGCCCTCCTCCAGGGAACCTTCTGGACCCAGGAATCAAACCAGAGTCTCTTGCATTTCCTGCACTGGCAGGCAGATTCTTTACCACCAGTGCCACCCGGGATGCAACTAGTGTCCCTATAACAATATTATCTAAAGGTGATTTGTCAAAGACCCCTTCTCTCCGGGTGGGCATTACAGGCCACAGCTAAACTCAAGTATCCTGATGGGTTTCACTGTGGAGGTCATGTAGCACCTCCCAATTCTGTGATCCAGAGATTCCCAAAACGAGAACCCTGGGGTCCCCAAGATTCTTTCAGGCAGTTGGCAAAGCCAAAACTATTTTCATCATCACTCGAACATGTTATTTAAAGCCTAGATGACACGTGATATCACAACAGAAGGAATGTCTAAAGAGACCAGTAAGGTGACTGGCAAAAATGTAAAAGTAACGCCACTCTTTGTTTTGTAGAAATTATTTTTCACAAACATGTTAACATATTAAGGAGTTCATTACTGAGTTTTAAGTAAACTGAAGTAAAAAACTTCCCCGTTTTAATTTCTGACAGTAAATATTGACAAATAAAACCCCAGATGAACAGAAGCTCTTAAAGGTCCTCAGTAATCTTTAGTTGTGAGACAAGCTCCTGGACCAAAGTTTGAGCAGCAGTGTCCGAAGAGGCCACCAGAGGGTTCTGAAGATGGGGACAAGGGACACCAGGCTCCCACGCCCTCCCTCTGGCCGGCAGAGCCTCCTCTAGGCTGGAACTTGGGGGTGCTGTCTATGGAAGCCCCAGATCTCACACCCTGACCCCCGGATCTCACCTGGAAGCCTCGCGGCCCTGAGCCCGGTCAGTCTGTGGTCCACAGCCCGGATCCAGAGCGCATGATGACCGGTCACTGTCGCGGGGTCGAGTGTCCTCTACTCGCGTAAGGGACAGTGCGGACGGACAAACGGGAAAGGACTCACGGTGGGTGGGGAGGGGCACGGCTGGATGGCGGCGCGGGCACGGGGCCGCGGTCGTCGAGGGCCCGGGTCCTCCCCCTGAGTCTGGGCCACCCCCTTCTGCAGGCCGCCCCCGGTCTGAGGGGGTCTGAGGTCTGAGGAGTCCAGGAGCCCAAGTTCTGCGAGAGCGAGGGGAGCGCGGCCCTCACCCGCCTGTTGCTCTTGATGGAGTATTCGGACTATCCGGCCCCACCAGGTCGGGCAGTTTCGTGTTTCTCTGGGGTCCTTCCATCTCCTTAGACCGGAAATACTGGGCAGAGTCCTCTGGGACCTCGTCACAGTCGTATTGTCATCGGGGTCAACGTGGTGAGACGTGTGACACGCCCTAAAGCTCAGGAAGCGTCGTCTCTAGGTTCTGGCGGTTCAGCTGATAAATGTCGGACTCTGAGCCTGCGCAGTAGCGACCAAGAAATACCCATCACACACTCCCCTTCTTGTGACCAGGAGATGGAGTGGGGCGTCTTCGGCCTGGGGCAGGACGTCCTCTAAAGAAAATGAGGTGTCCTTAAAAGAAAGCGGGGTTAGCAGGCTTGATTCTGTCTAGCATTGATAAGCATTAGTTGATAAGAACTGGGGTTATATGTTTGCTTTGCTTCTGTCTTTAGAAGGTGGAAATGTGTTTTAAGAATTAAAAATAAATTCTCTAAGGAGCTGAGCATGGCATATGGCACGTATGTATAAACAATAGTTTGAAGGATAGTAGATGCGGCCTACTCCACTTAAGGAGGATTGTGAAGAAAGAGAACTAGATGCAGGGAAGTGAAATTAATATTATATTGACCAGTTCTGCATCTGAGGTTTCAACCAACCATCCATTAGAAATATTTAGAAAAAAGTTTTCAGAAAACTCCCAGAAGCAAAATTTGAATTTGTGGAGCACCAATAATTACTTACTTTAAAGTATTTACAACCATTAGCATAGCATTTACATTGTATAAGACTTCTCTGGTGGCTCAGATGGTAAAGAATCAGCCTGCAATGCAGGAGACCCAGGTTTGATCAATTCCTTGGGTTGGGAAGATCCCATGGAGAAGGGAATGGCTTGTTGTTCAGTCACATAGTTGTGTCCGACTCTTCACAACACCATGGATTGCAGCATGCCAGGCTTTGCTGTCCTTCACAAACTCCTGGAGCTTGCTCAAACTCATGTCTGTTGGGTTGGTGATGCCATTCAACCCTCTCATCCTCTGTTGTCCCCTTTTCCTCTTGCCTTCAATCTTTCCCATCATCAGGGTCTTTCCTAATGAGTCGGCTCTTCTCATTAGGTGACCAAAGCATTGGAGCTTCAGTTTCAGCATCAGTACTTTCAATGAATATTCAAAATTGGTTTCCTTTAGGATTGACTGGTTTGATCTCTTTTCAGTCCATGTACTCCCAAGAGTCTTCTCCGACACCACAATACAAAAGCATCAATTCTTTGGCGCTCAGCTTTCTTTATGGTCCAACTCTCACATCCATACATGACTACTGGAAAAACCATAGCTTTGACTATACAGACCTTTGTCGGCAAAATGATGTCTCTGCTTTTAGATACACTGCCTAGGTTTGTTATAGCTTTTCTTCCAAGGAGCAAGCATCTTTTAATTTCACAAATGCAGTCACCATCTGCAGTGATTTTGCAGCCCAAGAAAATAGTCCATCACTGTTTCCATTGTTTCCCCATCTATTTGCCATGAAGTGATGGAACCAGATGCCATGATCTTCATTTTTTGAATGCTGAGTTTTATGCCTGGAGAATTTCAGGGACAGAGGAGCCTGGTGGGCCACAGTCCATGGGGTGGCAAAGTCGGACACAACTGAGTGACTGACACTTTCACTTTCTACATTTGTAAGTATTATAAATGATCTAGAGATGATTTTAAATATATGGGAGGATGTGTATAGGTTATGTGGCTATGTGCAAATATTATGCCATTTAACATAAGGGACTTCACTATCCAGTGATTTTGGTATCTGATGGGGTCCTGGAACCAACCCCCAAGGTACAACTGTACTGAGTTCAACCTGTGCCAAGCAAACCCTGGGAATCACCTGAGACCATCTGGTGCCCGCTGTGTGTCCACATCTGAACAAGCACCTACTTTTTCCTGTCCTGAGAAGCCACAGAGAAGTGTGTTGTCCAGCAGGAAAGTTCCTATCTGCCCTTAGAGATGTCTTTTCAGCTGTGGACTACCTTTGTTGGAGCACTGGACACCCTCAGTGGCAGTGGTGGTGTTAAAGGGACATGGCTGGGGATTAAAGGGCCAGCTCAAGACTTACGCTCCCTCTCGATCCAAGTCCAAGCCAGAATGGTGGTGAAAGCTCTTCCCTCTTAGCGAATGAATCCAGAAGGTCGTGACCCCGAGAACGTGATTACAGGCCAAGGAATGACTTTAAATTCAAAGGAGCTAGTCAGGACCTGGTTGAGCAGAAGGCTCTGAGAGCGTGAGTTTAAAAGGAAATGGTGGGAATTCCCTGGTGGTCCAGTGGTTGGGACTCTGTCATTCCAGTGCAGGGGGCACAGGTTTGATCCCTGGTCCAGGAACTAAGATCTTGCAAGCCATATGTAAAAAAGTTAAAATTAAAAAATGGAGTGGAAACCTTCTCTAACTCTCAGGACAAAAGTTGCTCTGTCTCACAAATTCTGAACATGGACTATAGTAGCCTCTCTAGCTCCACTCTTTACGCTCTCTACTAGACATTTTCTATGTATATCTGGGTTCCTCAATTAAAAAAGAAATCTTTCTTCTTGCAGCTTTTTGTTTTCCAATATCCAGTCTAGACTGTCTAACTATTATAATTTTTAATATAATTTCTGATGCCAAAGTAGGGTCAACTCAACAAACCATGCTGACAAAATTCAGAACAACAAACATATTAACAAATTATAGTTCTGCTCCTTCTATTGTTAAGTTTAATGATCTGTGTAAACAGGGCTATTTGATAGATATATATACATTAAAATACATTCTGGATTCCCAGAGTGAGATCCATCTATCTATCCATCTATGTATCTACCTATCCCTCAATCTATCTGTCTATCCTCCACCAATCTATTGAGAGACAAGAGAGCTACAGACTTAGAAGCAGGTGCCCTGGTAGAAACTCAAATTTTCACATCTTATACCAAATGTTCATGGTCACTTGCAGTGCTAATCAATGCTGGATATTTTATATTGAAAAATATTACCCATTTCAAAACAATGACCTTCACATTGAAAATGCAAATCCTAATTAGAAACCCCTGAGTCAGTTAATGAAAAGTTTTGTGTGTGTAAATTCAAGGCAAATTATAATGCACATAGTTCTAAGGCACAGGAAATGTGAAGAAAATAGCATAAGAATCTCTGAAGTACATTCCTAGAGCTCAAAAAAAGAATTTGGCAACCGTTAGAAGAACTGCATCCTGGCAGTTCTTCAAAAGCTTGGCAATCCTGAAAAGTTGACCAGTACTCAATCCCTATCAAGAACTGAGTGAAGTCAGACTACATATTATGTTCAGTTCTCTTCAACTTTTTCTGTGCTGTTGTATTTGAGAATGCAATAAGGGACTTAGAAAGCTGTGTCACAACATATATTTTGACATCTGGGAGACTCTTTCACCTTTTTCACCTTATCAGATTACAAACATTATCAGGTATCACTGACAATGACACAGAAATTGTGGGATGTAGACGGATGATTGTGTTCTAAAGCACAGAAGCTAAAGCAGCAGGTAATTTATCACTCTCAGCTTTCAGAGTCAGTGTAGCATAGGGGGCTGGCAGTGAGCCTTGAGATCAAATACCAGTTTACACAAGGGAAATATTGTACCCAAGTCCATGAGGTTTCTTAGAAAATGAGAACTGCCACTGGGTTCTGCCTCTTAGGTTAAATATTATCCAGCAATGATAGATGCAGAGGGAGAGAACTGAGTTGAAACAGAGGAAGGTGAGAAGAATGTATGCCAGAGGAAAAAGAAGCCTTCTTATTATTTAGTAATTGACAAAAGTGACAACCACATGGCTCCCAGGTAGAAATTTAAGGCAAGTGGGATGATGGTTAAGTATCAGGGCTTGGGAGTCCTGGCTTTGAATCCTGGCTTTGTCATGTCTCAACTTTATAAACTGGGCAGATGAATTTCAACCTGGCTTCCCTGGTGGTTCAGATGGTAAATAATCTGCCTACAATACAGGAGACCTGGTTTCGATCCCTGGGCTGCGAAGATCCCCTGGAGGGTGGCATGGCAACGCACTCCAGTATTCTTGCCTGGAGAATCCCCATGAACAGAGGAGCCTGACAGGCCACAGTCTGTGGGGTGGCAAAGAGTCAGGCACTATTGAGAAACTAAATACAGCATTAAGGATAATAATAATGGTATCATAAAGAATTGAATAAGGAGTATGTAGAATGAGTAAACAACAAGGTCCTATTGTATAGCACAGGGAACTATATTCAATATCCCATGATAAACCATCATGGAAAAGAATATTAAAAAGTATATATATGTATATATATGTATTTATATACATGCACTGAATCACTTTTCTGTACAGAAGAAATTAACACAACATTGTAAATAACTATCATCAATAAAATGTTTTAAAAATTAAAAATAAATATTCTTTAAATTGAACTGAATGAGTCACTCTGGTAACAATTGATGGATATACATAACATATACATATATGAATAGAACATCTATAAATATGCAACCAGAGCTCTATATTTAGAAATAAGTGACCTGGGGTTCAGTCTCAGTTCTGACACTTAAGTCGCACTGTAACTTTAAACTAGTTAAGCATTCTTCTCTTTTGTTTTCTCCAACTGAAGAATACAGATAATAAATCCCTAACTAACAGCATTATTCTGAGAATCAAATATACTTGGATGAAGAGTTTATGATTTCTTCTAAAAAAATACAATATTAGCAATTAGAATCAATAAGACAATAAACATTTTTAATTGTGGTAAAATACAACTAACATAAAATTCAGCCTCTTTGTTTCTAAATGAACAGCTCTGCAGTGTTAAGTATGTTCACACTACTGTACAACCAACTTTCAGAATTCCAGAAGTTTTTCATCTCGCAAAATCAAAGCTCTATACTCATTAAGTAACAATTTCCAATCCCCTTCTCAACTCAGTTCTTGGCAACCACAACTATACTTTCTGTCTCTACGAATTGACTACTCTGGACACCTCATATAAATGGAATCATATAATATTTGTCTTTGCATGACTGGTTTATTTCACTCAAGCATATCCTCCAGTTTCATCCATGTGGTAGTCTTGTTAGAATGTCCTTCGTTTTCAAGGCTGAATATAATATCCCTCTATCAGATATTAATGTGAATAATCTTCCTTCTTTGGGGCGTTCATTATTTTTAACTCCTGTTCTTCCTTCTGGAGACATTTTAAGCTTCAGCCTCTTACCATCTTTCAATGTGATTACATCTTTCATCTTACATCTTTCAATGTGTATATCTTTCAATGTGATTCATTTATCACAACCAGCCTGATAAACTCATTTCTTTCACACCAAACACTATTCTGCTTTCTTCTGAGAACATCTGGTTCACAAAAAAGAGAAGCCTCACAGCAGTAACTATAATAGGTCAGTGCTGTACCTACCTGACATAAAAAGCATTTCAACAAATTCAAAATGATTAATGACAGTCTCTTAATTTAGCTGTGCCCAGAGAAACTGCAATGATTTGGTGTGTCTGTCACTATCCTTGAAGAAAAGTCATTTTTCACAGGACCTATCTTGTCTGTTATAATTGATAATATGGTCTAATGCTAAAGTTTAGTGTTGCTGATTCTGCAAAGAGAGAAGTTTGCCTAACCTAAAAACACTTGTTTTATATAATTTTTTGCAACTGTTTATTGGAGGAGAAAGACCAAAGCACACATACATTTACAGGATATAATACTCCATAGAGATTGGTTACTGAGTGTTTTATTTCAAGGGTTTTAAAAAATTATCTTACTTTCTCACTTCGTTAGTGAAGATAGTTTCATGTAGCTTTTTATTTTACTACAGATAGAGAACTGAAAGCCAATCTCAAAACATTCTAAATCATTTCTAGGAGTTATTTGGATTTTTTTTTTTTTTACAAATAAGGACATGTCACTTTTTATTTCTCAGCTTTTTATTTGCATGTGGTTTGAATGGTTTTCTCAAACAGGAAACGTTTCAATACACAGAGGATGAAACGAATTTGAGATGAATATCAAGGAACTTCCAGAGAGAAGTGTGAACCTTTCATGGGTCTTGGCTTACCGTTTTCTGCTGCAGTGTTCTCTCTCAATCTGAATCGATCATTTTCTCTGTTTATTTCAGCACACATGTGTGAATGATGAAGAGCACATTGATTACAGTCTGAAAGGAGTTGCTTCTCATTGGTGTGTATTTTATCCTGTGTGTTGAGCAGGGGACGATAAGGTCCCTGGGTATGGGGCACCCAGGATCATTCCTTCCAGGCTCAGGCACATCCATCCTTGGCTGTTGTTTTGTTTTGAGGTTACACTTGTAAAACGACTCAACACTCCTGTTTATCCAATATTGACTTTACCTCTTCTAACTATTGGCTAATTTTTATAGGTCAATTACTATAGCATATTCTCGACATAAATTATTAAGTAAATTCTGGTTGCTGAATTTAAGACTGATTGACCACTGAATTTAAGATTAGACAGAAATTGAAAAACTTAGTCTCAATAGAATCAAATTTGACAGGATATACCCATATTACCTAAGAAGATTAGAGTTATTAGACAACCTTACTGTACTATACTCATTTGCTTGGTGCCTCAGATGGTAAAGAATCTACCTGCCAATGCATGAGACATGGGTTTGATCCCTGGGTTGGGAAGATTCCCTAAAAAAGGGAATGGCTACCCATTACAATATTCCTTGCTGGAGGATTTCAGGGACAGAGGAGCCTGGCAGGTTACAGTCTATGGGGTTGCCAAGAGTTGGACACAACTAAATGACTAATACTTTCACTTCAATCCACTTTCACACTTCAAAGAAATCTCTCATTTTTTCAAAGTGGTTATTTCCAATTTCATTTGGAAATGAAATATTAATTTATATCCTGGGAAAGACTTACTGACCAGAAAATACCATAATTATGAAAAGGAAAACAGGAGTAACAAATGATTCAAGAAAAATGTGGACTTGGAGAATACAGGGACATAAAAAATACAGAGATGAGAAATGGCCCATCAGAATTCAATCATTTTTTTAATCTTACTTCAATTTTATCTTTTGGGAAAAACAAAATTTCTCTTAAGGATCTAATATGATCTCCAATGATTTTATATCAATTTGCTTATGACTTCTATATGACATAGAACAATGATTATGAGCTATGACTTTGTGGTTCAGACAGATCTGAATTTGAATCTCAGCTTTAGTGCTGAGTAACTGTCTTATATTGAGAAAGATACTTAAGTTTTATGGTTTTCAGTTTACTAGTCTAAAAAATGGACCTGACTAATCCCACTACCTGTCTCACAACATTTGTGTGTGTACTAAATAAAATAATGCTTCTATGTACTTAGTATGATGTCTGCTCATAGTCAGTGTTCAGTAAAGTTCAGCTGTGGTTGATGAAATTATTCTGATGACAATGATTACCCATAATGATGAAGTTAAGAGTTCCTACTCCAAATATTTTTTGGGTAGATGCTGAGAATCAAGCTTTTGATTGAAATTATTAAAAACCATGTCATTACTTTTTGATTCATGAGAAATTTTCAGAAATTATAACTTCCAGTCTATGCCCTGATCAGTAATGCTGAAGAAGTTGAAGTTGAACAGTTCTATGAAGACCTACAAGACCTTCTAGAGTTAACACCCAAAAAAGATGTCTTTTTCATTATAGAGGACTGGAATGCAAAAGTAGGAAGTCAAGAAACACCTGGAGTAACAGCCAAATTTGGCCTTGGAGTGCAGAATGAAGCAGGGCAAAGGCTAATAGAGTTCTGCCAAAAGAACGCACTGTTCATAGCAAACACCCTCTTCCAACAACACAAAAGAAGACTTTACACATGGACATCACCAGATGGTCAACATCAAAATCAGATTGATTATATTCTTTGCAGCCAAAGATGGAGAAGCTCTATACAGTCAGCAAAAACAAGACTGGGAACAGACTGTGGCTCGGATCATGAACTCCTTATTGTCAAATATAGACTGAAATTGAAGAAAGTGGAGAAAACCACTAGACCATTCAGGTATGACCTAAATCAGATCTCTTATGACTATACAGTGGAAGTGAGAAAGAGATTTAAGGGACTAGATCTGATAGACAGAGTGCTTGATGAACTATGGATAGAGGTTTGTGACATTGTACAGAAGACAGGAATCAAGATCATCCCCAAGAAAAAGAAATGCAAAAAAGCAAAATGGCTCTCTGAGGAGGCCTTACAAATATATGTGAAAAGAAGGGAAGTGAGAAACAAAGGGGAAAAGAAAAGATATACCCATTTGAATGCAGAGTTCCAAAGAATAGCAAGGAGAGATAAGAAAGTCTTCCTCAGTGATCAATGCAAAGAAATAGGGGAAAACAATAGAATGGGAAAGACTAGAGATCTCTTCAAGAAAGTTAGAGATACCAAAGGAATATTTCATGCAAAGATGGGCACAATAAAGGACAGAAATGGTATGGACCTAACAGAAGCAGAAGATATTAAGAAGAGGTGGCAAGAATACACAGAAGAACTGTACAAAAAAGATCTTCATGACCCAGATAATCAAGATGGTGTGATCACTCACCTAGAGCCAGACATCCTAGAATGTGAAGTCAAGTGGCCTTAGGAAGCATCACTACAAACAAAGCTAGTGGAGGTGATGGAATTCCAGCTGAGCTATTTCAAATCCTAGAAGATGATACTGTGAAAGTGCTGCACTCAATATGCCAGCAAATATGGAAAACCCAGCAGTGGCCACAGGACTGGAAAAGGTCAGTTTTCATTCCAATTCCAAAGAAAGGATGCCAAAGAATTCTCAAACTACCGAACAATTGCACTCATCTCACATGCTAGTAAAGAAATGCTCAAAATTCTCCAAGCCAGGCTTCAGCAATACGTGAACCGTGAACTTCCAGATGTTCAAGCTGGTTTTAGAAAAGGCAGAGGAACCAGAGATCAAATTGCCAACATCCACTGGATCATCAAAAAAGCAAGAGAGTTCCAGAAAAACATCTATTTCTGTTTTATTGACTATGCCAAAGCCTTTGACTGTGTGGATCACAACAAACTGTGGAAAATTCTGAAAGAGATGGGCATACCAGACCACCTGACCTGCCTCTTGAGAAGTCTGTGTGCAGGTCAGGAAGCAACAGTTAGAACTGGACATGGAACAACAGACTGGTTCCAAATAGGAAAAGGAGTAGGTCAAGGCTGTATATTGTCACCCTGCTTATTTAACTTATATGCAGAGGACTTCATGAGAAACGCTGGGCTGCAGGAAGCACAAGCTGGAATCAAGAGTGCCGGGAGAAATATCAATAACCTCAGATATGCAGATGACACCACCCTTATGGCAGAAAGTGAAGAAGAACTAAAGAGCCTCCTGATGAAAGTGAAAGAGGAGAGTGAAAAAGTTGGCTTAAAGCTCAACATTCAGAAGACTAAGATCATGGCATCTGGTCCCATCACTTCATGGGAAATAAATGGGGAAACAGTGGAAACAGTGGCTGACTTTATTTTTCTGGGCTCCAAAATCACTGCAGATGGTGACTGCAGCCATGAAATTAAAAGACGCTTACTCCTTGGAAGGAAAGTTATGACCAACCTAGACAGCATATTAAAAAGCAGAGACATTACTTTGCCAACAAAGGTCTGTCTAGTCAAGGCTATGGTTTTTCTAGTGGTCACGTATGGATGTGAGAGCTGCACTGTGAAGAAAGCTGAGCGCTGAAGAATTGATGCTTTTGAACTGTGGTGTTGGAGGAGACTCTTAAGAGTCCCTTGGACTGCAAGGAGATCCAACTAGTCCATCCTAAAGGAGATCAGTTCATTGGAAAGACTGATGTTGAAGCTGAAACTCCAATACTTTGGCCACCTCATGCAAAGAGTTGACTCATTGGAAAAGACCCTGATGCTAGGAGGGATTGGGGGCAGGAGGAGATGGGGACAACAGAGGATGAGATGGCTGGATGGCATCATCGACTCGATGGACATGGGTTTGGGTGGACTCCAGGAGTTGGTGATGGACAGGGAGGCCTGACGTGCTGCAGTTCACGGGGTTGCAAAGAGTCAGGCATGACTGAGTGACTGAACTGAACTGAACTGAACTGAATGCAGGATTTAAAGAAACTGTATGAGAAGAATAAGAATTCTTTGCTAAAACAAAATAATAGAAACATTGGAGAGTATTCTCTTTATAAATGATTTTAATTTGTCATCTTATAAACTTTAATGTTCTAGACAAAAATTTTCAGGGAAATCTTCAATATTTCCAGTTTGGGTTCTGAAGATTTCAACCTGATGTATAAGATGACTAATGTCAATAAAAGATGGTATTTGACAAAGTGTCTTCTGAATTCTAAAGAAAGGGAATATTTCTATTCTCAGAGAGTGAAACTATATCTGGAGTGGGCAAAATCTACCTGCCTGAAGGTTGAAGGCTGAATTTAGTAATTAAATTTATTTTTTTACTGTTACATAAAACTTACATAAAGGGCAATGCAAAAACAAGTAATCACCACCCAGGTCAAGAGATGTAATTATTACAGAGGAAAACTCAGAGCAAGAAAGACAACATTGCTAGACCCCCAGGAGCCAATCATAACACCATTTTATTTCCTCCTGGAGAAAGCTACTAGCTTCGTTTTCATTGTTTCCAGCAGGAGTGTTGGTCTAAATAATCTAGCTGGCAATTTGCAGAAATGGAAGGTCTGTGTGACTTTTAGAGACTCCTCTTAAGTTTATCACTCAGTAATCAAAAACAGAGGTCAATATGAGGCCAACATGTTCTGTAGAGGTCTCTAGTGTCATAGATGGAGGCTACCCTCAATTGGAGGTCAAGGACCTCCACTGGACATTGGGCAAAATTCAGCTGACCTGAACGAAAGAAGGGAAAAAAGATGAAAAATTCTTAAAAATATGTCTATAATGTAGTTATTCTTTATTACTCTAAATTTCTCAAGATTTGGGTACAACTTGAACATATTGGCCAAGAATAAGTATGGTATTCATATTTTCATTATATGCATTTAATAAAGTAAAGTGACTGCAACTTACTTTCACCACTCCTATCCATACCTCTGCCCCATTGTCATTCCTACAGTGTCTGTTCATCTTTATAACTTTATAGCTTTTGGCTTGTGATTGTTTGGGGCTTCCTAGGTGACTCAGTAGTAAAACAATCTGCCTGACAATGCAGGAGGCTCAGGAGATGTGGGATCAATCCCTGGGTTGGGAAGGTTCCCTGGAGGAGGAAAGAGTCAGACTTAACTGAGTACGAATGCATGTAAGTGTTTAATAAGTGTTTCTTAAGTGAATTAAAAAACAAAGAAAGGGACATCTATTAAATTTTTGAGAAAAAAAATGGATCACTGAAATTATTATTGCAAGAAGCTTATTGAAATTATGTGAAATTATTGAAAGAAGTTTCCAAAGAGAGTATTAGACTTAAATAGATATGTAAGACTTCATGATCAGAAAAGAAAAGAAGGGGTATTTGAGTTGTGAACAGGTCTATGGAAGTGAGATGGTGATTGCATCTGAAGGAGATGTGCAGATAAATTTAATTGGATTAGACACAGATGTAGGCTCTATATGGTCCCCCTGCTAATCCAGTGCCCCTGCCATCTGTTTTGTTTATTGGAACATTGTTTTGTTGTTGTTCAGTTGCTAAGTCATGCCTTATTCTTTGCACCCCCATGGACTACAGTACACCAGGCTCTTCTATCCTTCATTATCTCCCGGAGTTTGCTCAAATTCATGTCCATCAAGGCAGTGATGCTATCTAACCATTTCATCCTCTGCCACCCCTTTATCCTTTTGCCTTCAGTCTTTCCCAGGGTCCTTTCCAATGAGTTAGCTCTTCGCATCAGGTGGCCAAAGTATTGGAGCTTCCCAGCATCAGTCTTTCCAGTGAGTATTCAGGGTTGAATATTGGAACATAGCCACAAAAAATAAAATAAAATACTCATGAGTGTCTCCCATGATAAAGTTCCTTCCACTGGAAGGAATTACTGGTGGCTTCCTCTTTCACAGAAACTGCCCAATATTTATTACACCTCCTTCCCTCTCATCTCCTCCCCCTTTGTCTACCTGAATCTCACTTATTCACTCACTTAGCAATTCGCTGGGGAGCTCCAGAGACTTTTTGACTTTTACCTCTGAATTTTAAATTCCCTTATAAACAAAAACCCCTTTTCCTATTGATTTTGTCTCGGTTTTCTGGAAGCTCTAAATGATTCTTGGCTTTTCTACATCAGTCTCAGAGTAATCGCTTTCTTTTCCCTTTGGAGCTTCTTAAAACAAGTCAGCATAATTGTGTCTACTTACCCCTTTAGCATAAAGCCTTCATTCTAGTCTTTAAAGCCACTCAATGATCTTGGAAATGTTTTCTTCACATTTTTTTTTCCACTCTTTATTTTTAAAGCAAGTAAAAGCAAGCAATTCAAGTATGTGATTTATTTTTTATGAACAAGAAGACCCAGAGAAAAGAAAACCCTTTCTTCCTGAGAAGTAAAGGTCTAACTGACCATAACATTATTGCTTCAAATGTAATTCCTTAAAATATAAGGCTGTCTTTCTCAGGAGACTACCACACTCAAAGCCAGCATTATTCCACTGAACCATGTCAGATGAAGTGCATCTTTTTCTTTTCTCCAAGAGCAATATAATACCATACACAAAAGGAAAATTATATCCATGTAAACAAAAAAAGGGCTTTTCAGAGGGAAACTGAAACATTAGATGCTCTGTTTCTCCTTGTAAACATATATACTCTGTTCTGGAAAGGTCCGCACAGATCTCTGCAGTGGTTGCTTAAGATCATAGATGATGATGAGAGTCAGTTCCACTTTCCACAAGAAAAGAAAAATCACAGCTCAGGTATGGCCAAAGGTTTCCAGCACAGATAAGGAATCTCCTAAGTGTTTCCCATAAGATAAGTAGCCAGATTCACAAAAGTGCAAGGATGTTCACCACCACATTTCATTTTTTGAATAATAAATCCCAGAAGCAATCCTAAATTCCATTAATACAGAATTGATTAAGTAAGCTATGATCTGGTTAAATATTTGAATGCTGTGTAATCCTTTGACCAATGATGTATATCTACATCCTTAGACAGGGAAAGAACTATATGACACCTTGATTTAAAAGCAGATTTTGAAATAATACATAAAGTTCACCTTATCTGAAATCGCACGCTCCTGTATATGTATACAGGCTTCCCTTGTGGCTCAGCTGGTAAAGAATCTGTCTGCAGTGTGGTAGACCTGGGTCCAATCCCTGGGTTGGGAAGATTCCCTGGAGACGGGAAAGGCTACCCACCCCAGTATTCTGGCCTGGAGAATTCCATGGTCTGTACAGTCCATGAAGTCACAAACAACCAGACACATATATGCATATATACGTGTAGAGACATGCATAGAGAGATGGTCCTGTAAATGTTTAGATGCCTGAGTGGTGTGATTTAGGAGTGATGTTTGCTTTCTTCATATAGCTTTGAACTTCCTCAAGGTTAAAATTCACCGGACTGCACATCGCTTATATGTGGAATTGGAAAAAAAGTGATACAAATGAATTTACTTACAGAACAGAAAGAGAATTACAGACTTAGAGAAGGAACTTATGACTGTAGGGGGTTGGGGGGGGGGATTGGGGGAAGGGATAGTTAGGGGGTTTGGAATGGACATGTACAAACTACTGTTTTTAAAATAGATAACCAACAAGGACTTATTGTATAGTACATGAAACTCTACTCAATGTTATGTGGTAGCCTGGATGGGAGGGGGAGAATGGATACAAGTAGATGTATGCTGAGTCCCTTTGCTGTTTGCCTGAAACTATCACAACTGTTAATCGGCTGTTGATTGCTCAGTCACTCAGTCGTGTGTGGATGGACTGTAGCTCACCAGGCTTATCTGCCCATGGAATTTCCCAGGCAAGAATACTGGGTGGGTTGCCATGCCCTCCTCCAAGGGATCTTCCAGACCCAAGGATCGAACCCCAGACTCTTTTTCTCCTGTGTTGTCAGGTGGGTTCTTTACCACTAGCATCACCTGGAGAAGCCCATAGTCAGCTATACTCCAATACAAAATAAAAAAATTTAAAAATTAAATTACCTGATTGCTCTGTGACATGGATTTCACCAAAATAAAAGCCACGAGACTATATTGTAATTATATTACAATTAATTAAAATTAAAATCAGAAAAAAGTGAAATTACTTTTATTTTGGAAAAAAATTATCTGATTAATTGATTTAGTGATTAATTTTGTTTCAATAGTAGCAATTGGCTAGAAAGTGAGACATAGAGATTTAATGACAGAATCTCCTTTACCATGGAGTATATGTGATGTTTTAGAAATGTCCCTATATTTTGGAGCAGATTTTAATTTGGGGAATTTTTACCAAACATTTAAAAATTTTCTCAACATATAAAAGATCAAATGATAATCAAATAGCTAATTATTACTTGATATTTCTATATTATTTCTCTCTTACAGCCTTAGCAGAAACAATACTAAAGACTTGAAAAGTGCTTTGAGCTCTTACTCTCTTGGTTTTTCTATGAAACTATTTTGGAAGAGTGCCAAGCATGTGTTCAACAAATGTTTTATACTAGAAATATTTTGCTCTAATCACAAACTGATGGAATAACCACGATAATTCAAGCATTCTTTTGTTCATGTGCTTCCACATTTTGTTCATTTGCTTGAAATATGTGCTTTGTTTTTAGCTGTAATCAGGTTCATATGTGTTGAGAAATAAAGAGCTGTGTATTTCCAGAATCATATTCCTGTAACATGAGCTCTGTAAAAGATTTTAGAAAGAAGGTAATAATCACTTGGCATCAAGTGAAAAGAAAGCTATATATGGGGTATGTTTTCACAGTAAGAGCATTTGATTTTGGTCAAACTCATGTCGAAGAAGAATTAGAATTAATTTTAGCCTTGGTATGCCTAAGATATGGACAGCCAGATTATCTTAATAGGAAACATATTTATACATTCAGAATTGCTTACGCTCAGGCAGAGATTTCCATTGCAAATACTGTAGCCTCATGCAGCAAATCCATCATTTATGGGAATACTTCAACTATTCAGATCACCAATGAAAATCAGGAAAAAAAAAAGTCTTGAATACTAAAATAGAAGTCACAAATGGTGTTCAGTACACTATTCTTTCTCTTAGAACTCTACCATAGATTAAGAATCTTAAATTCACAAAAACTCATAAAACTCAAGCTAAAAATATCATGAAGTAATGACTGTTGATATTTTGATAGCCCAAGAGGAAATGGCACAGCTATAAAGCAAGCATGATCAGAAAATTGAAGTCTAGGGCAATGTCATGTTGGATCAGTGTACTTTCTAAGGGCAATAGTGATGATGGCAAAGTACAATTTGGACATCTTAATGGCATTTATTATATGCTCCCCAAATCCATGTCCTGAAGATCATGGGTAGCAATTCTATATATTCAGGGGGGGAGAAGGATCATCCATGTGTCTACCCTCCTCAGTTATTTTGATTTTATTCTCACTGCTTATATTTCTATGAGTTAACAGAATGGAAATAAAGAACAAAATTTTAGGGACCGCCCTGGTAGTCCAGTGGCTAAGACTCCACCTTCTAATGCAGAGAGTGCAGGTTTGATCCCTGGTGGGGGAACTAAGATCCCATATGCTATAGGGTGCAGACAGAAATTTAAATACATAAATAACCAAATAACGAAATAAGTGAAACTTACAATAAAAAAAAAACCCCACAATTTCAGTGCACAGTGATTTACCAGTGAAAAAACAGCTAAACCAATGATATGTTTTGGCTTAGAGCATTCTCATATTTATACTGCAAGACATGTCTAGGTTTCTTGGGGGGAAAAATTGGTCAAGTAGGATGTAATCAGCTTTTAAATATAGCTCACAAAATTATATGGTGATTTTGCAAGTGTGCTATTAGTTCCACTAAAAGAAAGATGACTGGGATGAGTTTTTTTTTCTAATGAGCAAAAGCGTAGAAAGATAAAGAAAAAGAAACAGGGATCCTGTCTGTACTTGGCATACAAGCCTTTCCTTGCGATCACAGAAGGTAGAGATAAAGGCTAATATGTGTGTGCATGCGTACTCAGCCATGTCCGACTCTTTGCTACTCTATGAGCTACAGTCTCACCTGTCCATAGGATTTTTCCAGGCAAGAATACTGGAATGGGCTGTCATTTTCTTCTTATAGCAGTTGGGAATTCATCGCCAGGGCTAAGGAAAGCAAAATCTTTCTTGATTTGCTTTTTTGTGAATTGCATAACCCTAGATGAAGTGATTAAGTGCAAGACCCTCTCTTGCTAAGACATGAAGAAACATGGGTTTTACATGTCTGGATTTTTACGTCTAGGATCAGGCTAACCTCATCATAGCCTCGATTGAAATCATATTATATTATTCATTTTGCTCTGGGTAGAAGTACTGCAGTCTGGATATTGAGAGATTCTGACCAAAGGTAAGAAATTGATGAGAAAAAGAGCAGTCAGCCTCGTGCAGAGCAGGCAGGCGGGAGTGCTGAGTGAGTCTTACATCCTCAAAGCAGGCTAGAGAGAAACTAGGCAGTCATGTGTTTCCTGAACAATACCTGCTTCCTCTTGCTTCCCATCACCCAGGCTGCCTTCTCTCCCCAGTGGGTACCACTGGGGCTGTGAACGCACTGAGAGGACACAGAGGTTTGGGGTAGGCACTTAAATCCCAATGAATACTGTCTCTGGGAATCTCCGTGGGGGAGCAGAGAGGACAGGCAGGGAAGAACAGCAAAGGACTAGTGGCAACAGGAGAAGAGTGAGAAAACCGACCTTTCTGTGGATTCTGATACACAGATGTGAATGGTGTTGAATATCAGTGCACAGCTATCAAAATAATTTCAAAATTCTTAATGCGAATGTTAATTGCAGATCCAATCATTAGCATCTATTTGTAAATGTCATTTACACTATTCTTTGTCAAGTGTGCTACGTGCATGCTCAGTCGCTGTCATGTCTGACTCTTTGCAATCCCAGGAACTGTAGCCCACCATGGGATTCTCCAGGCAAGAATACTGGAGTAGATTGCCATTTCCTCCTCTAGGAGATCTTCCTTATCCAGGGATCAAACTCACATCTCCTGTGTCTTCGGCATTGGCAGGCGGATTCTTTACAATTAGCAACATCTGGGAAGCTCCAAGTGTGCTATATTCTGCTACAATAGTCAGGAAAACTTTGGTAAAGACTTGCAGTAATTCCCTGAATTAATTTTTTTTAAACACTTCATGTTTTTCAGAAATAATTAGCCTTCACAGCTCACAGGTCCCAACTCCCTGAGCTAGTTTCATTTCTCCTTCTCCTTCTTCAAGTTTTTTCACTTTGGTGTCACCTGCTCAAGAAAGCATTTCATAAAACTTCTGGTCTGGATTCTGGGAGTTTTGGTTGAATTTGTTATCATATTGTTTCTGTTTCTTGTTTTGGTACTTTTGGCTGCAAGGCATGTGGGATCTTAACTCCTGGGTCAGGAATCTAACTCACACCCGCTGCATTGGAAGGTGAAGTCTTAACCACTGAACTACCAGGGAAGCCCCTGTCCTTTGATTTTGACTCTCTGCTAGACTCTATACTCCATGAGAACAGGCAAGCAATAATTACGTGCCTGGGTTTTGCAGTGCATGCAATGTGCCATGCGTTATTCTGGCTGCTTTGCATAGATGAACGCATCTAATCTCTGTAACCACCCCATGGGAGGCAGGTAATCTTTCTGAAGGTCATGCAGCCAGTAAGTGGCAGATCCACAATTTGAACCCTAGCAGTTATTTCCAGACACCATGCTCTTGATCATAATAAAGTGTTGCCTCTTAAATCAGAGCATCTTTGGTTTTAGGACAATGTCACTGCTTACTAGTTGTTTGGCCTGGGATCATTTCTTCCCTGAATAAATCTATTTTCTCATCTGAAACATGGGAATAAATATTAATAACAGTATTTGCTCTAAGAATTAAGAGGTTTCAATGAGATAATACATCTATAGACAGCAATAACACACAGTACAGGACTTACATGTAATAAATGCTCAATAATTGTTTGCTGTCTTTTTATCCTTATTCTTATAATCCTCTTCCTTCTGGTCTTCCTCCTCTTTCTTTTCTTTTTTTTTTTTTTACTGAGATGAAATCACATAACTCTTCAAGGATTTTTTTTTAATTAATTTATTTTTTTCCAGTGGGTTTTGTCATACATTGATATGAATCAGCCATAGAGCTACACGTATTCCCTATCCCGATCCCCCCTCCCACCTCCCTCTCCACCCGATTCCTCTGGGTCTTCCCAGTGTACCAGGCCCGAGCACTTGACTCATGCATCCCACCTGGGCTGGTGATCTGTTTCACCATAGATAATATACATGCTGTTCTTTCAAAACATCCCACCCTCACCTTCTCCCACAGAGTTCAAAAGTCTGTTCTGTACTTCTGTGTCTCTTTTTCTGTTTTGCATATAGGGTTATCGTTACCATCTTTCTAAATTCCATATATTTGTGTTAGTATGCTGTAATGTTCTTTATCTTTCTGGCTTACTTCACTCTGTATAATGGGCTCCAGTTTCATCCATCTCATTAGAACTGATTCAAATGAATTCTTTTTAACGGCTGAGTAATATTCCATGGTATATATGTACCACAGCTTCCTTATCCATTCGTCTGCTGATGGGCATCTAGGTTGCTTCCATGTCCTGGCTATTATAAACAGTGCTGTGATGAACATTGGGGTGCACGTGTCTCATTCAGATCTGGTTTCCTCAGTGTGTATGCCCAGAAGTGGTATTGCTGGGTCATATGGCAGTTCTATTTCCAGTTTTTTAAGAAATCTCCACACTGTTTTCCATAGTGGCTGTACTAGTTTGCATTCCCACCCTCCTCTTTCTTTTTCTTCTCTTTTCCCTTCAGAATTATGTCTTCAATTCTGAACAGAGAACAGACACATGGGTATCAATAAATAACTCATGAAAGAAGATATGAAGGAACGAATGGATGAATACAGGAATGAAATAGACAGAGAAATGTCCTTGAAACCAGTTTGCATCAATGCCACGTGCCTTAGTCATATATTTTCCTCCTCAGCAGGCTGAGGGTGATCTTGCCATGGCATCTGCAATCCTGGACAGGGTTGGCCTGTCAAGAATTGGACCTCTTTTTCCTCACAGCAGCAAACTCTGCTGAAAGGCTGAGCCTTCCTAGGCTGTAAATGTGTCCCTCGGTTAAAAGAGGATGGATAGTCAGGGTGTCTTAAACCCAGAAAGCTGGTACACAAGGTCCATTTTTAAGAGCTTTGGAAATATCTATAATACCAACAGGTACTGTTTAGCCCCCCAATTTGAAATCATTAAGTATTCAAAGAGTTTTCAAACAATCTCAAGAATTTACATTAAATTGTCACTATGATACATAAACATTTTGCTGAATTAAGCTAAGAGATGGAGAAAGAAATGGCAACCAACTCCAGTATTCTTGCCTGGAAAACTTCATGGACAGAGGAGCCTAGGGGGATATAGTCCATGGGGCTGCAAAAAGTCAGAGACAACTGAGCGCACACACACACACACACACACACACACACACACACACACACACACACAGACACAGACACACACACACACACAGACACACACACACACACACACACACACACACACACACACACACACAGAGACACACACACACACACACACACACACAGACACACACACACAGACACACAGACACACACACAGACACACACACACAGACACACACACACACACAGACACACACACACACACACACACACACACACACACACACACACACAAGCTGCGAGAAGCATCTTGTTAGACCATGACTACAATATTATGTTGTGAGATATTAAGCCGTAATAATGAAAATAGTTATTGTGGCACTGGGTTACTTTTATACAAAATCTTTATCCTTTCGGAGTGCATGGCTCCAAAATAGTGTCAACAATTTAAGCTGCCAGATTTTATGGGGCTAAACGTGATTAGCAGACATTCTTCGCCTTACACACCCAAAGGTTAAACATAAGCCAGAAACCAACGCTGAATGTAGTTCAGGCATTCCTGAATCAAATACCTTAGTGAAGAAAATTGATAAAATCTCAAGTGGTCTCATTCTTGGCATGTGCTTTGACATTTCTTTTCTAGTGTGGGTAAATATTTAGGGAGAATTCCCATCTAGGAGGAATTTCCTATAAAGTGGAAATTTCACTGGTGTGTGTTTTCTACTCCCCCAAAGTTAATTCACAAAACTTGTTTCGTTCTATCATCAGTGGCTACGATTCGTCTGTCATCTGAACCTGTGCTTGTGTTCCCTGTGTGGGCTGGAAACGTGACCTGTACAGAGGTGAGGATAAACATAAGTAGCACACACACCAGAGGGAGCCTGAGGGAGTCTGCTCCACTTGATTGCTTTCAACTGGAGTTTTGCCAGTTCTCCTTTGTCTGTTAGCTCCCATTATTGCCCCCTCCTTTTTTTTTCTGGCCCCACCACGTGGCACGCAGGATCTTAGCTTCCTGACCAGGAATTAAATCCGTACCACGCCACTGCCATGAAATCTCAGAGTCTTAACCACTGGACCACCCGGGAAGTCCCTTCCCCTCGTTTTGATACAGTTCTGCTGTTCTTTTGCTGTGGTTGGCGGTGGTGGTTTGGTTTTGGGGAATATGCGACTCCTAGCTTTATTCTTTGGCTTCTTAATCGTAAATGGCAAGTAAAAAGGAATCTAAATTCGCATGGAGACCCTGGGTGCCTTAAGAGAGTTCCTCTCCAGATTATTTTCATTGTCCAAGGGGAATGTTTAGAACCACACAGGGAGCTCAGCTGGGTGTGCTGTGATGACCTAGAAGGGTAGGATGGAAGTGGGGTGGAAGCGGGGGGCTCAAGAGGGAGCGGATATAGGTATACTTAGAGTTCATTCATGTTGTTGTACAGCAGAAATGATCACAACATTATAGAGCAATTATATTCCAATTAAAAAGAAAAAAAAAGAACCACGGGCAGAGCTCCACCTTTGGCATTAAGTGTATCACGGCTCTCCTTGACAGAGTTAATGGGCCCAAAGAAGTGAATTCTGTTTCAGCTCCAATCCTTGGCATTGTCTATTCCTTGAAAAAGAGTTCGCTTACTTTGATTGAATTTGGCATATACCTGAAGGAATTTAAACTTTACCTTAAGTTTTAGATTATCTATGATTTTTTGGCCTTGGAAAAATAAAGGCAAGAGAACTTCTGGAAAAAAAGAGAAGGTCAGTGGCATTCAGCCTCAAACAAATCAGTTTCATGAAAATTCTAGTCTTTTATCCCCAGAAGATGTTAGGTTACATATCCCTGCCATTATAAAGTTCTTCTGTGTTTACCAGAAATCTGTATCATTATCTAATAAAATTCAAGCAATTTCTAAAATCTCCATAAGTATATAGGGACTTAAAATCTTTTGCTCTTCATTTATAGAAAAGAAAACTGAATTGCTTAAATTTAGATTAATTAAATAAATCACAACTGATGACTTACATTTTAATTATTGAAGGTTCATGTCCCCAGAGGCCAGACCTATGCTAAGTTTCATAATATGCCATAAAACATATGTTAAATAAAAATAATAAGGTTCAAAAAAGTGAGAACACTTTAAGAGTTAATCTGGAATGTGGCTAGTTACAAAATACAAAGCCTTATTGTTAAGGGCAGGCTAGTTTCTTAGGAAAGGAAAGATTCCTCTATGCTGTACACCTGAAAGTAATGTAATATCATATGACATTTGTATCTCAACTAAAAAAGAAAAGGAAAAAAGATTTCTAAAATTAGAGCTATATCATAGAAAGAAATATACAGGAGAAAACCTCTCCATGGTACATAAGATGTGCAAAATTTCAATAATCAGTGATGTTTGAAGGGAAGTCCTAGTGAGTGAAGAAAAGCAAAATAATGTTAAGCCAACTCAAGTAATCCTACGTCTGTTACTGAACGTACGCAGCATGTCGGAGGCTGGAAATCCGAGCTCTGGACAGCAGGAGTGACAACAGATGTCACTCCTGGGCAAGACGAAACGGGGCTGGAAAGTGCACAAAGGTCAGACCTCCGGCGATGTCTTGTTATGTCTAGCAAGGACTTTTAGAAGCAATCAGTACATGTGCATAAACACACACACACACACACATTTTTTATTTTATGACTGTATAGTGCTTGGTTGCCTTAATGTCTAGTTCCTGTTCATTCCTCTCTGTTACCCTCTCTTAATTCATATCTGTTCTCTTAAGGGTCTGTGTATTTATTTGAATCTTTTTAAATTTTATCTTTTAATTTGGGACTTGCTTTGAGCCATAGCTTAACCTTTTCTCTCTGCAAATTCCAGACTGTGGGCCCAGATTCCCGGCATTGCCATTCCTGCAGCCTCCTGCTCAGTGAGATTTTTCTGGCTTATTTTTTCCCTAAAGAAGGATGCCGGGCTTTGGCTTTGTTGGTTAGAGAAGTGGGAAGTCCCTGGTCACTGGCGTGTGGGTCCACCTTCCCTGTCTTTTTCTTTCTACGCCTATGACTCCATTTGTAGCCAATGAGTGGTTTCCTCAAGTAATATTTTTCACTGTACTGTTGACCACACTCCTTTCATTCTTTACCCTTCTCCCCTACCATCCTTCACACCCGTTAACCAACATTTTAAAAACAAAACATTATAGAACCATTTCTATTAGAAAGTACTTTTGCTAATTTGGCGGAAAGTATATGCCATTTTAAGTACAGACAAATTCCATTGATATGTGCTCATAGATACACACATGCACATACACAAACATCACAGTACATAGGCACACCAACACACACCACACCACACACAAACACACACAGCAGTTTCCTGTTGCCAGCCGTGTCCAAATCTTTTGCACCCCCATGGACTGTAGCCTCTAGGCTCCTCTGTCCATGCAGTTTTCCAGGCAAGAATGCTGGAGCAGGTTACCATTTCCTACTCCACAACTTCCTTCTAAGCAGCATCAAATTTAGAGACACCATCCTGTTCCTTCTGTCCTTAAGAAAGAACTTCAACATCTTTACATTTGCTATCTGTAACATTTGCAAAGAAACAACAAGGTGTCCAGCTATAGAATTCCAAGTCTTAATTGCCCTTGCAGAGATGAATGTTCCTAAAACCCCGACCCCAGGCTTTTGAGGAAGCAGATGGCACCTTTTGCCATCCTCTGGTAAAGGGCTGGCTTCACTGCTCTGGTTTTTTCTGAACCCTTGTCCTTACTCACGAGGGCAGAAGAGTTTAAACAGAGCTTGAAAAATGGCAGCCTCCCAGTCACGTCTGGCCTTCACATACATTTGAATGGCCTGCTCAGAAATTTAAAGATAGTTTTTAGTTAGGCTAACATTTCCAAATGAGGACATTTTTTGGAAAAACCTGAATTTCCTTTGCTCTTAAACAAGTGGATGGTCTTACAACCCCAGGGCCATGCTTCTTCTTGACAACAACTGGCAGGGGCCATAGAGCAGCTCATAGAAATCAGGAGATGCACCTCCTGTTTCCATCACAGCCTCAAGAATTCACTTCCTGTTAACATCCATCTGGAGACAGTCTTGGCCTCACCTCCCTGACCCTTAGAGGCACGGGAGTTGTTACTCTGATGGAGAGGGCTTAAATCTGGCTGTGAACTGATTTGAGAGAAACAAACAAACAGAACCTTACGTGATTCCCAAGTGATGGCAGGTACTGGTGGTGAAGGTAGAGACTTCTATGAACATGGAATCCAAGATCCACACTGAGCAAATTGCTTACTAGGGTAAATTCAGAGCAAACAGCTTCTTGGTCAAAAACTGCTAATACAACGAAAATGGAAAAGTGGGAACAACAAAATAGGAGAGAGAGACTGTCATGTTCTCTCCAAGTCCTAATTCCTTGCTCTCCTGGGCTGTCTGCCAGAGCACCCATCTCAACTCTACCACCTGTCCACGGATGTCCCCTCATGACCTTAACTTGAGCAGAATGAAGGATGCCGCCTACAGGCCTGACCCAGCAAAGCTTCCCGCACAAAGTCCCTGCAACCAAAGGAGAGGACACCAAGGACAGAAAGTGGGTGGAAGATGGAAGGACTCTGGCAATGCGCCCCCAGGCCCAACCCCAGATCCCACCGCACACTGAATGTGGTTTGAGTGGGAAATGAGTATTTGTATTCCACAAAGATGCTGAGATCTGGGGATGTTTGTTATAATACTTAGCCTACCCCTGATTAATGCTGAAGGCTCCTGAAAGCCAGCCAGGGAATGGATGGAATAAAATGTTCCTGAAGATAGGCATAATTGCTAATAAGCATGTCTGTGCCACCAAAGAGATAAAGATCCAAGTAGAATAGATGTGCTTAGTCCTTAACCGGCTAGGAGCCTGCGGCTCCCAGGTTCCAGCTCCCTGCTGAAGAGCAGATGAAAAGCGGCGGGTGTATTTAGAAAATCTTTTACACAAAATTGCTTCATGCAGCTGTGCTTTTCCTACCCGAGTATGTGTTCCGAGTAGAGGGGAACACATAAAGCAAAAGCCCATCTGTTTGGGGACTGTTAATGTTCCCCGAGGCTCCTGGGAAACATACCTGGAAAGAGGAGCAGAGAAAACCATCAAGAAGAGATCCAATTCTGCTTAAGAAGGTGTCTGAAACCTTCAGCCCCCCGGAGGGATGCACAATTCCAAGTCAGAACTCTTTATTAGTTGAGTACTGTCGAAATGATAGGAGTTTTAAAATCCTGGTTTACATTAACCTTAAACTAGGGATTCATTGCTCTAACTACAAATTTTCTCTTTTCTGTAGTGCCGAGACAGCTATAAGGAGGGTTTCTAAGGGTTTAGCAATTTGTTGTGATAATTAGGAATAAGGAAGAGATGGCATAATAACTAGCACATTTCTTTGGGCTCTTTTTTTTTTTTCGTCTCTACTTGTTATGGGTTTTTGGCAATATAGCAATTTAGTATACAACACTTTGATGTTAATGATCTAATTTCCTGGGGATCTGCCCAAAATAAGAAAATTGTTTCCTAAGTGGTTCCAGCTCACCAAATGAGACTTGACACAGTAGAGAACTGAGCCTCTTAAAATGGTGCTTTTTGGCCCTAAAAAGGGCTAATATCACAGGGTGACAGCTCACATGTCTAATTCCATCCCAGGGCCTGGCCCATGGAGTTCAGTAGATCCCAACCTAGTTGAAGGAAGTTCTTCCTATAAGACATTTATTTCAATGTATATACTCTGCTTCATTGAATAAAATGAAGAAGATTAAGAATATATATGCATATATATATATGAGAAATGGAGTATTTCCTGTCGTATCAGTAAACAAGGGTGTTACAGTCATCAGGGATGACAGTCATTGGTGATTGTAGCCTTCCAGTGTGAGTTGGTGAACCCTGAGGAAACTCAGGAAGGAGAAGAACACCTACCATCTAGCAGCCATCAGGCTCCAGCCATCCCTATGGTGAGCCCCAGTGGAGTTCAGGATGTGGAAAAACTCAGGATATTGGACCTGGATAACTGAGATGCACATGAAAGCAATGATTTGAGTGAGCCCAGACTCTTGCATCTTCCCATACATAGTAAAGTGCTAAATTCCTTAACTTGAGAGATCTGTTTTGTTTTTTTTTTAATTAACAATAATCTTTTGATGTTCAGACTACCTGCTCCTTGTTGCAAAACCTGTATATACATACCTGACTCCTCCCCTCGCCTCCTCGGAGCAGTTCTTACAGGGCTACTTGAGTTGCTACCTCCTGGGCTTGAAGGCCTAAATATTTTCACCAAATGAAACATAACTCTCAACTTTTAGGTTGTGAATGTTTTTTAAATCAACATAGGGAACTTCCTGGTGGCTCAGTGGTTAGGACTCTGTGCTCACACTGCTGACAGCTTGTGTTGGATTCCTGATTGGCGAACTAAGATTCCACAAGCTTTGCAGTGGGCGCCCCCCAAATATATGTGAAAGTTAATAGAAGAGGAAGAGACGATCAAGGCTCTGAATGAAAAATATTGCCTGACAAATGAGTAAACAAAGGATGTTGCAGTTGTAGCCAGTAGTCGCCGGGGCCCCTAATGGTGAGCCCTGAGGGGCCTCAGGATGGAAAAGAACAGGATACTGGCCCCAGAGGGCTCAGGCACATATCAAAGGAAAGGTTTCAGTGAGCCCAGACTTTTCCATCTTCCCAAATGTAAAGAAGCTGTGAATTCCTTCCTTTAGATGTGAGCTTGGGCTCTGCCTAGAGGCGGTACCCTGGAAAGCCACTCTCCTGATCAATAGCCTCACCTAAGGAAAAGAAGAAAGGTTTGCTTTACTAGAGAAAACCTCAGGAGGTAAACTTGAAGGATGCATTGACCAAGTTTGCTATTTCACCACAGGTAAATCAGGAACCTGATTAGATGTGTATAATCAAAGGCATTTTCAATCTAAGTCTTATTTGAGAACCATTCTATAAGGTATGTTACTTAATGGAAACTGGGGGGGAGGTCAGATTTTACATCAATTTCTCCTGAAAGAATGAAGTTAGGTCAGCAATGATGGGAACATGTGAGCTGTCACATACAATCACCTTGTTGGACACCCTTGACCTAGCAAACCACCACCATCCTTATCAAATGACCCTCAGCTTGCTTCTACATAGCATCTTTCGGATTATACATTTGCAAAGAAGGAGCTCCATGGGTTAATCCTGACTGGCTCCTCATGACAGTTTTCCTCTTGGGCCATCTGCCACCATGTCTATATTTTGCTCAACTATCTTTGTATGCTGAACGCTTTCTCCCTCTTCCTCGTCAGCTCCAACTGTGAGTTTCTACAAACAACCTTGTTCTGAACTTTCTTCCTCTCTGCCTTTGGGGAGGAGAATAGCATGCTTAGTCCAACAGCTCTCTGCCCAGTCCTCTCCATCAAAGCACTTCTAGGCCAAGGACCCTGTGTTTGTCTCCCCTAGGCCTCCCCTGGCGTTCGCCTCAAAGAATGACTACAATTGCTAGACAGGTCCTCCAGTTTCTGATGGTTATCATTCAGCCTATATGAGGAAGATCTTTTCCTAGGAATTTAAAAGGGCTAAAAAGTGAGAAATGAGAATGACTAAAATAATCTCATGGGATAAAGTGTATACGGCTCAAACATACACTTACTTCCAAACAAAAGCTGTTGTGTGATGTGGGTCTGGTACTGATTTTTGCTAAAACACTTCACTAAGTGTAGCGAAGGAATGGGGCCTCAGAGTTCTAGCCAGACTTCCCTCTGTGTTCATGACTTGACCCCAGCTGGTTCCTCCTTCCTGCCGATAACCACATGCCTTGGGGCTGAATACTGTTTCTGGGGGTCCTTTATCCCTTTCACGCTGCGATTTCTCAGTGTTCAGACTCAAAGTACAGACACTTCATCGACCACTCATACAGTTTTAGCTTTCTAAGGCTCTACAAATGATTACACAAATCCCTGCAAATCTCGACGTTAATTGCATTCATTTCCACCAAATTACTCTAGCTCTGTGTGACCCAAGGATATATTCTCTACCTTCAGGTGGATCCTGCTGTAAAAACTCCTTGGTCTGCACACATTCTGAGCAAAGTGCATGGGTACGAAAGGCAGGAACTTCCAACTAGAAGATAAATAAACCCTGGGGATGTCATGTACAGCATGGCGACAGTCCTCTATGGTATACTTGAAGGTTGCTATGAGAGTAGGTCTGAAAAGCTCTCATCACAAGGGGAAAACGTGTTTGTAATTATGTCTGCTGGTGGATATTAAGTAAACTTCTTGTAGGGGCCATTTTGTAATAGCAATCTATGTGCATATGTGCTCAGTCCTGTCCAGTTATTTGTTGACCCCATGGACTGAGGCCCACCAGAGTCCTTTGTCCACGGTATTTCCCAGGCAAGAATACTAAAGTGGGTTGCCTTTTCTTTACCAAGGGGATCTTCCCAAGCCAGGGACCGAACCCGAGTCTCTTGTATCTCCTGCATTGGCAGGCAGATTCTTTACCACTAGCATCTGAGAGTGTCACCTCAGGGTAACGAGTGAGAGGGAAGAAAGAAAGTGAGGCAGGGAAGGAGGGAAAGCAGGTGTAAGACATACATGAGAGCTGGCCAGGGCTTTTCCAGGAAACATAGCTGCTGTTCCATTGTGAGGGGCAGAGGCAAGATGTTATTGGAAACCCCTATGTTCTATTGGAGCATAAAAGGGGCAAATAATTTATGGGCAAGCTTCTCAACTCCAGGCCGCCCCGAGGAGGGCCTACCTTCCCTGCCCTTTAGGTCTGGGGGCATAGCCCCTCCAGGCCGTGCTGGAGACCAGCTCTTCCAGGGGGCTGGGCAATGGGCACAGAGGCAGAGGAGAGAATAGCTACGACTGATCCCTCACCTCCGGCCCGGTGACTTTGTCCTCTGGCTCCTGCATCGGTGAATCCTCAGAAGAAACGGTAACCTCCAGACGGTCCCTGGGTAAAGACACAGGACTGGAAGCTCTCTCAGGTGTGGAGAGACACGAGCCTGTGTCTCGTAGCCCTGGCAGGCTGAGGATGCTCCCGTCAACATCCTCATTTTCCACATGGGAAACAGCCCAAGAGAAGCGTCCCTGTTAGTTCCAGCTTTTAACATTTATGGTTAGCAAAGAGCTTTCATACTCATCTTCTCATTTGATGGTTTCTTTCCACGGCCCTCAAGGGACACGTCAGATACCATTACCTGCACCCGACTGTCCTAAGAGATGGAGGCTCTGCATCTGGATTCTGGAGCTAATGCTCTTTCTATTAAGCTTCGGGTCCTATTTTTCTCACATCCCCTTCATTTTAAGGAGGCATGGCTCTCAAAGGCTTTCCAGTCAACCCTCGCTTTGTTGTCTGAGAAGCCCAGTGATTTCCCATCTGTTAATCCACCAGGTACCTAGTGGATAATAAGTTTTCCAGACAATGTGTTCAAGCTATGTTCCCTGGCAGGAATTCAAGGAGACTGGCTCAAGTGTCAGCTCCCGGAGCCAGATTGTGCAGGAAGGAATACCTACAATTATTGGCCCAACTTATAAGACAGTTGACAATGGCTGGTTCCAAGACGGGATACCCAGAATCAGAGTTGGAGAATCATATTTGGAGCTTAAATGTGTCGACCGATCCAGTATACTCAGAAGTGGGATTTAGTGGCTAGGGAGCAGAGCCAAAAGAAGAGACCAAAGAACAGAGGATTGAAATAAAGGAGGGAGGAAGAGCTGGACAGATTACTAAAATGAAATGGTGGCAGGTTTTTGAGTTTCTCAGGAATGAAGAGCAGAACTGAGTTGAGCTCACTGGAAGAGCCAGACACAGAACCAAAATAATGCACTGTCTGCTGCCTAGTGGAAAATTCCTAATCTGATAATTATTTACGAAGTGTTTACTTTGGCTACATACTTAAGGGCTCACCCTTAAAATGCTTACATTCTGTACAGAAATATAAATTGTGTACCTATTGCTAAATCACAAGAGGGTATGAGTTAAGTATCACATGAGTAGTGGAAAGAGCATATTCTAGTCATTCAGAGGGATAAGAGAGCTGAACTTTGAAACCATCGGTTTTTGAAGAGAAGAGCATCACGTTTTTGTGAATATTTACCTGGAGGCAGAATATAAAACAGATCAGAGATGAAGTGACTGATACACAAAGATCAGTGAGGAGATTATGGTAACAGTTCATACAGGAGCAAAGAAGGTTTAGTAAAAGTCTTGGCAATAAATATATTATTTTGAACCTACCTACTTATCTCTTAAGATTTTTTTCTTTACGACATAGTATCAAAGGTAAAGTACCTTAAATTTTTTTTTCATTTCCATTATGGTTTGTTACAGGATACTGAATATAGTTCCCTGTGCTACACAGTAGGACTTTGTTATTTGTCTATCCTGTATATAATAATTTTCATCTGTGAATCCCAAATTTCTAGTCCATCCCTCCCCGGCACCTCCCTATTCCACACTCCTCTACCCCAGCTTGGCAACCACACGTCTGTTTTCTATGTCTGTGAGTCTGTTTCTGTTTTGTAGATAAGTTCGTTTGTGGTCATATTTTAGATTCCACCTATTAG
This sequence comes from Muntiacus reevesi, assembly GCF_963930625.1. NCBI lineage: Eukaryota > Metazoa > Chordata > Mammalia > Artiodactyla > Cervidae > Muntiacus > Muntiacus reevesi. The sequence goes on along the minus strand of NC_089252.1, from coordinate 37,876,737 downwards.
TGGTATCATATGGTATTTGGTTTTCTCTTTGTGACTTACTTCACTCTGTATGATTCCCTCTAGGTCTATCCATGCTGCTGCAAATGGCATTATTTCTTTTCTTTTCTTTTTTTTGGCTGAGTAGTATCCTATTGTATTTACGTGCGATATCTTCTTTATCCATTCATCTGTTGATGGACACTTAGGTTGTTCCCATGTCTTGTGTGCTGTAAACAGTGCTGCTCTGAATATAGGGGTGCGTGTAAAAACAACATACATTTAGCTTATGAAGTCCATACTCAACTAAATGTCCTCTGACCCATATCTCTTCATATACTGTTTTAGCTTTGTTCATAGGGTCTGGAAGTGAGAAGGAAGGTTCTAAATAAGAAAGAATAACACCTGTTGGAGGAGACAGTGTGATAACATATTTGTGCCTACAGGAGCTTTGGAACCAGATACAACTGAGTTCAAATTGATTTGCCAGTTTGTAATCTGGAGCAAATTACTTTCAAGTTCTCTGAACCTTTGTTTCCTCATCTATAATGTGAGAATAATAATATTTCCCTGGTGGTGATAAGGTAGGATTGAAATGAGACTGCATAGTAGCTTTCTCTCTCAATAGCCAACAGTCTAGAAAATAACCTACTGTGACTTCAGGACTGTTATAATGTCACATTTCTGCCATGTTGCCTGATAATACTGGCAGATTATCTAAACTACATGTATTTTGAATATGTGATACACAGTTGAAGCCATCATTAAAAACACATATTATGTCCATCTATTTCATGTTGTGAATACTAGTTTTAAATTACAGTATGTCCCTCATTTTTATACTTGAAATTAAAGCTTGGCAAATCAATTTAACATATATATCAACACAAAGTTACCTTTAAATCCATATTATATTTCTTGGTTCAAAGCTCTAACACTTTAGAAAATTGCTTGGAAATTCGATACAAAAGTGCATGCTCATATTTGCACCTTACTGAAACACTTTCTTTCACGTGTGCCTGTATGTACATGTGTGAGTGCACATAGTTTTAATGATTACATCTAAGAGATGCCTGATGATAATTAGACCCCAGAGAACGTGGAAGAGGATTACCTGTTTCTCCTTTGCTTTCATGTGACTAAGCCCAATCAAGAAGATAATAACCCTGAAAACACTTTGATGTAGACTTTAGGCTTTGAGAGAGGAGGGGGCAAATAAAAGTCAGGAAAGGCTCAGGAACAGAATTGTTGGTCTCTGACCCATGATGACTGAAGAGAACAGGAAGCTAAGAAGGTCAGCGGTCACATTGGGGTCCAGTGTCCTTCATTAAGGAATAGTTATTCATTATTCTTCTTTCCCTGTCCTCAAATCTAGCTCTAAATGTCAGTGCAAGTGTACGCACAAAGACAAAAACTCTCAGATTAATATCCATCTGGACTCCTAAATTGTTTTTGCAAGACAGTGTCAGGATCCGTCCAGGAAACAAACAAATATTACCTTATTATAAGAACCTACAGTTTCGTACCAAAGATCAAAATCCCCTCTTCTCTGCAAAGAATGAGGAAAACTCCAACATATAAAAATAAATTGGACAATAAGTTAGGGAAAATAATTAAAAAAGAAACAAACTTGTTGATATAGAGAACAAATTAGTGGTGACTAGTGAGGAAAGTAAATGGAAAGTAGCCATTAAAATTATATAAATAATAATTATTTAAAAATGGACCAACTAATCACTACCTCCTGTAATTCTGAAGTAGCATAAACAATATCTGCTACATGTGTAATATCACGTGAACATATCTATGACTTATTTTGTTAGCAACAAAGGGACCGCTTTTATTATAGCGGTTTGTCATCTGAATTCCAACGTGAACAAAATTTTCTTTTTTAGTTTGACCTTAGTAAAAATAATTTTCCCAACCATCAGATAAACAAATAAGAGTAAGTCAAAGAAAGCTTCAGTTAGGAGGTTAACATGTTGGTTTCCAACCCCCACCCCCACCCCTGCCTGGATAAGTATCTTCCAGGTCCCCTGGGTCCAGTTCAAGGAGTCAATACAGAGAATGACAACAGAAGGAATGCCTGGCTTACTCAACAGCTCACTGAATGCCTGGGATGAAGTTTAATGATCTGTGACTTAACCAGGCACAGACCACCTAGTCTCATGCCTTTGATTAGCCTGGCCAGGAGAAGTAACCTCCTGAACCCTGAGTAGATGTGGCAGACAGAAACGTAAACATCACCCGAAGCAGCCAAGTCATAAGCATTAACCTTTAACAAATATTTATTGAATATCTGGCAGCCTCTACGCTCTTATTCCAGGAGGACCTGGCAAACTCGAGAAGGGAGAAAGAGAGACGAGAATGTGACCCACCAGAGTTTATTTTCACAAGCGCTGCACAAAGGAACAAAGAATTCAGAGAACACATAAAAAGAAAACAAAGCAATATACTCCTCCTGGAGCATTTTAGGAGCCTGGAAGTACTCACAGAAGTGGTGAGGGCTTTAGGAAGGAAAGAAAGTCACCCAGCAGAGCGAAGAAGGGAGGACACTTGATATGAGTGGGAACAGCATCCACTGTGGCAGCAAGTAGCCCATGGGGTGTCCGTGGGTGGAATATGACGTGTGGAGGTTTAGTGGGGGGATTAAAAGGTGATATTGTATCTGTAGGAGATGAGGGATTTTCACTAAACGTATTGGGATAACTATTTCATGGTGTATATAAGTCAAATCATTACACATTTTGAACTGAAACTGTATTATATGACAATTATGGGGCTTCCCTAGTAGCTGAGATGGTAAAGAATCCTCCTGCCAATGCAGAAGACCCGAGTTCAGTCCTTGGGTTGGGGAGGGAATGGCTACCCACTCCAGTATTCTTGCCTGGAAAATCCTGTGGACAGAGGAACCCAGCAAGCAACAGTCCATGGGATTGTGAAGAATTGGACACAAATGATGACAATTATATCTCAATAAAGCTGGAAGGAAAAAAAAATGGATGATAATAGTCTTGTTCTGGAGGAATCTGAACGCCACACCAAGAAATTTGAACTTTATTCTATATTATGAAATCATTGAATTGTTCTTTCAAAGTATTACTCCATTTGCCATAACCTGACAAACCTGTAACCAGAGTACAAAGCCCACCCCACTGTGACCTCCTGGTGGTGTTGTGATTACTCAGAAAGGTGGTCTCCATCAGCTTTGAGGGGTCAAAGATCTAGCAAACATCTGTACTCCTAATGCCTTTTCCCCATTGAAATGTGTTTTCCTTCCTTCCTTTTTTCCATTTCTTCCCTCTCTTCCCCTCCTTTCTCCCTTTAATCCCAAGCTTCTTGTTGTTTGTTGTTCAGTTGTTAAGTCATGTCTGACTCTTTGTGACCCCATGGACTGCAGCACCCAGGCTCCCCTATCCTTCACCATCTCTTGGAGCTTGCTCAGACTCGTGTCCATTGAGTCAGTGATGCCATCCAACCATTTTGTCCTCTGTCATCCCCTTCTCCTCCCGCCTTCAATCTTTTCCAGCATCAGGGTCTCTTCCTATGAGTCAGCTCTTCACCATTAGGCAGTGAAAGTATTGGAGCTTCAGCTTCAGCATCAGTTATTTCAATGAATGTTCAGGGTTGATTTCCTTTAGAATTGACTGGTTTGACCTTGCAGCCCAAAGGACTCTCAAGAGTCTTTTCCAATACCACAGTTCAAAAGCATCACTTCTTTGGTGCTCAGCCTTCTTTGTGGCCCAACTCTCACATCCATACATGACTACTGGAAAAACCATAACTTTGACTAGACAGACCTTTGCCAGCAAAGTGATATCTCTGCTTTTTAATATGCTGTATAGGTTTGTCATAGTTTTTCTTCCAAGAAGCAAGCATCTTTTATTGTAATCCCAAACTAGACTCCTCCAAATCCCAGGACCCTTGGGTGTGTGTGGGGGGGTGGGGGGGTGGGGGGAGTGAGTGTATTTGTGTGTGTGTATTTCTGAAGAAGAACCTGGCAGCTGGGGGGTGGAGAGAGTCTCAGAGCCCAGGGAGGTCACTTGACCTCTTTGATCCTCCTTTCTGGTTTATAAAATCAGGATGGAGGGAGAAACAGAAGAGATGACCTCTAAGAGTTCTTATGAAATTCTTTGACCTGAACAAAACTCAACAGTGAAATAAACCTGCTACCAAAGTAGTAATGAGGGAACATTAGCATCTCAAAGAACGGAAGTCAGTTGTCATCTGCTGAGTGTGAGAGACTTGGAGGCCACAGCGAACGATTAGCAGAGCCTTCCAAAGAAACATTTTAAACTTAAGAATGAGAGGCCTCCAAATACTTGGTGAAGTCCCTGAAATGATACTGCCTAGCTTTCTCAGGACCTGTCCTCCATCCTACAAGGATGTTATCAGTTAATTCCTGCAGATGTGCCAAGTGGTGATACCAGGGAGGTTTATCTCTTAACGAGGAACTCTTAAACATCAAAAAACCTTTAAGATCAGAAGAAATAATGAGCTGATGGAGTGAATCCAGGCATGGTGACAAGCATGAGATGGATGCTTAAGGAGTTTTTGTATAATACCACTAAATTTACATGCTGAGCAGGGCTCCTAATCTGTCGACTTGTAAAACAAGACTCCTGCGGCCACTGCAGTCAGAACTCTGCAGAATGAGGTGGGACATCAGAAAACAGATTATTGAATTAGCCAATATCTGCACTTACCCACAAAAACCTCAAAGATTTCATGGGAGGACAAACGCATTATTTCAAAATTAATTTTGAAGCTTGCAAATGAAAGCAGGCTGCTATTTTCCTGCATGGAGCGGAGAAGAGCAGGGAGGAGTGAGCCTGTATCAGGAGCCCAGGACTAGGCAATGGAGACCTTCTGTTTCACAGGGTGGTGTTAGTCGCTCAGTCATATTTGACTCTTTGTGACCCCGTGGACTGTAGCTTCTCCAGGCAAGAATACTGGAGTGGGTAGCCATTCCCTTCTCCAGGGAATCTTTCTGACCCAGGGATTGAACCCAGGTCTCCCGAATCACGAGCAGATTCTTTACCTCTGAGACACCAGGGAAACCCTTCACAGGGCAGTGACTGGACAAAGACTCACTCAGACCTCCCAGCCCAGGTACCTCTAACACAGTCAGTTCACATCAGATTTGCCTGCTTCTGGCAAAAACGACCAAGGCATTAAAAAATAAGGACATCTCATGATAAAGAAAGGCAGTATACAGTGATGTCTAGGCATTTGTTTCAGCACAAAATAACTATGCCGTTAGTTTGATGGCCTTAAGGTGAACACAGAAGAGAACTTCATTCCTTGCATTGTTTTCCTGCCCCGCACGGGATAGTTTATGGGGGAAAACGTTGTCCTGAAAAGTCTCCTTATATTTTTTCTACATTTGAGGAAAGGAAAAAAACAAAACAAAACAAGGAAATTTAGTTTCAGATAGCCACAGGAGTAAGTATCATTTAGCTGTGGCTGAATAACAAACACCCCCAGAAATGAGTGACTTAAGAGAGCAACTATTTGTTTAGTTCGTGGATGCTGTGAGTCAGCAGTTTGGGTGCATCTAGATGGTCCTTCAGGCCTTGACTGGGTTCACCTTGTGTGTCTGTGGGCAGCTGGCTTCGAGGGGCTGGCTGCCAGGTGGGGAGACAGAGGCAGAAGAAGAATGCTGGGCAGACATGTAAGGAGGGGAAGGAACTGTGTTCACTCTCACAATCTAATGCAGATACTATGCTATATACCTCGGGTTTCCCTGGTGACTCAGACGAAAGAATGTGCCTGCAATGCAGGAGACCCAGGTTCGATCCCTGGATTGGTTAGATGCCCTAGAGAAGGAAATGGCAACCTGCTCTAGTATTCTTGCTTGGAGAATCCCATGAATCTACAAGTCAATCCCTTGACTGTAGAGGCAAGCTACAGTCAAAGGGGTCACAAAGAGTTGGACATGACTGAGCAACTAACACTTTCACTTTCAGGCTATACCTAGACACAGAATAGATATATTGAAGGAGGAAAAGAAAAGAGAAGCTTGGGCATTACAGCTACTTCTTTATTATTGCTCTATTGCAACAGAATCTGCTCTGAAATCAGTTTTATGTAGTTTCTTTTACCATCCTCAACCCACCTTTGTGTATAATAGTACATAAAATTATATACAATCAGTAGAGACTATTACATAAAATCATAATTTTAGTTTGCTTGGTTTGCCTTCTGCCTAAGGCTTTTTGACCTTCCCACTATCTTTGGGTCACCTTCACCTGGAGTCACAGTTGGACCATCACTGGAGAGAAAACAAGCATCACATTTAAGATTCACCTTCATGACAACAATGGAGTAATTCACTTACTGCTCAGAAAACAGAAATGATTTCCCTAGAGTCACTTACATTGGAAACTTGCTGGGACCCCAATTTCTTGACTCTTGGTTTAATACTCTATTCTTTAAACCATTAGCTCAGTTGGTAAAGAATCTGCCTGCAATGCAGGAGACCTGGGTTCGATCCCTGGGTTGGGAAGATCCCCTGGAGAAGGGAAAGGCTACCCACTCCAGTATTCTGGCCTGGAGAATTCCATGGAGTGTGTAGTCCATTGGGTCGCAAAGATTCACACATGACTGAACGACTTTCACTTTCATTTAAACCATGCTGATTGGCTGGAATGATTTTTATGAATTCAGTCTAAAGATTTACTTACTTTTGAGATGCCCACAGTGCTCAAGGACATAGTGTCCTGCCTGGAGACGTTCTCTGCTGGAATCAACGAGACCAGCCAATAGATCAGGACCAACTTACTGTGCGAGGCTATTTGCTTTTTCCAGTGGCTTTCGTCCCTCCTCTTTGCTGATGACTGGAAATTCTAGGGATTTCTAGGGATGGGGACACTGCAGGTGGCCACAGCGGTCATACCTCTTCTCTGCTGGCAGTAGTGCTTAGAATTAGTTTAGGCTGCATAAAAAAGAAAACCTCAAACAACAGTTGTATAAGCATTGTTCTCTTGTAAAATTGTTCTCACACCATGAAAGTTGAGACAGGCAAATAGGGGCCAGGTAAGCAGTTCCACAAATTCCTCAGAGCCTGTTTTGTTTCTAACTGAATCTTTTGCTTATTACTTCTGTCCTCAAGAGCATCATAAGGTTGCTGAAGCTTCAGCCAGCATGTCTGCTGTCCAAGGCAGAAGGAATGAAGGCAAAAAGAGGACCAGCTTCCTCTAACACTCTACCTGGATTTCATATCCAAATTACTATCTTATTTCTGTTGACCAGTGCTTATTACAAGGTTGTATTTTGTTATAGGGGGTTTCCCTGGTGGCTCAGATGGTAAAGAATCTGGCTGCCAATATAGGAGATGCAGGTTTGATCCCTGGGTCAGGATGATCCCTGAAGGAAATGGCACTATACTATTCCTACCTGGGAAATCCCATAGACAGAGGAACCTGTCAGGCTACAGTCCATGGGGTCTCAAAAGAGTTGGACATGACTTGGCAACTAAACAACAACTTTGTTATAAAGAAATCTGGAAGATAGTCTTTTACTGGAACACACCACCAGTCTCAATAAAAGAAGGGTTTTCAATGCACTGTGTTTTAAAACTAAAGACATTATTTCACAAGCTTTCAGAACCAAATCTCCTTTTTCTCTCTTACTTTCTGCTTGCCATGTATGATGTTCTAAAATTTCATGGAATGTCCTTCAGGAAATGCTACATAAAATGAAGAGAGAATTTAATTCTAAGAATGCACTCCCCAAAGGTCACTGATATTAGAGTCACATGTGCAAAGTGATGACATGCCAAGTTGGCTTTTATGGACACATTTTGTCTTAATTCAGTAATTTTATGTCTATGAAAGTAAGGTCTGGATACACATCGAAATAAAAAATTTAGTTTCTACAATTTAGGGTGAATTTTACACAGTATAAACTTCCAATTTATATTCCTAATTTGTCCACTTGCAGATGCAAAATTTGGTACCAAGATGATCATATAGGAGAGCAGCTTGATGCTGGCAAAATTAACCTCTTTGGGTACCATTAGCCACCTGGTGTTCAGTAGATGAGTTTAACTAGCTGGCTTGCACAAGGGGAACTATTTCGCTGTTTTCTTCCCTGATATCATTTGTGATGGAAATTTTTAAAGTCATAATGGGGCAAAAACAGGAACATTAGATGAACATCTGACTCTCCCCTGAAGTTACTTTGTTTTTGAACAATTTCTTAGTGACTGTCAGTAACTTGTTTGATCTCAGCCATTTTTAAAGCTTTCGGAAGTTTTAAACACATAGCAAATCCACCGAACATGCTTGTTATGAAATTTTTATTTTCTTTATCAAAAGAATATAAGATTTCTCCTTATTTACCTGAAAGAGTTAGATATTTAATCTTGTCAAGAGGTATTAAGTGTAATTCTGTGATTTCTTGTCTATGTGCATATCTGTAATTTTCAGAGCAGCTCTTTATTGTCATCAGTTGACTCTTGTCAGTGACTTTGAAAAAAAACACATACATCAAGTCCATGAAGAAACTATGCTGTGATCACCTGAATGTGAGTATGTAATACAAGCTCAAATGTTATAGACTTAGTGCATTTTTCTTTCTTAGATCAAGATGCATCTATATTTATAGAACCAACATAAAATGCCCCAAATTTGCTTTCCAGAGTTACAGACTACTGGACATACTTGTTCCTTGTGGCTGTCCTGGGACTGCCAGGTGTAACCTTGTATGTGATAGTTTATCAATTAATGATTAGAAATGTTAATAGTGAAAAAAATTGACTTTGTGATTGTGATTAATATCAGGTATTACTACAGTTTTCAGACCAGTGAAAACAGTGAAAAGACACAGAGTTAGGAAGCTATTCCTTAGCATTAGGCTTGGTTAGCTTGATACTAAATATACACCTTATTATTTGTGTACAAAAGTAACATTAAACCCATCTAGTGTAACTGGCATCCAACCAGTCCATCCTAAAGGAAATCAGTCCTGAATATTCATTGGGAGGACTGATGCTGAAGCTAAAACTCCAATACTTTGGCCACCTGATGTGAAGAACTGATTCATTGGAAAAGACCCTGGTGCTGGGAAAGATTGAAGGCAGGAGAAGTGGATGACAGAGGATGAAATAGTTGAATGATATTACTGACTCAATGGACATGAGTTTGAGTCAGCTCCGGGAGTTGGTGATGGACAGGGAAGCCTGGCATGCTTCAGTCCATGGGGTCACAAAGAGTCGGACACAACTGAGGGACTGAACTGAATTGAGTGTACCTGGCAATGTAGAGGAATTTATGCAGATTTTGCATAAAAGCATATCAGGCATAAAACAGTATTAAAATTTACGGGCATTTCTTCCTAATCACTTTGGATAGCTTGTTGTTGTTCAGTTGCTAAGTTGTGTCTGACCCTTTGCGACCCCATGCACTGCAACACATCAGGCTTCCCTATCCTTCACTATCTCCCAGAATTTGCTCAAACTCACGTCCATAATCCAAGGGGATTATTAATTTTAAAAATGCTCACTATGTTACCCCTGCTGAAGTTTGTTAATGATAACTCAATTGTGATTTTCTGTTGCAGCATTTGTAAAATGATATGTGATATGCTTCACATCAGTTGGTTATTCTACCCAACTGCTCAGAAGGGTGACTCATGAGGCTTTGAAAAGACTCAAGAGGTCCAAGCCTCCCTCCAGAGTAACTGAACCCTAATCTGGGAGATTTCCCCACATAATTTTGTGTCCAGATGACTATAGACCCACCAAACTACAATCCTCACCATTAAAGAATTATTCCAGGTAGTCTCATGAATGTTAAGTAATAATATTTATGTCTATTTGAGACAGTTTTCATTAGAACAAACTAATATACCTTTTTGAAATAAATGACGTGTTTAGGTCGATCACAGGGGAAAAATCTTAAAATACTCCAGAAATTATCCTTATCAGTTTGCACTCCAGTTCTCAAAAAATTTAAATGTATATGTAAATCTATGTAAATTATATATCCTTATAATTAGAACCTTGAGGTTATTTTGGCAAATTTCTCTTAAGCTGTAGCTATGAAGCTCTGAACTCTAAAACTGGCCGCAGAAGGAGAATACTTTCCAATTAGGGTGTTTTCTCTTAACTAAATAATTAAGTAGCTCAGTGGGTTTTAACAGCCTTTAGGTAAGGAGAGAGAAAAATGGTAATGTCCTCGTTAGGGAATAATACGTTCATGCAGGAAAAGAATTCACAAAAATTAACAGAGATGAAAGAAACATAAATGGAAATGACTCTTCAAGAACAAGAGCTCTGGACTAGGCTGTCACTTCAAGTCAGGATGAAGTTTTGGCATCTCCATATATTTCACAGTAATCCAAAGGGGTTCATTCTAATGCAGAATGTACCATTTCAATAAGAAATATAGAGATTAACAAAAAATGGAAATAAAATATATTCTTTAGACTGTATTTATTCTTTTTTATACTAAATAAATACCGGACCAAATGTATTTGTAGAGTGCATTCATTTAACTTTGATTCTGAATCATTTAAAAGGGTACAGAATTATTGCATATATTGTCCATCAAACTTGAGGTGCTTTCCAGTTTCTGTCATCCTTTTGGATCATATTTGCACTCACTACATTGGAAAACTATAAAAGCTCAGATAATCAACTGTAGGTTTAACTGTTTTGCAATGTTATTTATCAACTGAAAACTATTTTTGGTCCAAAAATTTTGATACTAAAAATCACTTTTAATCTGCCAGCTTAATTTCTGGGATGATTTATTCATCCTAAATGTTCTAAGAAGGCTTGCGGGTTAATTACATAGCTCATCTGGTAGGAATCCCAGAGTTCAGAGGACATAGTTAATTCAATCTTCAAAGGATATAAAAATAAGATCAACACAAGGAAATAGAAACTAAAAGAACATAAAATGATGCCATATTTTCTTTCTATAAACTTGTCATGGTTCTCTTCAAATGTCACTTGGTGTTTTCCTCATATTTAGGATGAAAAGATAAGACAAAAGCAGAAAACACGCTCAAGTAGTTAATATTAAAAAGTTTCAATGATGTTTCAAAGTGGAAGACTGCACTCCTAGAATGCTGATGCCTCACAGTTTATAAACATGCGCCTCAAGACAGAAAGACATCTGTTCAATTAACAAAAGTTTTCCTTTGTTGTCTGGTTTTTGGTTCTGCTTCATCCTAAAAGCTCATGAAAAGAGACAAGAATATTTATGAGGAGAAACAGATTTCACTCAACAATCCCTGGGCAATACGTATCACATTAAGATATGTCCTCGAGTGAAAAGTGAAGTAGACAAATTGGAAGTATTATGAATAAACTGATCAGGTTTGAGAATTACAGCCAAGGTTTCCTATTCAACGTGGCGGACAGAGCATTTCCATCCACATTGCTGTCTACCAAGGTCCCTCTGAAATTAGCAAAAAGGTATTGTTATCAATGTGCAACTGTAAGTGTACCATCAGTGGCCCAGAAATAGTAAGGACTATATGTAGGATGTAAGTAAAAGGAATAAAATTTACAGAGGGGCAAAAAGAGAAAACTACCTGAAGAAATAAGCCATTACTAAGAAGAATCAGATCTTTGAGGAAAACTAAGAACAAGTAGTACACTAAGGTGAATAATCCTAGGAACTGATCTCAGAGAGAATAGAATTGGTCTAATAAACAGAATAGAACCTAAAAGATTGTCACCAGGGTCTCAGAGAAGTTCTAATCCAGGGGATTTTAGGGTAAAAATTGGAAAAGCAGTCATTTGCTTATTTATTCATTCACCAATCTGCCATTACATTATTAGTGCCTCCCATTGCCAGGCACTATTCTAGTCCAAAATGGACTGAGAGGAGAGTCCATTAGCTGAGACTGAGAAAATTAGCACCAATCTTCTAATTAGTAACACTAAATGCTAGGTATAGATGAAACTATTCATTCGAGGTTCTGAGGAAAAAAATATTTCTAGAAAATAACTAGATAGGGTTAACAGCAGATTTGACACCACAAAAGAAAAGGTCAATGAACTTGAAGAATAGAATCGACATAAAATGAAATCCAGAGAGTAGAGAAAATTCTTGAAAAAAAAAAACCAAAAAAACAGAGACTCAGTGATCTGTAGGACAATATGTCAGAAAAGAGGATTACAAAAAACTGGCATTGTAACCATGCCCTGTTTTCAGAAAGTGTAAACTAACAGTGATGGTAAGTTTTAGTCTCTTTGGAAAGGTTATGGAAATGACGAAAATAAAGATAGAAGATTTTCTTCTATCTTTCTGATGCAAATGAAGGCATTTCTATAGGGACAAATTGGAGGTTATATGAAACAAAGTTAGGATTTTTGTTACTTTGATCCACAGTATTTAAAGTTGCTCTTTTTACAGAGCTTTGTCAGCTCCAAATGAGACTTTCTTCAACCACAAGCAGCATCAAAACTGCTCCAGTAACAAAAAAAATGGAAGCAATATAAGTGGAATTTAGTGGCACTATAGACCAAAGGAATTGACTTTTCATCATGGTTTCATTTAATCACAGTGATTTTGGCTATGGGGATCATCCTGCTAAATCAATATTAATAATAACACTTGTCATATCTATTTTTCTCTAGAGTAAAAATTAAGTCGGCTAAATCTATTGAAAGATTTTGAGAAAAATTGATATAAGAGCACAATTTTCAGAATAATGTCTATCAGGAATCATTTCCAAAGATGAAAGACACTTCACTGCCCCAAAACCACTCACTGCTCAATGAAGAAAGTTCACATTCTGCTTCAGGACAGATTTCCCAAGCATTTTATTGAAAGGAAAAACAAAACAGCAAATTGAATTTGACCTTAAGTCCAAAGAAGTCATTTCAAAAGTTGGCTTACTTGCATTACCACAGTTAAAAGCTTGCTCTCTCACTGAGACCCTCTCCACCCCCACTTTACATTCCACACAGGTCAAATAAAGTCAAATAAATAGTACTTCCCATGGCTCACCACAGTACCCCACAACAGGCTGGCTGGAACAGAACACCCAGAGTCTGTCAGCATGACAACAAATACTGTGTGTTCATCCCAACTGTTCCCAAGGTCACTCCTCATTGATAATTAAATGTATCTTTAAAATATTTTAAAGAAAAGATTTTCTGCTCCTGATCTTTAATACAGTGGAGCTTAACTGATGAAACCCCGGCATCCTGACAATTGAAAAAGTCATAGGACGCAGGCGGAATCTTTGAAAGGACCCATCTCATCATGGAAATTTGATAGAACATTTGAAGCACAGGGATGTTTCATTTCAGACTGTTGAACTGTAGCAGCTGGAGTTCAGAACAGATGGTATGAACACCCCTGGTCGCAGAGCACCTCTAATGAGATTTCAACTGACTTACCTGTCACCTCTTCATCTCCTGCCCAGCATCATTCATGGTAAACAAAACCACTAGAAGCCCTTGTTGTCCGTAGCTACCTCTGCCATGCAAATCTCTTAGCAGTTGGAAGCTTCTGGAAGGAATATGCTGAGATCAAGTGGAATATTTTCTGACATTATGTCTCCTATTAGTGGATTCCAAACCTTCCCATCAATGAGTTAGAGAAGAAAAATCTTAGATAGGGCAGCATGCTTCTAAGTGATCATGTCAGTATTTGACCTACCCAAGTATTCCACAAGGAAATCAACAGAAATTAGAGGGATTTATTACTGATATATTCCTGAAGAAATCATTGCTTGAATGTCTTAGAAGACAGGGTCTGCAAATGCATTCTACTTTAGTGTAGATTTCTTTTCCCTTTTTATCTTTAATTTCTTCTTGTTTGTTTCTTTGGCTGGTCGTTTGGTTGAAGACTGCTTGTCTCTTTCACATTCCTGAGTTTCAAGGCATAGTCATAATGGGTATGCTTTTCATTTTTGCACATATAAAATTATAACACTAAATTTGCTTATATTAAATATATTTTTTTCTTTTCTTTTTTTTTTGATTGTGCTGTGTGACTTGCAGGATCTTAGTCCCACAACCAGGGATCAAACCCAGGCACTAGGCAGTGAAAGGGTGGAGTCCTAGCCATTGGACCACACGATAATTCCCTTTATTTTCTCTTTTTAAATATTGGATGCAAATTTAATGTTATACTTTTATATTATATTCATATTAATTTCAGAAAAGATAGCTTAAGAACTTTCCTTGATAGATGACATGTTGAAGATGTGTTATATTTACATTTGTAAAAAAAGTCCTTTTAAAAATGAGAAGCCTTGATGTGGTCCATTCCTTTTTTACTGGCTGCTCACAGAGCAAGTCACCTGAGAAGCTACATTGCCCTGGCATCAAACTGGAGATTGAACCTGTGATGATGGTACCGAGTTCATGGAGATATCTGAGAGTATTAATTGAGAGAGGATTTGGGCCTGACATCTGTGGCTAAACAGAGGCGAGCAATGCTTAAAACTCAGCTCTAAATAGAAAGCAGTGTCTGACTCTTTGTGACCCCTTGGACTGTAGTTGGTGATGGACAGGGAGGCCTGGCGTCCTGCAGTCCATGGGGTCGCAAAGAGTCGGACACGACTGAGCGACTGAACTGAACTGGACTGTAGTCCATGGAATTCTCCAGGCCAGAATACTGGAGTGGGTAGCCTTTCCCTTCTCCGGAGGATCTTCTTAACCTAGGGACTGAACCCAAGTCTTCCATATTGCAGGCAGACTCTTTACCAGCTGAGCCACAAGGGAAGCCCAAGGATACTTGAGTGGGTAGCCTATCCCTTTTCCAGAGGATATTCTTGACCCAGGAATCGAACTGGGATCTCCTGCATTGCAGGTGGATTCTTTACCAACTGAGCTATCAGGGAAGCCCTTAAATTGGAAATAAGATGACCTGAATGTGTACAAAGCTTGAAGCATGAAATGGAAATGGTCTTTTAACTAAATTCTCAAAATTCTTGTATTTTCTTGCCCTTGGGTTTCTTATCTATATATAGAAAAATGTTCAGTTATTTGCAGTTTCTTATTCCTCAGCCTCTCAATAATTAAAGTTTTATTTATCTGTCTGCAAAGACAGACAGCAGGTTCACTGCCACGCAATGTTTCGTTTGATGGCCGTGTGTTTACGAACATCAAAGCATGTTTTTGATGCGTGTTTCAGTCTAGATGGATGTTGTGGTCAGATATAGCTATTCCCAGCTCTTCAGAAGGGTGCGGTGGTTGAAGCAGAGCTCAGAAAATCACCAGAGTTGGAGACTCCCCAAATTAAAGTAATAAGTATGTTGGGATTCAAGTTTAAACTGAAGAGAGAGAGAGTTGTCTGAGAAAATTTAACACCCTATAATATCTATAATCCTGTGATATGGCACCATTTCATTTTTCAACTTAACAAGGAAGAAATGAACGCTCAGTCTCAAGTCAAATAAAAAGACTTTAAAAACAAGACTATATCCTGAAACTCTGTGAACCTGACCGGAATTGCTGGTTCCAGCCACTGTAGTGGAAGTTCTGACAGAGTTCCCGTGATGAACCTCCAGTGTTAGGTTTTCAATTTTATTCTAGAGAATAAAGTGCTGGGGCTGAAACCTGACAAACAGGTTCCCACTTCTGTAGATATGGAAAACATGAACGGGAAACAGCCAGCCATGATCTTGTACACACTTTGCAGTTTCTTTGTTTCTATCTAGGAAGACTGGGATGTTTGCATTTTCACATAGGCAGGCATCTTCTGTTCTTTGGTTCAGATTTTGATGGATTCGCTCAGTGTCAAGCCCATTCTATTGGGAAGGATATAAATTTATGATATTAAACCCTCGCAGAATCCCTTTTGATTAGAATTCATAGGGGTTTTGCTTTAAAATAATTTCTGATCAGATTATTTTTCTTTTTTGTTTTTGCTTGCTCCTTCCCATTTTGTTGAAGCTAAAAAGAAATGAGTCTGGACTGTTTATTATTTTTTTTAAATTTCAGCCTCTGCCCCATTTATACAAACTCCTCAGCCTTTTCTTTTTTCCTAGTTTTTCCCTAAGAAAAATGAAGCACATCATGCCAAGAGAAATATTTTCTTCACCAAGCATCTTCCAAGAAACTGAGTTTTTGCTCCAAGTTTCTAAATTGTACTTCAGAAATCTCAAGAACCCTCCACATTTTATCTCACCCTTACTTTTGGAAACCTTAGCGCCTTTATCTTTGCCGAAACAGCCGTTTCCAAATGTCAAGTGCGATTTATTCCATTTTAAGTAAAGAATTTCAACTTAATCTATTTTTTCAAATCTTTATATCTATTGGCCCAAAGTAAAACTCTCTCTTGGGTAATTCTTAGATGGAAGCAAGCCTTTTCACAGATTTATCATGTCACTGCTGACCCCCAAGGAATCCTGTTCTGTCTCCACCTTCCCCTTTCTTTCTATTTAGTTAGGTGAAATCACAGCCTCTAGGTTTCCATTAAGCTGTTAACATTTGGTACTAGCTTATGTTTACCGCATGACATCAGATGTTACGACTGTCAACGGAAAACTTCACAAACTTGGAATGGTTTGCAAATCCAGGTGCAGTTTTTAAAGGCAAACGAAGGTTAGCTCCATAGATCCTTCTAGAGGGACATAACCTTCTCCACTCCACCTCCTTTCTCCTCGCTTGGCTAGCCACGGCATGAACTCCTCACAGAGAAAGGGCAGATTAAGGAGAAAAGGTTGAAAAATAGAAAAAAAGAGATGGAAGCCAATCAGGCAACTGTCCAAGGTATGAGATCATTGCTGGGAAAAGGCAGAACTCTAACTTTACAGTTAATCACTCCTTGTCCTCACTTATACATTGCTCGGTCTTTGTTTTGAGTCCTGCAGAGGTTAAGAGAGAGAGATGAAATGAATATTTTGTGAAGTGGTTCTGTACATCAGATGGCAATCCCCATCGTGTTCTCCCTCTGCTTCTGCTCTCTCCCTCTGCCATCACTGTCACTCAGCAGGGATGGGACAGGACCCGACCATCGATGCCAATGTCACTGCAGGTGCCATATCCTTATTGAAAGGTTGTCCCTTTAAATTTACACCCATGATAGCAAATTTGCACATTTGAGCAGACTGCTTTAGAGAAGCGCTGACTTCTCTGAAGGTTGACATCTCTGGGCTGAGCTCACTGCCTCTAGTCCTGCCTTTGTTTCTTTGGTGTATGCATCTCAAATTTAGCTACACATACCCTTGGGATATGAAGCAATTTGTAGGATGCCTTCATGTTAAGTCATTTCAGTCATATCTGACTCTTTGCAACCCAACACACTGTAGCCTGCCAGGCTCCTCTGTCCATGGCATTCTCCAGGCACGAACACTAGTGTGGGCTGCCATTTCCTCCTCCAGGGGATCTTCCCAACCCAGGGATCGAACCTGGGTCTCCTGCGTGGCAGGCAGACTCTACCGCTGAGCTAGCAGGGAAGCGCAAAAAAGAGAAATATTTACATGCAAATCCTGAGAACTGCTTTAATTAAAAGAATCTTTTCCCTTTTTATTCAGTTTATGGTGGTCTCTGCTCTATGTTATCTCATTATTTCACTTAATTGGTTGTGTTAAAATAGTTCATCATACTTTTTGTGCAAATGCAGTATTGTGAATGGTTTACTATATTCTTTCGTGGCCTGGGGACTAATTTCTTTCTCTTTGTTGAAATGAAAAGTCAGTTGAAAATATGACCCAAATTAAAAATATTTATACTCAATTTCTTCAGAAATTTGCTTTGTGTAAAGTAAAGTGGCCCAGAGGAGGCGGGGCTTTCCTCCCTGCCCAGCCCCGCCCCCACGCTCACACAGGCAGAGTGGGAACCAGCTGGTGCCTGTGGGTGCAGACTTTGCCCCGGGGAGCATGGGTGGGGGTCTCAGGGGGCTTGACGTGAGAGGCACTGAGATTCAGGGGTAACTGGTGTGACCCTCATTCCCCCTCGGCATGCATGCTAAGTTGCTTCAGTCATGTCTGACTCTTTGTGACCCCATGGACTGTAGCCCGCCAGGCTCCTCTGTCCATGGGGTTCTCCAGGGCAAAATTACTGAAGTGGGTTGCCATTTCCTTCTCCAGGGGATCTTCCCAACCCAGGGATCAAACATGTGTCTCTTATATTTCCTACATTGCAGGCAGAATCTTTACTGCTGATCCACCAGGGAACCCTTGGTATATTCTACTGATACCCAAGTCCTTGAAATTTCAATCAATCCTCCTAAAAAGAAAAAGAAGGAAAATAATTATATATATATATATATATATATATATATATATATGTATATATATATATATATATATATATATGTACATATATATATATACACACACAAATATGTTGGTGTATTTGGGATATACAGGGACCATGGGACTCTGATATGAGAAGGTTCTTGCAGTAGTCTTGACCAGCCATCTGCACCTCCCCTGGCATTTTCCTGTAGACCCTGTGGACTTGGTTGTGTCCCTGCCCCTTGGTTTCAGGAGTAGTTCCAGGATTCAGAACCACAAACATGAGGCAAGACATCACCAGACTTTATCCAACTCTTTCCCAAGAGACGTCTCTGGTCAACCACAGCCTCTCTCACTCCTCCTGACCTTTAACATAACTGCAGAATCTTTCTCAACAAAACCACTAGTTGCTGATTGGAGCTGATGTGCTAAATGAAGTCTATTTGTCATCACTGGCTGGTGTAAGAAGCACCTCTGGAGGAACCCACTCATGCAAGTAAGTACCACAGTGTTTGAAGCAGACCCTGCCATTTTCTGCCCATGTGTCCTTGACCTTACAATCTCAGTAGACACTTGCTGGACTCCCAGCTTCAAGCACTTGGATTTCCTTGCCTAAGTTCGGCTCAGTTCAGTTCAGTTGCTCAGTGTCCGACTCTTTGTCACCCCATGGACTGCAGCATGCCAGGTCTTCCTGTCCATCACCAACTCCCAGAGCTTGCTCAAATTCATGTCCATCGAGTCAGTGATGCCATCCAACCATCTTATCTTCTGTTGTCCCCTTCTCCTGCCTTCAATCTTTCCTAGTAGCAGGCTGTTTTCCAATGAGTCAGTTCTCTGCATCAGGTGGCCAAAGTATTAGAGCCTTAGCTTCAACATCAGTCTTTCCAATAAATATTCAGGACTGATTTTCTTCAGGATGGACTGGTTTGATCTCCTTGCAGTCCAAGGGACTCTCTTTATAATTAAAGGAACCCACTTTGCCAGCTTCACATGAAAGGCTAGAAATGCTGGAAATTAATAATCGATGACTGGGCTTCCTTGGTGGCTCAGTGGTAAAGAACCTACCTGCCAACGGCTTCAATCCCTGATCCAGGAAAATCCCACATGCCGTGAGCAACTAAATCCATGCATCACAACTATTGAGCATGTGCTCTAGAGCCCACGTGCTCCACAACGAAAGAAGGAACTGCAGTGAGAAGCCCTTGCAACGTAACTAGAGAATAGCCCTCATGTGCCACAGCTATAGAAAAGCCCACACAGCAATGAAGACCCAGCACGACCAAAAATAAATTAATTAATTGATTTTTTAAAAATGGCTGCATGACTGGTGGGAGCTGGTGTATAAATAAATATCTTAGCCCCCTCACCCCTCAGATGTAACTCCTTTTGGGTTTAATCTGGGAGCCACATTAAACAGTCATCACTTATATTTTTACAATGGTAATTTGTTTGTTGATGAAACTTCACTTGCTTCTTTTCATTTTCTGTCTTAATTCTCCACTTCTCTGCTGATGTCTCCTGGAATCACTTCCCACATGCAATCTAATTGTGATCTTTAGGGTGGGGAGGGCAGGGTGTTGACTTTTGGAGGGACTAAAACTGAGACAATAGCTATTTCAAAAGTCTAAGGAATGAAGTCACTGCTGTAGCCTGAGTTATGCTCAATGTTTATTGTAAGATTAGAACCTTCTGTTGGGAGCTCCTGAATAGAGCTGGGTGGCATGGGAAGGTGAGAACAGAGTGGGGCTGAAGAAAAGGACAAGGAGAGGAGGCAATTGTTCAAGAAGTCAGTTCTGTGGGAAGCTTGGAAACCTGGGAGGCAATTGGAACTGTGCAGAGGAGCAATGCGTGGAAAGATGGGAAGCCTGCCACAAACACATTGCCACCTTGGAAACCATGCAATTTGATTGAAACAGACATCCATTCGGGGTTTTTTTGTGCCGTGCCCCCTTTCTTCTTGGGGGATTTGCTTTTGTTGTGTTAGTCATTTAGTTGTGTCCAACTCTTTGCAATCCCTGGACTGTATATCACCAAGCTCCTCTGATCATGAAATTCTCCAGGCAAGAATACTGGAGTGGGTTGCCATTTCCTCCTCCAGGGGTCTTCCTGACCCAGGGATAAAACCTGGATCTCCTGCAAAGCAGACAGATTCTTTACCTTCTGAGGCACCAGGGAAGCCCTGGTTAATTCACATATTCCCTAACTAAAAAGATATGTAGATTGTGTCTTGAAAAATGTTAAGTAAACCATTGTATAATGCCTTCAATTTTGAGTAAGAACCCTGGTTTCTCATTTCCTTTGGCAATTTAATTGAATATTTCTTGTGAAAAATCGCTTGAGGATAAGCACTTAGAATACATTGCTACCAGCCATGATCCTAATACTTTCTTGTTTACCTACATGGAAAGCACATAGATCATGATCTGAGCCCTGTAGCTGCCAAGGGAAAGGGCATTAAGATCATTTTGATTCATTATATTGAATGTGTTTTCATCTTTACTGTATAAGAAATCACCTTGACCCAAATGATTACACGAGTCACTAAATCTTTTGACATAAAAATGGTAAAATCTTTTGAAAATAGATGATTTAGTAAGACCAAGATTAAAGTGAGTTCAACAAAAATCAATGGCCATGAGATTTAGTTTGTCTGGTTTGATCATCTTGTCTGTTTTTCAGGGGAGAGGAACAGATACCAGAGCCTCAAACAGGAAAACCACGAGTGAAGCCATTCTCTCATCTCGAAAGATGTGAGGGGGGCACTGTACAGAGAAAAATAGGCCAGTGGGAATCAATTCCCCTGAGGAAAGTCAGCATGGCTACACCATCTGCTGTGTATATTTACCGCAGTGGGAATTTTAAGGTGAAGCATGAAGTATGGAGAAACTATGGAAAGCTGTGACAACCCTAGGCAACATATTTTAAAGCAGAGACATCACTTTGCCAGCAAAGGTTCATATAGACAAAGCTATGGTTTTTGCAGTAATGATGTATGAATGTGAGAGTTGATCCATAAAGAAGGCTGAGCACCAAAGAATTAATGCTTTCGAATTGTGGTGCTGGAAAAGACTCTTGAGAGTCCCTTGAACTGCAAGGAGATCAAACCGGTAAATCCTAAAGGAAATCAACCCTGATTATTCATTGGAAGGACGAATACTGAAACTGCAATACTTTGGCCACCTGATACAAAGAGCTGACTCATTGGAAAAGTCCCCTGATGCTGGGAAAGATTGAGGACAAAAGGAGAAGGGGATGATAGAGGATGAGATAGATAGCATCACAGACTCAATAGACATGTATTTGTTGCACCACAACTAGAGAGGGAGCTGCAAGGAAAGATCCTGCATGACACAGCGAAGATTCAGTGTGCTGCAAATATAATAAATAAATTTATGGCATGGCATGTGTGCCCAGTCATGTCAGCTATGGACTGTAACCCCCTTGGCTCCTCTGTCCATGGAATTTTCCAAGCAGGAATACTGGAGTAGGTTGCCGTTTCCTACTCCAGGGGATCTTCCCGATCCAGGGATCAAAACTATGTCCCCTGCATCGGCAGGCAGATTCTTTACCACTGCACCACCCAGGAAGTCCAATAAAAGAAAATATTTTAAAAAAAGAAAAAAAGAACCAATATCTGAAGACTGTCAGGAGCTCCACGGTGGCCTTGGCTGTCCACGGACTGCTCTCCTCCTCTCCTTCTCTGTTGTTCCTATGTTGGTGCTGGGCCTTGGGAACTGCTCTCTTGTCACCTCTGGATGCGGTGGAAGCAAGGGCGTCTGGTTAAGCCCTCAGCTGGCAGGCGACTGAGCAGCTGCTGCCCAGGAGGCTGGCCAGGAAGCGCCGGGCCCCGCAGGAATGCTGTGTATTTCAGTGGCTTCTCCTTGCCAGTCTTTCTCATTGCCTATGGAAAAACACGACAGTGCTTGTTCTGAGTCTCTTAGGGACCATTCTGGGGGGTTAGGGACATCTCAGTTACCCAGCCGGGCGAGGGAGTGGGGGTATTCTGGTAGCCACATTCCTGGGCTGATGGAAGGAACGCTCATCCCTCCCGTGGCCCCTTCCACGGGAGGGGCCAGCAGGGCTGCCTCCCCTCACCCTCACAACTGTTCTGGTTGATGTTTGAGTCATATTTACTTCCCTTTCCCCAACCCCATCTCCTCAGTCTTTTGATCAGAGGAAACCACCGTAAGATCATCAAAATATTTCCAAAGACTTCATAAGAGGACACTTTTGGTTTGTCCCCCGTGAGTCTGGGGCAACTGAATCTTGAGAGGAATAAGTATCATGTCTCCATAGATAGGAAGAGAAAATAGTCTGGGAGGAAAAGCAAGGATTAGAAGCTAAGCAGTTGCAGTAATTCTCGAAAACAATAGGGTTACTGTTAACATAATGAGCAGTTAAAATGCAAATGTCAAGTTGCCTACTAACCCCTTTGCAGAGCCTGGTTGAATAAACAAAATTGAAAAGTTGAAATTATTTCTCCTCCCTTCCCTGTTGAAATCAGAGCTTGAAAGTTGGCCAACAGAAAACTCTAGAATCCATGGAGAAATGTGTTGAGTATCTCGGTCTATTGACCAAATCTGCTCTCCAAAACAGAGATTGAGCCTTATCTATAGTAACTTCAGATGCTGTTTTCTTTTCTGTGTAATATGAAAACAAAAAGTTTTTCATGGTGGACACTTTGGGGGCTCTGGTTTCCCAGTCTTCCACAGTGGGCAAGTGGTGGGGATCAATCTGAGAAAGTCCACTGCTGTATATTCAGGCACAGGGGAAGCTACCAAGCTGTTTTGTTGTGTGTGTGTGTTTTGTTTTTTCTTTTCAATGCTCAAGCGCTAAGTCCTGTCCAACTCTTTGTGACTCCATGGACTGTAGCCTACCAGGCTCCTCTGGCCATGGAATTTCCCTCCTTTTTTTTTTTTTGCCACACTAGCAAATTCCAAACAATCTTGTGGTTCAATCTTTAGATACATTTGTTTTTTCAAATTCTTGTGTCTTTCGGATTCTCTAAAGAACCAGATAGGCTCAAATTAAGTCAGCAGTCTTTCTAGGACTCTGGTTGCCTTTAGACATGTTATAGTTGCTGGAAGAAGGCTGAGACCTGTTTTTGGTTTTGTTTTAGCAAACTCTGGGAGATAGTGGAGAACACGGTGTCTGGTGTGCTGCAGTCCACGGGGTCGCAGTCCATGGGGTCGAAAAGGGTCGGACTCGACTTAGCAACTGAACAACGATGACAAAGGAAGGCAAGCTGTACAAAGCCACTGGTACAGAGTTAGTGCTCAATAAACAGGCTTTCAGTTCCCTTTTCTTCTACCTGATGATTCCTTTCCATCCTCAATTTCACCTAGGTTTTGGTGATTGTCACTTTTCCTTTCAAAGGTTTAAAACCCCGGCTTCCCCATGACCACGGCTTCTCTGATTGGTGAGGCTTTGGAAGGCTCCGAAGGAAGTTTCTGCAGCCAGGAGATCCAGTTACTCCGATTTCACGATGCCATGTTTACAAAGCATTGTACATTTTTGTGTTAGCTTGTCACTCAAAAATGCTTTTTTAAAAGGAAGACAAGATTCTGGCCAACCCAAACTACCATGTTATGATTTTGACATGCCAAATCTATTTTCTAACTACAGTTCTGATATTTTAAAAATAAATCTTGCCCTCCGGAAATTTGTACTTTGGAGATTTCAGAGAACTAAAAACAAAAATGCAGATAAAGTGCAGATGACGACTGCAAGCTCAGCAGCATCACCCTGCCCTCTCTGTGATGCTGCGAGAATGTCCCTTCAGGTGTTCACCAGGTGACCACCAAGCTGTCACTCTCAGGGGTATTAGACTGTTCCAAGGAAGTTTCTTTAATTCCCAGACTTTAGCTGGAAACTGTTACAAGCTCTTCTGAAGACTCTTCATTGTATTTTATAAACTATATTATTATTCAGTTATTCAAACTTCCTTGGTAACCTCAACTGATATGATAGTAACCATATAACAGAGAATTTGATGGGTGGAAAAATAATGAATTTTCTTTTTTTTTTGCCTTAAGGGAGCGTTGGACTGAGCTGCATGCAGGCGAGGTGTTTGTACAGGTTCCCAGAGTTTTCCTTTTTAGTGCTTCTCTGAGGAAATGTTTGCATGGAGAAGAAAGTGGCCAATATGCCAAGCATAGTACTGATCTCTAAGTATGGACATCTAAGAGATGGCTTCCTTGGTGGCTCAGCTGCTGAAGAGTCTGCCTGCAATGCAGAAGACCTGGGTTCAATCCCAGGTTGGGAAGATCTGGAGAAGGGAATGGTTACCCACTCCAGTACTATGGCCTGCAGAATTCCATGGACTGTATAAGTCCAAGGGGTCGCAAAGAGACACAATTGACTGAGCGACTTTCACTTTCACTTTCAAGGATGGACAGGAAACTGTGTCCCTCCCTGTATTCTGAAGGGACATATCATTGGGCTCATGTTTGTAGATTATACCTATTTTGTTTAGCATACATGCTTGACATTTAAAAGTATGTAGTACCTTTTGTTTTACTTCTTTAAAGGACTGTCATAACTCTTATATGGGCTTCCCTTGTGGCTCAGATGATAAAGAATCTGCCTGCAATGCAGGACACCTGAGCTTGATCTCTGGATTGGGAGATCCCCTGGAGAAAGGCATGGCAACCCATTCCAGTATTCTTGCCTAGAGGACTCCATGGACAGAGGAGCCTGGCGGACTACAGTCCATGAGGTCGCAAAGAGTCGGACACAACTGAGCTTACTCTTACATATTATCTAGTGGCTACCAATTCTCTAAAACATACAAATCCTCAAAAAGTCTTTCTTAAGTGACATTGACAAACTGATCCGAAATTTTCAGGATTGTCCCAGAATTTTGGCTGAAGGGTATTCCCCAGCTAGAGTTGTAAAACTACTTACTTTCAACAGCTACACAGTCTATGTTAATAGTTCTATTTTTTTGGCATTTCTGATGCTGATAAAAAAGGTGACGGTCTCACAGTACTTGTTGAGTTTGATGTGTTGTGCAAAAGAGATGTGTTACCATTCTCACGGCGAATGCAGAAACGTGCACAAGCTGGGACAGGTTTGTTTTATGGGGGAGTCACACATGTTTCATCACATCAGCCTTGGGAGTCTATCAGCACATATCATAAAATATCCCCTGTGAGTACTTCTATCTGCACATATCATAAAATATCCCCTGTGAGTACTAATGACCATCTAATGGTGTGCACAGTCCATGAGGTGATAACATTCATGGTGTGGTATTAGAATAATGTTCAGTGAACAGCTAGATGCATAAAGTTTAATTAGTCAGAGAACCAACTTCCCAAGCTCTAAACAACTTAATTATGCGCTGGCTTTCAGTGTAATCACTGCTTCCCAAGCAATACTCCCTCTAGGCAGAATGTGCAGGTAATATTAATGACAATAAACAGTCCTTTAGAATTTCTGGAACATTAGTCGTCCTGTCCTGATCCATGGCTCTCTGCCCCTTGCTCCCACCTCTGGCACTCCTGCTCTCAGCTGTGTCCGTAGGGGTGCACTCAGCCCGGCCACTGTTCACTCCTCGTCCCCCCCATTCACTCCACAGACATTTATGGAGCATCTTCCATGTGCTCCATGTTCTGTGTGACCCCATGGAGTTGACAGTGCAGCGCTGGTCCCTTTAAGTCATCCCATCTGACCACTGCATCCACGAGCAAGTCTGAAGGATGCCACAGGTCTGCAGGGGTCAAGCAGAGAGGGGGTGACCTTGCATTGATGCTTTGCGCATGAAACCTCTCCCAGCCTCCCAGGATGCAGACCCGGCCAGAGCCAAGAGAAGCTGGGGTGACCTCCTGTCCCAGCTCCCAGGGAGCCAGGCTGCCTCCCCATGTCCATCTCAAGTCTAGCTTCCTCCGCTCTGATCGTTGAGCTGCCCTGGATGCAGGGCTCTGTCCACGATGGGCCAGCTCGCTGAGGACCTTGGCTGCCTTCGTTACACCTGTTCAGTGGATCGTTTCTTCCCTACAGTTCTCAGTACAACTGTTTGCAGCTCTTAGAGGAAATATCTGCAGGGTACTGAAAGGTCAATGACATGTCCCTGGGTTCTCCCAACCTGTAAGCAGTATATTGAATTTTTTATAAAGAATTTTTAAAGTCTTTATTTGGTTTGTTACAGTATTGCTTCTGTTTCCTGGGGGTTTCTTTTGGTTCCACTGCCTGTGAGACCTTAGCTTCCTGACCAGGGCGCGAACCCACAGCCCCTGCACTGGAAGGCAAAGTCTTATCTACTAGACCACCAGGGAGGTCCGGCCTGTAAGCATGTTATACCAACTACAACAAGCAAGAGGCTCCCTTCCAAGTAGACAGACTAGAAATATGTGGCCCCAACTGGGGCAAATGCCACTGCATGGATGCACAGCCAGGCGGGCATCCCTGGGCTGGAGCTTGCGCCCACCTTCCCAGCTCAGGACATGAACCCCAGTGGAGTGCTGTATTCTTTCACTGAGCTCTCTGAGCCTCAGCCGCCCCCTCTTCGCCAGGCCCGCCCCCACATGGCCACCCCCACTCGGTCTCAGCTCCACGTCTCCCTTCCCCCGGGGACCCTGACAGCCCTGCCCGCCCTGGCTCTGCAAGCTCTCCTGTGTCCTCGGCTCTCCTCTGCTGCAGCCCACAGAGCATCCTCCTGTGACAGTGAGCCTGTTTGCAGGTGTGCCTCATGCCTGCAACAGTGACCCTGTGAAAGCAAGGACCTCATTTTACTTAATTTTGGTCCTGTCTCCTGGCTTTGCCTCACAGCAGGTGAGCTTGCATCTGGTTTGAAACTGTTGAAGGAATTAGGGCAGAGCTGCTTCTGTGCGCTCCTTGGACCAAATCCACCCCAACGTGCACCTGTACCAGGCCCCC
The DNA here is from genome assembly GCF_963930625.1 of Muntiacus reevesi. Lineage (NCBI taxonomy): Eukaryota > Metazoa > Chordata > Mammalia > Artiodactyla > Cervidae > Muntiacus > Muntiacus reevesi. Next base: position 37,849,722 of record NC_089252.1, on the reverse strand, counting down.
TGCATCTCTCCTGGTGGACGATGGTGTGGACCCTGCGCTGACCTGGGGGCCACCCACAAAACTACCCCAGGGTGACCAGTCCCCAAACCGCATCCACCTCAGGAAGCATCATTTTTTCTCTATATATCACAGTATCCCTATCAGAATAAGAGTGTCCTAGAACACTTCACTTATCTTACTAAAAAACATCTCTGGGCTTCCCTGGTGGCTCAGTGGTAAAGAATCCACCTGCCCATGCAGGAGACTCGGGTTCATACCCATGATTTCAGCAGATTAGCTGCTCCCTAGACGGTCACTGGATGAATGGATGCATCTTTAGGTTTTTGTTTGATATTGGGCTCACCTTCTAAGACTCACATTTTTGTAAATGCCTGGGGACTGTAGGTTAGGAGAAGGTTAGGGCTTAGGGAAGGCCTTAGAGAGGATTTCCTTGTTGCTTCTAGTTCATCAATTTATATACTGACCAGGTTCCCTTCCTCAATGTTTGAGGGCTGGAGTCAGAGGATGGGGATGGATGCTGCTTGGGAAGGTGGGGGTGGGATGCGGGGAGGCTGGGATATTTGTGCCAGGTGAGATTGGCCAGCTTGGCCAGAGGCTTTTCTCCTGGAAACGAAAACCCGGCCCAGATCCAGTCCCGGGTTTCTCAAGTGCTGACCTCACCTCTTGGCTGACTTTCATTTTCAGCTCACCTGCAGGTTTGCATTCAGAGCCTCCAGCTGAGCTATCATCAACAGTGAAGGTGAAAGTCTGAGCAAACTTGGAGTGACAGGGCAAGGTCACCAGTAACTGGAGGAGACAGCTCGACTGTAAATAACCCCCAGGTCCGCGCCATCCTGAGGTCCAGTGCCACCTCTTTGCCTTGAAGTCACACAGAGGACCAATGTCAAAGACACCCTTAAGAAGCTAAACAAGGAACTGCATCAAAAAAGCACCATACACATTGATGTTTGTTAACCTAAGATGAGTAAATGCTGAGGAGGATCGCATTCAACAAGGCAGAGATATTTGGCAGACTTATCAAATAGGACTTGAGGTCCTCTTTGGAGGAATTTGCTTTTTATTTTTCGTAAATTTGTTCTCCTAGTGATTGTAACCAGCTGGTTTCAACAGCACAGTGCTATTCTCAATCATCTTGTGAGTTTCTTAGAGTTACACAGTAATGCTAGAAAAGACCTGGGGATTTTTTTTAAATTAATTAACTTATTTTAATTGGAGGCTAATTCGTTTACAATATTGTGGTGGTTTTAGACATACATCAACATGAATCAGCCATGGGTGTAAATGTGTCCCCCTATCCTGAACCCCTCTCCCATCTCCCTCCCCACCCCATCCCTCTGGGTTGTCCCAGAGCACTGGCTTTGAGTGCCTTGAGTATTCTTGCCCAAACCCATTGTAGTTTCATAGATAAGGTAACAGGAGCTCAGTGAAATGAAGCAACTTGCCCTGGGGCTGCGGGCAGCATAGTGGGAATCTACTGATTCATCAACCCACTTGCCCGCCCTCATGATGAAACCACAACTAGACACCCCCCAAGCAGCATCCTCGCACCAGAGCCAAGGTCAGAGTAGAGTCTTGCACACCTGTCATCTGCCCTCATCACACCTACCTCCAGCCCTGACACTCAGAGTCCTGACCATGCCTTGGCCCAAGGCCAACTCTGCCCTCATTCCCTGGCTCCCTTGTTGTTCAATTGCTCAGTCGTGTCTAAATGTTTCTGACCCCACAGACTGCAGCATGCCAGGCTCCTCTGTCCTTCACTGTTTCCTGGAGTTCCCTCAAACTCAAGTCCATTGAGTCGGTGATGCCACCCAACCATCTCATCCTCTGTTGTCCCCTTCTCTTCCTGCCCTCAGTCTTTCCCAGCATCAGGGTCTTTTCCAATGAGTCGAGTCTGCTCTTTGCATCAGCTGGCCAAAGTACTAGAGCTTCAGCTTTAGCATCAGTCCTTCCAATGCATATTCAGGGTTGATTTCCTTTATAACTGACTGGTTTGATCTCCTTGCTGTCCCAGGGACTCTCAAGAGTCTTCTCAAGCACTACAGTTCAAAAGCCTCAATTCCTGACTCCCCATCTGAGCACAAAAGTCTGGAGTTCAAACCCTGCCTCCCTAAACCTTGTCCTGGAAAACAACTGCATATGTCAGTTTCCTCCCCTGAAACCTGGGGGCTGATGCTCCTCACCTTGTAGGATTGCTGTGACCTCCATAAGAAACCAAATTAGAGCATTTCCTATAACCTTGCAGATAAGTGCCAAGTAGGTACTCCTCTCCTGCATCAAGCCCACTTCTTCATTGTCTTGCCTTCAACCTTTATTGGGCAGGAAGCATCTCTGATAAAAGAACTCACAGCCCCTATTTGACCTTGAGCAAGGTGCAAACAGTGATAAAGCTTGCAGTGTTCAAACAGCCAGAGGCTGTTTGGACCCTTAGGCAGAGAGACTTGGCTCTTTTAATCCTGAAACCTGAAAGGGAGAGGTCGGGAGCTGCCCTGGACCCGCTGGTCACTGAACACCGTCTAAAAGAGGTGATGCCTCTTTTTATTTTTCGTAAATTTGTTCTCCTAGTGATTGTAACCAGCTGGTTTCAACAGCACAGTGCTCTTCTCAATCATCTTGTGAGTTTCTTAAGTCGCACAGTAATGCTAGAAAAGGCCTTCCACATCTGAAGTTCCATCCCCCTTGGTATCTATGATGACAAAAGGCATGTAGGGTCTCTCCTCCATACCTCTCTAGTCATCCACATCAATCCCTGCACTGTGGTCAGAGAAAAATGTAAGACATTAAAATGGGTGCAAAAGATTATAGGGACTTTCCTGCTGGTCAAGTGGCTAAGACACCACACTCCCAATGCAGGGGGCCAGGGTTCCATCCCTGGTCGGGGAACTGAGATCCCACATGCCACAACAAAGACCTGGAGCAACCAAACAAATAATTAAAATAAAACAAATATTAAAAATGTTACTGGGTGTATCAGTCATTTTCTGCAGAGAAATAGAATAAATATATGGTATATATTATATATGTACACACATGTGCATGCATGTTGAATTTCTCAGTCATGTCCGACTCTTTGTGACCCCATGGACCACAGCACACCAGGCTTCCCTGTCCATGACCAACTCCTGGAGCTTGCTCAAACTCATGTATATCAAATCAGTGATGCCACCCAACTGTCTCATTCTTTGTTGTCCCCTTCTCCCGCCTTTAATCTTTCCCAGCATCACGATCTTTTTCAGTGAGTCAGTTCTTCACATCAGATGGCCAAAGTATTGGAGTTTCAACTTCAGCATCAGTCCTTCCAATGAATATTCAGGAGTGATTTCCTTTAGGATTGACTGGTTTGATCTCCTAGCAGTCCAAGGGACTCTCAAAAGTCGCCTCCAACACCACAATCCAAAAGCATCAATTCTTCAGCATTCACCTTTCTTTCCCTGGTGCCTCAGAGGGTAAAGAGTCTGCCTGCAATGCAGGAGACCTGGATTTGATCCCCAGGTCAGGAAGATTCCCTGGAGAAGGAAATGGCAACCCTTGCCAGGCAACTCTTGCCTGGAAAATTCCATGGATGGAGGAGCCTGGTAGGAATACAGTCCATGGGATCGCAAAGAGTTGCACTGAGCAACTTCACTTCAGCTTTTTTTATAGTCCAACTCTCACATCCATACATGGCTATTGGAAAAACCATAGCTTTGACTAGATGGGCCTTTGTTGGCAAAGTAATGTCTCTGCTTTTTAATATGCTGTCGAGGTTGGTCAAAGCTTTTCTTCCAAGGAGCAAGTGTCTTTTAATTTCATGGCTGCAGTCACCATCTGCAGTGATTTTGGAATCCTAGAAAATAAAGTCTATTACCATATCCATTGTTTTTCTGTCTATTTGCCATGGAGTGATGGGACTGGATGCCATGATCTTCGTGTTTTGAATGCTGAGTTTTAAGCCAGCTTTTTCACTCTTCTCTTTCAGTTTCATCAAGAGGCTCTTTCTGCCATAAGGGTGGTGTCATCTGCATATCTGAGGTTATTGATATTTCTCCCAGCAGTCTTAATTCCAGCTTGTGCTTTATCCAGCCCAGCATTTCGCATGATGTACTCTGCACAGAAGTTAAACAAGCAGGGTGACAATATACAGCCTTGATGTACTCCTTTCCCAGTTTGGAACCAGTCTGTTGTTCCATGTCCGGTTCTAACTGTTGCTTCTTGAACTGCATACAGATTTCTCAGCAGGGAGGTAAGGTGGTCTGATATTCCCATCTCGTTCAGAATTTTCCACAGTTTGTTGTGATCCACACAGTCAAAGCTTTGGCGTAGTCAATAAAGCAGAAGTAGATATTTTTCTGGAACTCTCTGGTTTTTTCAATGATCCAACAGATTTTGGCAATTTGCTCTCTGGTTCCTCTGCCTTTTCTAAATCCAGCTTGAACATCTGGTAGTTCACAGTTCATGTACTGTTGAAGCCTGGCTTGGAGAATTTTGAGCATTACTTTGCTAATGTGTGAGATGAGTGCAACCATGTAGCAGTTTGAACATTCTTTGGCATTGCCCTTCTTTGGGATTGGAATGAAAACTGACCTTTTCCAGTCCTGTGGCCACTGCTGAGTTTTCCAAATTGGCTGGCATATTGAGTGCAGCACTTTCACAGCATCATCTTTTAGGATTTGAAATAGCTCAAATATGCCCTATAGCATCCTCAGAAAGTTTCCAGGGTCTGAGGAAAATAAATCTATAATATTTAGAGTCTTTAATAATGCATAATACAGATTTTTAGAATTTCCAACTTGAATACTTTTTTAAAAGGAGTTCTTATTTTGAAACTAACAGCCTCTAATGAGTGATATTGTTTAGCTAATGATGATAAATAACAGGCACTAGTCAGAGGAATGTAATCCATACCCAGAATTTCTGGGCTGTCTGTCTGTCTGTTTCCCTGAATTCTCAGCCAAACCCTACCCCTAGCTAGGTGCATATCTACAAAGTGCACAGAGATTTTCTGCTCTAATTAACCCCATGCTCTCTATTCTTTATTTACACCAACTCTAGTTCCTTCTCCTGACTTCGCAGAGATATGTGGTCATGGTGTGTTGGTACTACCCTTTTTTTAAAAAAATTTATTTATTTGGTTGCACTGGGTCTTAGTTGTGCCATGTGAACTCTTGGTTGAGCATGTGGGATCTCAGTTCCCCCACCAGGGATCAAATCTGCACACCCTGCTTTGGGAGTGTGGAGTCCCTGCTGGACTCACCAGGGAAGTCTCCATTCTTTCTCTTCATCCACTCTTGCCAAGTTGTCTCCAACTCTTTGCAACCCCATAGATTGTAGCCACCAGGCTCCTTTGTCCATGGGATTTCCCAGACAAGAATACCGGAGTGGGTTGCCATTTTCTTCACCATTCTCCAAAACCACAGTTATAACACAACATCCGTCTTGTCAGTGCAAAGGTGAATAACTCAGATGAACACACGATTGAGGGAGTGCCAGTCATCACCCTGACATATATCAAATCAGACACACAGGTCATTAGTTTCTGCAACCCAGCCATTTGATAACCATATACTCACAACTTCTAGATGTTATGAAATATTAGGGTTTTTCTGGTGACAACTATTTTTAACTGAGAGGGATTGTCAACTGATGCCAGGTTGTTGATTTTCAAACAATATCACTGTACATAAATAAAGATCTCTTTCTTAGTACAAGCATATGCCTAAGGAATGTATGGTAGATAAGATAGAAGATGAAACACAAAGCAGATTATCTCTGAAGGATGTTTCAGTTCCCGCAGGATAGAATGGAAATTCCTGAAACTTCTAGGGAAAGAGATAAAACAATGCATTCTCTTCTTTGATGGATAGGATGCTAATGTTTTCTCTTCCGGAGCACACATCCCTAAGGAAACAGAAGCACATGGTAACTGGTTGAATTTTTACCTAAGTTGCTGCCTCCTGCTTTAGGCACATGGAGCTCTGGGAGTTCAGATTTGTTTTGGTTACCTATTTGTAGAGGAAATCCTCTTTCCTGAAGATAGGAGTTTGAATGGCCTTGAGAGCTCTGTTTAGTTGCTCCAAAGCTGTGTCATAACACCCCTGTGTTAGCTTACATGACACACACACCTCTGTACACACTCAGACACGCACGCCAAAGGCGTGGAGAGGCAGGGGCTAAGGTGAACTTATGCTTTGTTTTTTGCCCTTTCTCATTAAGTGTTGCCTGACTCTTTGCGGCCCCGTGGGCCGAAGCACACCAGGTTCCATGGGATTTCCCAGGCAAGAATACTGGAGTGGGTTTCCATTCTTTCTCCAAAGGATCTTCCCAACACAGGGGTGGAACCGAGGTCTCCTGCATCTTCTGCATTGGCAGGAAGATTCTTTATCACTGTAAAAGTAAAAGTGAAAGTGAAAGTCACTCAGTTGTGTCTGACTCTTTGAGACCCTGTGGACTACACAGTCCGTGGAATTCTCCAGGCCAGAATACTGGAGTAGGTAGCCTTTCTTTTCTCCAGGGGATCTTCCCAACCCAGGGATCGAACCCAGGTCTCCTGTATTGCAGGTGGATTCTTTACCAGCTGAGCCACAAGGGAAGCCCCTGAGCCACCTGGGAAAGACTTATGCTGGGAGGTTGTAAATGGTATCAGATACCAGGTTCTGAACACCTGCTCATTAATCAAATGAAGGAATGCATGGTTCAACTGTGTAAACAGCTGGACATGGGACACTGCAAGACACAGTCCTGCATGCCTGGGAATCCAAGAAGAGGCTGACCTCTTGGGTGAGGGACGGGATTGACTTATTTATGCCTGTCAGACACCCATAGACAGAGGATAGCAGTGGGTTAGTCACCAAGTCCAGTTCCCATGTAGGAAAATGGTTCCACTCCATCCCTCCCCTCCATGCTCTTCACTTTCTCTGGCATGTGGGCTTCCGGAGGTTCCCCAAGGCAGGCCTGTTCCTGGCGCACATTGGTGCTTGTGAGGCACTTGAGCTGAGCAGTGTTCAGCAAACTGCTGGTGTTTAGAAACTGAGAGAGCCAGAGAATATCCCTCGTTACTCATCTGTGAGCACCAGCCCCTCTCACCACACCTCCTCTAACGGAGGTGGGCAGAAAGAGAGATGCTTGTGGGTTAACAGGATAAGATTAAACAACAACCAGTCACAGTAAGCATCCAGCTATTCTTGGATAATATTGTCCATTGAGAAAGCATATATATATGTATATATATCAAAGTGAAAGTGTTAGACGCTCAGTAGTGTCCGACTCTTTGCAACTCCATGGACTGTAACCCACCAGGCTATTCTATCCATGGGATTCTCCAGGCAAGAATACTGGAGTGGGTTGCCATGTCCTCCTCCAGGGGATCTTCCCAACCCAAGGATTGAACCTGGGTGTCTTGCATTGCAGGCGGATACTTTACATCTGAGTCACCAGGGAAGCCCTATATATATATATATATACACACACATACAAATATATATATATATACACACACACAAATAGTGCAAGGAATTCTGCAAAAAAGACATTAGTCTATAGTATTTTATTTCAATTGAATGCATTTGAACTGTTCAGCTTTGAAAATCAGAGTCCTATTAACTGCTCAAGACCAAGGCCAAGTGTAGCTTTTCATAGCCCAACTGTGAAGTTACATTAGGAGCCAAGACAACTGTGTAGAAAATACAACAGAATCCTCTTCTATTTGAAATTCCTTTCACGCATTTCATGATAATAACCTTGTTTTTTCCTTCCGGCTTGTGAGTGTTCCCTTTGTCTGAAGCAACGTCTATACTAATGAGTCAACAGCCTAAGAACCCTCCGCCTTCCTGCACCGTCACCTCTCCTTTCTATGTTCAAGTCAAAGAAAGCTGCTTTTTCAGATTCGATTACACTCTTATGCGCACTGAGAAGTGGATTCCAGAATGACGACATTTCCAGGAGTAATTATTTACTCAGAAAGTGACTAATGGATCTTTAGTGTGTTCTCAGTGTGAGATTGATTCCCGTAGCTGGTGAGCTGCTGGGGCTGAGTAAGTGCAGAGTCCTAGGACAGACACAAATTCCCCAAACGTCAAAGAAGGATTAAGATCTCAAACCCATGTAACAAAGCAGTTTTTAAAAAAGAGAGAGAAAAGAAAAATATTAAATAATAGAAAATGAAAATAAAAAGAGATAATTAGTGATGCCACCCTAAGTTTTGGAGATTTTTAATTAAGAAATTGAATGTGGTGGTTTTTTTATTAAGCCAACATACATGTGCTGAATACCTCTCTTTACCAGGGTCTCTATCGGGAGCCTGGCATAGAAAGTTCTTCATCTCAAGGATCTCACAGAGTAATAGTCGGGAGATTTACAGCCTAATGTGCTAAGTACTATAATCGAGGTCTGCACAGGGGCCCTGGGAGATTGGAGGCCAGGCAGTAAGTCAGGGTGGGCCAGTTACAGGAAGGCTTTTCAGATGAGGTGATGTTGGAATTCTCAGTAGACAGAACAGAATAAAGAAAGGCAGGAAAAGGGGGAAAGAATAAAATGTGATTAAAGATTGAGTAGGCAGCGTGGTAAACATTGGCTGGTGGTCATAGCTACTCCTGGATTGATAAATTGAGCCATTGAAGGATAAAGTAGGAAAGCAGAGAGAAATGCCTTCTCAATCTGTGCTGGTGAGAGGTGCTTTTGTAGCAGTGTGCAGGGCAGATGGGAGAAAAGTGGTGGTGGGGAGTGATGCAGGGAACCAGATTGCAGATAGAGAAATATTCCAGGGAACCGACGTAAGAGTCTAGACCAAGGGGAGTCTTCAGTCTAGCTGCAGAGGGCAGAAGGTGGATGTGGGGGAGACTTAGGCAGTGGGAATGGACTACTGTGATGGCCGACTTGCCTGGAGGTGGGGATAGAGGAGAAAGTGGGGTTAGAAGAAGCCCAGGCTTTCGGGCTCTGACCATCCGAAGTTTCAACTGTCCAGCTGTGACTGTGTCCTCTGGACAAGGACGTGCCCATCTCACCCCACAATCTGGAGCATCAGAGGGCAATAAGATGGGCTGAATAGGTCCCCTTTCATTTGATATTAGGGCACAGGACCCTTCCTGTAGCTGGCACATCGCCACGTAATATACTCAACTGCTTGCTGAGTGAGGAAGAAAGAAGCTAGGCTGGCTCTGGGAGAGGTTCAGTAAGGACACACAGCTATGTTGGTTTGTCAGCAGACACCCTGGGTTTCTGTAAAGGCTGAATATGGAAGGAATACTGACATGTCCCTGGGGTGTGGTTCCTCCTGGTGATTTCTTTTGTTTTGGCAGAAGAACATTGTGTGGAGGAAAGATCAAAGTGTTAGCAAATGGAGGAGCATAAACTAAAATGTACAGTTCAGGTGAAAGGTGCGTGGACTGCCTCATCACTTCTAGCCATTTCTCCCCAACGATCACCAGGCTGCCTACTCAATCTTTAATCACGTTTTATTGTTTCCCCCTTTTCCTGCCTTTATTTGTTCTTCACCCCTGTCATTCAGAGAGTACTGTCCTATCCTAGCATCTGTCCCTGTAAGGCTGGCCTGTTTAGAGTTGTGAACGACAAAAAAACACCTATTTCTAGGAGTGGCCAAATAATGGAGCTTCTAGCATTGATTTGGAAAGAAGCTTAGAAGTTTCAAATGTGATTTGTGGCCATAAAATTGCCCATAGATTATGGAAGAGGATGAGGAAACATTGTACCACCTGGGGACATCTCTGGCGGTCCACTGGTTGGAACTCTGTGCTTACATGGCCGGGGGTAGTGCTAGGGTAGGGGATGGGTTTGATCTCTGATCTGGGGATTAAGATCCTGCTTGCCCCAGGGTGCAGCCAAGAAATAGACAATTAAAAACAAGAATAACAACGCAGCACCTCTGGAGTCGTCCTGCCATGAACAGTGCCCTTCTTATTTGGGTGTTGCACGTTGCACTCAGAAAGCATGGAGCCATTTCTGCTGGGAGCTGCTTGCATCCCTCCATCTGCCTGTTGAGTAAATAAGTGTGCTAATTGCTCAGTCATGTCCTGCTCTTTTTGACACCATAGACTATAGCCCACAAGACTGCCCTGTCCTTGGGATTGTTCGGGTAAGAATACTGGAGTGGTTTGCCATTTCCTTCTCCAGGGATCCAACCCTGGTCTCCTGCATTGCAGGCAGATTCTTCACTGTCTGAGCCACCAGGGAAGCCTGCTGAGTAGCTGAAGCCAAAGGACACAGCTCATTCCCCAAAACAAAATGATTTTCAGAAGGTGTGGAGGAAAGATCAAAGCCTAAGGAAATGGAGGAACATAAACTAAAATCTACAGTTCAGGTGAAAGGTGTGTGGACTGCCTCATCACTTCTAGCCATTTCTCCCCAAAGCCTCCACAACTGTGGTTTCCACAAAACACTCCTGGGCTCTTAAAAGCAGACTAGACTGAAATATTAGAACTTCCCTGGTGGCTCAGTTGGTAAAGAATCCACCTGCCAATGCAGGAGACATGGGTTCAATCCCTGGGTCAGGAAGATCCCCTGGAGAAGGAAACGGCAACTCACTCCAGTATTCTTGCCTGGGAAATCCCATGGACAGAGGAGCCTGGCAGGCTGCAGCCCATGGAGTTGAAAGAGTCAGATGCAACTTAGCGACTAAACCACCACCACAGCCTGAAAGGTTAAACAGACTTTGTTTCCTTCTCATTCGGTCACACCAAGCCATGTGCACTGGGCTTTTGTTTTGAAATCATATTTTTTCTTAAGGATACGAAAATAAATAAAAGAGTGGTTTCCCCGATGCATTTCAAAGGCATTTATTAGAACCTCAGTGATAAATCTTTTATTTGAAGTGAGAGCAGCTTACCATCATCCCTTCAAAACAGAGGATCCTGACAGACAGAAAGCCAAGTGAACCCACACAGTAAATTTGTAGCCCTGGCCTTTTCTGTGTTAACATTTTCCTCTTCATCTGTTCCTCAAATGTAAATTTAATGGACTGGAAATGCTGCCAGGCTTTCTAAATTTTTCTTTGCATGGTAGTAAACCAAGACTCATTTACTCAGTGTCCTAAACTATATTACAACCTTCCTAGCAGTGAATTGCTCTAATTATGATCAGATACCTAACCATTTCATGTTAAATGATTTTGATAGCCCAATAGATTGGGAGGAAATTGTACTTTATTCTAGCCTGTCTCTCTCTTCTCTACTTGAGAGTTTTTCCCTAACGTTTGAGATGAATGTTTCTATGGTCTATAATTCCTATTTAGCCCTGATCCCAATTCAAAACTTCTAAAACTGCATAACCTTACTCTTACTCAGGGTTAAATTGCAGATTTCCTTCCTGCTTGATACTGGAAACAAAGTTCAAAGAATCTGGCCTTGGGACACTGGACCATCTTTGAAAAGAAATACTTTAAAATAAAAAGCCGGTTTCATATATCTAGGTAATTCCCCTCTGGACAAAAATCCTTTACTTAAAAAAAAATAACTTTCAGATTTTCTTATCAGGCTTTTTTTTTTTTTTTTCTTTTAGCTTTTATTGAATTGATTGAAGTACTGCTTCTGTTTTATGTTTTGGTTTTTTTGACTGTGAGGCATGTGGGATTTTAGCCCCACGGCCAGAGATGGAACCTCCACCCTCTATACTGGAAGGCAAAGTCCTAACCACCAAAACCACCAGATTTTCTTATTTAAGTGGAAAAATAAAGATCAAGTAAAGACTTTCACTCAATAATGTTTGCATTAAGCAACAAAATTTCAAGCAAAGTTAAGTGACCACATAAAAGGAAAGGGATACATGGGTAGCTAAGAGCCTGCATCTTAAGGGAGAATAACTGATATGCCAATTAACTAGTTTTCCAACCATTTCTGAAGACAATGGGAAAACAAATGTACCCAAGGACACACTATTCAGTTTGCTCCATCCTATTCGACAATGCCACAGGTTGGGGGAGGGGAGGTCCTCCCAGCTACTCTCCCCCTCATATAAAATGTCATTAGGTGTAAGTCCTCCTGTAAGCTCTAGGATGTGAATCTGAAAACAACCAGAGTTTTCACCTCCCTGGGGCTTGCTGGGAAGCCATCACCACCCTCTCCTTACATCAGATAAAGGTGCGTGCTAAGTCACTTCAGTCATGTCCGACTCTGTGACCCTATGGACTGTAACCTGCCAGGCTCCTCTGTCCACTGGATTCTTCAGGCAAGAATATTGGAGTGGGTTACTATTTCTTCCTCTAGGGATCTTCCCAATCCCAGGATCGAATCCGTGTCTCTTAGGTTTCCTGCACTGGCAGATGGGTTCTTTACCCCTAGTGCCACCTGGGAAACCAAAAGATAAAGAGCTTCAAACTTATTATTACAAAAGGATTTGGCTCTTCAAGTTCATCGATTCCCTTGGCAATCATGTACTGCTGTGTCATGGCAACATGGGAGATTTTCTGAAAAGATTAAGCTTGGGAACTTTCATGAAGAAAATGGTACCCAAAATAGAGATTTGCTTTTCCCATACATAATCTGTCAAATTTTCTAAGGGCAACTTCTTTCCTCTTTTCAAGGACTTAAATTATAACTGAATCACCTATTAAAAGGACTGAAACTGAAGTCTCCTAACTCCTCCAACTCCCTGCTTCTGCCAGCCATGGGATCCCCTCACCATCTCACAGAGCTTCTTCTTGCCAAGGTCTGCACTCTGCCCCAGCCTATGAAGGGTGGAGGTGGGGGAAGGGGAGCATACCGATCCCATTGAGAAATGAAGTGTTTCCTGCCATATCAATAAACAAGGATGTCACAGCCATCAGCAATTCCGGCCCTCCAAATGCGAATTTCTGAGCGTGGAGGGTGCCCAGAAAGAACAATGTCTGCTGTCTGACAGCCATCAAGCTAGAGCCACTCCTTAGGGAGCATTGAGGAGCTGGGGGATGTGAAAAAAATGCACAAAGTTGGCCCCAGATAGCTGAAAGGCACATGAAAGGAAAGTTGGCCCCAGATAGCTGAAAGGCACATGAAAGGAATGATTCCCGTGAGCCCAGATTCTTGCATCTTCCTGTACATAGAAAAGCACTAAATTCCTTAACTTGAGATATCTGGTTTTCCTTAATTAACAATAATCTTTGACGTTCAGACTATCTTCTATATAACCTGACTTCTACCGCCACTCCTCGTCAGAGCAGTTCTCTCAGGGTCACTTGAGATGCTGTCTCCTGGGCTTGAAGTTCTAAAACTTTCCACCAAATAGAACATGACTCTTAGCTCTAGGTGATGACTTTTTAGTGTCGACAACATCTAGCCAGTCAAAACCATCTGGGTTTCTCTGGCTGACCACTAGTTTCTCATGCATCCTTTATTCTTTAAAACCAGTTCTTTTCCTTCTTTTTTTTTTTTATTGGGGTGCACTCATTGATGGTGTAGATCACAAGAAACTGTGGAAAATTCTTCATCTTGGAAATATCAGACCACCTGACCTGCCTCCTGAGAAACCTATATGCAAGTCAAGAAGCAACAGTTAGAGAACTGGACATGGAAAAACAGACTGGTTCCAAATTGGGAAAGGAGTACATCAAGGCTGTATATTGTCACCTGCTTATTTAACTTATATGCAGAGTATATTATGTGAAATACTGGACCGGATGAAGCACAAGCTGGAATCAAGATTACTGGGAGAAATATCAACAGCCTCCAATATGCAGATGACACCACCCTTATGGCAGAAAGTGAAGAGGAACTAAATAGTCTTGATAAAAGTGAAAGAGGAGAGTGAAAGAGCTAACTTAAAACTCAGCATTCAAAAAACAAAGATTATGGCATTCGGTCCCATAACTTCATGGCAAATAGATGGAAAAACAATGGAAACAGTGACAGACTTTATTTTCCTGGGCTCCAAAATCTCTGCAGATAGAGATTTCATGCAGCCATGAAATAAAAAGATGCTTGCTCCTTGGAGGAAAAGTTATGACAAACTTAGACAGTGTATTAAATAGCAGAGACATTACTTTGCTGACAAAAGTCCATCTAGTCAAAGCTATGGTTTTTCCAGTAGTCATGTATGGATGTGATAACTGGATCATAAAGAAGGCTGAGTGCCAAAGAACTGATGCTTTGGAACTGTGGTATTGGAGAAGACTCTTGAGAGTCCCTTGGGCTGCAAGGAGAGCAAACCAGTTAATCCTAAGGGAAATCAGTCCCGACTGTTCATTGGAAGGACTGATGTTGAAGCTGAAACTCCAATACTTTGGCCACCTGATATGAAGAGCTGACTCTTAGAAAAGACCCTGATTCTGGGAAAGACTGAAGGCAGGAAGAGAAGGGGACAACAGAGGATGAGATGGTTGGATGGCATCACCGACTTGATGGACATGAGTTTGAGCAAGCTCTGGGAGATGGTGAAGAACCGGGAAGCCTGATGTGTTGTAGTCAATGGGGTCGCAAAGAGTCGGACATGACTGAGCGACTGAACAAGCATCCCACTGATAAAATGTCTTGAGTATCTCCAATACATGTGTATATATGTCTAAGCTATAACTATGTATTACTCTCTGAATATATTATATGTATTTTAAAGTATATACAAAATTTGAGTATATACAAAATTAAGTATATACAAAATTTGTATATGCAAATTTTAAGTATATACAAAAATTGAACTTAAAAAGTATTAAGGTAGCCATAAATGGAAGTTTTAAGATTGTCTTTCTTGCACGCCTGCTGGGATCTAGGTAGGTGACTGCAGATCACTGGGCGGTCAGTAGTGGCTGGTGGGTAGTGATCCCAGAACCCAGAGGTGATGGAGATGAAGCAGATGCTCATAGGGATGTGGTAGGTGACTGCTGACTGAAAGGAGGCAAAAACATGCTGACCGAGACTGGGTTTTGTGACTTGTCTGCACCAGGACTCACTGAATCATTTTTTATAATCTCAACTCCCACTCAGCTCAGAGGTGTCATGCATCAGAATGACTAACTGAACTAATAATAAACCTATGGAGTTATGCATTCCTCAGAAATGTCTCTGCAAAACTGTAAGGAGTTGGGCGAATATGACAGTCCTCAACTCTGTCTGCTAGAAACACAGTTCTCCCAGTTCTTCCTAAAAGATGATGTAAAATTAAACTCTTAGGACATGCCAGGATCCTAACTGGCAACTGCAAATCACATAATACAAATGATCCCCATCTCATTGAAGAAGTACCCTACCCTGACCCTGCATAGACACAGATGATGAACCTTCAGAAATGTATTCAAGTTTTATTTTTTTAATTATTTTTAAAGAATTTTATTTATTATTTGGCAGTGCTGTGTCTTTGTTGCTGGGCGGGCTTTTCTCTAGCTGTGGCAAGCGTGCCTACTCTCTAGTTGCGGTGCATGAGCTTCCAGCTGTGGTCAGGGGCTTCTCTTTCTGTGGAGCACGGGCTCCAGGGCGCTCAGGCTTCAGTAGTTTGGGCACATGTGCTCAGCGGTTACAGCTCCCGGGCTCTAGAGACATGCTCAATAGTTGTAGAGCACGGACTTAATTGCTCCAAGGCATATGGGATCTTCCCAGATCAGGGATGGAATCTGTGTTTCCTGCATTGGCAGGCGGATTCTTTACCACTGAGCCACCAGGGAAACCCTATTCATGTTTTATTTATTTATTTTTAGGCCCAGCATGTGGGATCTTAGTTCCCTAAGCTGGGATCAAACCTGTGTCCCCTGTGTTAGGAGCGTGGAATCTTAGCCGCTGGACCTCCAGAGATGTCTCATCTGTGTTTTAGACAAAACATTTGAAGCAATCTATTCTGTTTTCATTAACATTATGAAAATAAGTCATTCAAACATCAGTTTCAGTTTCTTTCTTTTTTTTTTTTAAAAAGAATGATAATAAAAAAAACTTATAGAGCTTTACTGGTTAAATCTTGAGGAGTTTGTTTGCAGTTGGTTAGAAAAAAGGTATGATCACAGATGTCTTTGTCTTTATTACTTCTAATATCACCTCTGATCACTACAAGAGGAGGCAGAGATGTGCTCAGGCAAAGGTTTACTTCAAAGAAAAATGTGGAGGGAACCACTGGCTGCAGAGAGAGATCAAAGAAAGAGCGTTGCTTCATTCCCCAGACATTCACATGTTCCCTCTTTCATCAGGTGTCCACTGAATTCCTAATCTGTGTCAGGCAGTCAGGGTGGAGAGCAGAGAGATGCTCCCTATTTTCAATGAAGGGACAGGCCAGTGGAAGAGGCAGGTAAACCAGGAGGCTAGTCTCCCATGAGAAGATCTTACTCCCAGGAGTGCCCAGGGTACCATGACGGCCCAGAGGGGCCAGGAAAACTGACAGCATTTGGGTGGTCCTCCATTCTGGCTGCCTGGGTTGAATTCTAAAAAAACAGAATAAAGTTAAGAAAGAAGAAGATAACCATAAACATTTACGCAGCAAGCAACGCTGTGTGCCAAAAACCCTGCTACAAATTTGATGAATACAGCTTCATGACGGGAATATAATGAGGGAAAACATGAAGGAAAGCCAGAGAGCCCGGCTTCTTGAATTCAAACCTAGCTGCAGCATTTCCTAGCTGGCTGTTTTAGGGTAAGTTAGCTCACCTCTCTAAACGTCACTTTTCTGGGTGTGAAAAGAGATAATAATAACCTTTATCTCAGAGGTAAATTCTACAGTTAAGAGAATAAACCAGACAATCTAGGTAAAACACACAGGGCTATGTCTGACATAGCAAATGTTCAGTAATTGTTAGCTATAATGTAACTGTTAATCCTAATGACCCATGAACTAGCTGTGAGTGCTATTTTTTTTCCCTCCATTTTATAGACGTAGAAACTGTCTACTAAAAAATTAGTCACAACCTGAAAGCAGAGAGTTATTTCATTTGATGGGACTGTTAAGGACTCCGAGCCTGGCAGACAGCATCTCAGTACCCTGAGAAAGCTGCTCGGAGGAGGTGGGAGAGGGAGTCAGGCTATGTACAAGCCTGCAACAAAGGGGGCGGGCAGTCTGAACATCAAAGATTATTATTAAGTAAGGAGAACCAGATATCAAGCTAAGGAATTCAGTGTTCTGCTATATAAGGAGCCTCTGGACTCACTGAATTCATTTCTTTCATATGCGCCTCAGCTATCTGGGGCCAAATCCTGTTTTGTGATTGTTTAGATCCTTAATTTCTTGTTCACCATAAGAGGTGGCAGCTGTGGCCAATGGCTGCTTCCTGTATCCCTCCCCACCCCACCCAAGCTCCTCAGCAGTCACCGTGGCGGGTGATGGCATCTGCTGGGTCGCAGGCATTGCGTTCCACTTTGGGAGCCCTCATTCACATGTGGAGCACCGAAATGGATGATGGCTGTGACATTTCTTGCCGACTGATGTGGCAGGAAATATTTCATTTCACAGAACTCAGGCCTAGAGAGCCTGAGTAACTTGGAGTGGAACCCAAGCTGTGTGGGGACAGGCACGTAGAGGTACCAGCCCAGGAAATGGAGTGAAAATGTTAAAAATATGGTGAGGTAGGAAAGAAGGCAGAGAGGGTGATTTTAAAGGATACTACTGTAATTATTTCAGAAAAAGGAGACCAGTGCTGTAGAGTGTCCCATGGAAGTAGATTGGAGATAATATCCATCATGTGGATGTTAATAGATTACATGAGCATATGATCCACATGAGTAGATCAGAGGCATTATCTTGGAATTTCAAAATTATAAGTGGATTTTGGCTTTTATCCATAAATCAAATAGGAAGAGGGGAAGGAGAAGAGATTTAAGATGGGTAGCTGAGAGAAGCCACAGTCGCAAGGCAGGAGGATTTAAAAAGTTAATACATGGTATATTGAGGGTTCATTTCACTTTTTCCATTGGTTCTATATTTTTGTTGCTGCTTTTAAAAAATATTTATTTGTTTGGCAGCATCAGGTCTTAGTTGCAGCATGCGGGATCTTCACTGCACCATGCCAGATCTTTCATTGCATCAGGGCTCTCAAGTTGTGGCAGGTGGTCTCTGTAGTTAGGGCACAGGCTTTGTTGGCCATGCCATGTGGGATCTTAGTTCCCCAACCAGGGATTGAACCCACGTCCTCTGCATGGCAAAGCGAATTCTTAACCACTGGACCACCAGGAAAGTCCCTTTTGTTGATGTTTGATATTCAATTATAAAGACCATAAGGAAACCAAACTAGTCAATCCTGAAGAAAACCAACCTGGAATACTCACTGGAAGGACTGATACTAAAGCTGAAGCTCCAACACTTTGGCCACCTGATGTGAAGAGCTGACTCACTGGAAAAGACCCTGATGCTGGGAAAGTTGGAGGGCAGGAGGACAGAGGATGACATGGTTGGATGTCATCACCGACTCAATGGATGTGAGGTTGGGCAAACTTCGGGAGACAGCGGAGAACAGGAGAGCCTGGTGTGCTGCAGTCCATGAGGTGGCAGAGTTAGATACAATTTAGCAACTGAACAATAACATTTAATATGAGTAATATTGAGTTGGTTCTTGTTAACAGAAATTCCTATCACATGAATGTTTCATACCCTTCAGGATTTCATTTCTTGCCCAATTGTGTGATAGTTTCCTAAAGACAGGTGTTCTTTAGTGAGAGTGGAGGGCACATGAACTAAGACTTTATGGGCAGGTCCGCGGGGACAGGCACAGCTTTCTCTGCTTCAGAGGATTATGCTGTCGAAAGCCTTTCTGTGGCATTGTTTCTCCGCAGTGACTCATTCCCTGCAGCCTATAGCGTGCCTATTAGAAGTGGAGCGAGGCCACTTTCTGCATGACCAGCTAAGAGGGAGACCAACCTATCACATGCTTAAATGTCCATGGCAAGGAAAATTCTCAATCTGTCAAACGTCCAGACAAGGTTGTCGTTTGGCCTTCCCACTGCTGCTGAAGAGGCTGCATGAAATATGATATCTGAGTTCGGGTCTCTGTGTGATGATCTGCTGGATAATTCAGGACACCTTTGCCTCTGACTCAGGAGACCTAATGAAGTGGGAGACAGCGCTGCCAGTTTTCTGAAACTTGCGAAAGAAGGGTTATAAATATTCACTTTCCATCAATTCATATTTAATGTCTCATCTAAATTAAAACCAATTTCTTGCAAGGGCCTAAAAAACTCTTCCAAATTATACTTTCTGATTTAATCCTCTTACGACCCACTGCATGAATGAATTTTGACTGTCACAAATACATGATTTGTTATTCAGAAAAGATCCTAAACTTTTTAGACACAACATCAAAAGCATGATCCATGAAAGAAATAATTGATAAGCTAGATCTCATTAAAATTTAAAATATCTACTCTGTGAAAGACATTGTCAAGAGAATGACAAGGTAAGCCACAGACAGGAAGAAAATATTTGCAAAGACACATCTGATAACAGATTATTATCCAAAATATACAAAGAACTCATAAAGCACAACAATAAGAAAATGAACAACTTGATGGGAAAGCGGACAGAAGACCTGAAAAGACATCTCAACAAAGAAGAAACAAAGATGGCAAATAATCATATGAAAAATGCTCCCCTCATATATCATCAGGGAAATGCAAATTAAAACAATGAGCCACCCCTTCACACCTATTCAATTCAGTTCAGTTCAGTTGCTCAGCCGTGTTCGACTCTTTGTGACCCTGTGGACTGCGGCACACCGGACTTCCCTGTCCATCACCAACTCCCCGTTCTTACTCAAACTCATGTCCACCGAGTTGGTGATGCCATCCAACCATCCTCTGTCGTCCCCTTCTCCTCCTGTCTCCAATCTTTCCCAGCATCAGGGTCTTTTCAAATGAGTCAGTTCTTCACAACAGGTGGTCAAAGTATTGGAGTTTCAGCTTCAGCATCAGTCTTTCCAATGAACACTCAGGACTGATTTTCTTTAGGATTGACTGGATCTCCTTGCAGTCCAAGAGACTCTCAAGAGTCTTCTCCAACACCACAGTTCAAAAGAATCAATTCTTCTGTGCTCAGCTTTCTTTATAGTCCAACTCTCACATCCATACATGACTACTGGAAAAACCATAGCTTTGACTAGATGGACCTTTGTTGGCAAAGTAATGTCTCTACTTTTTAATATGCCGTCTAGGTTTGTCATAGCTTTTCCTCCAAGGAGCAAGTGTCCGTTAATTTCATGGCTGCAGTCACCATCTGCAGTGATTTTGGAGCCCAAGAAAATAAATTATCTCACTGTTTCCCTTGTTTCCCCATCTACTTGCCATGAAGAAATGGGACTGGATGCCATGATCTTCGCTTTCTGAATGTTGAGTTTTAAGCCAACTTTTTCACTCTCCTCTTTCACTTTCACCAAGAGGCTCTTTAGTTTCTCATTGCTTTCTGCCATAAGGGTCATTTGCCTATCTGAGGTTATTGAAATTTCTTCCGGCAATCTTGATTCCAGCTTGTGCTTCATTCAGCCCAGAATTTCTCATGATGTACTCTGCATATAAGTTAAATAAGCAGGTGACAATATACAGCCTTGATGTACTCCTTTCCCAATTTGGAACCAGTCTGTTGTTTCATGTCCAGTTCTAACTGTTGCTTCTTGATCTGCATACAGGTTTCTCAGGAGGCAGGTCAGATGGTCTGGTATTCCCATCTCGTTCAGAATTTCCCACAGTTTGTTGTGATCCACACAGTCAAAGCCTCTGGTGTAATTAACAAAGCAGAAGTAGATGATTTTCTGGAACTCTTTTGCTTTTTCTATGATCCAACAGATTTTGGCAATTTGCTCTCTGGTTCCTCTGCCTTTTCTAAATCCAGCTTGAACATCTGGAAGTTCATGGTTCATGTACTGTTGAAGACTGGCTTGGAGAATTTTGAGCATTTCTTTGCTAGGTTGTGAGAGGAGTGCAATTGTGTGGTAGTTTGAACATTCTTTGGTATTGTCTTTCTTTTGGCTTGGAATGAAAACTGACCTTTTCCAGTCCTGTGGCCACTGCTGAGTTTTCCAAATTTGCTGGCATATGGAGTGCAGCACTTTCACAGCATCATCTTTTAGGATTTGAAATAGACTCAACTGGAATTCCATCACCTCCCACACATTTTAGGGTGGCCATAATCCAGAACACTGACACCACCAAATGCCCAGGAGGATGTGAAGCAACAGGAACTTGGAATATGATTTAGCATTTTCTTACCAAACTAAGCATACTCTTACTCTGTGAACCAGCAATCTTGCTCCCTGGTATTTACCCAAATGAGTTGAAAATTATGTCCACATGAAAGCCTGCACATGGACATTAAGAGCAACTTCATTCCGAGTGGGCAAAGCTAGGAAGCAACCAAGATGTCGCTTAGTTGTCATTGTTATTGTTGTTCAGTCACTCAGTTGTGTCCAACTCTTTGTGACCCTGTGGACTGAAGCATGCCAGGCTTCCCTGTCCTACACCATCTCCCAGAGTTTGCTCAAACTCACATCCATTGGGTCTGTTATGCCATCCAACCATCTCATCCTCTGTCATCCCTTTCTCCTCCTGACTTCAATTTTTCTCAGCACCAGGGTCTTTTCTAATGAGTCGGCTCTTTGCATCAGGTGGCCAAAGTACTGGAGATTCAGCTTCAGCATCAGCCCTTCCAATGAATATTTAGGGTTGCATTCCTTTAGGATAGACTGGTTTGATGTCCTTGCTGTCCAAGTGAATGGAAAAATCACCCTTCGTACATCCAAGCAATGGAATATCATTCAGCACTACAAAGAAATGAACTATTAAACCATGAAAAGTCATGGAGAAACTTTCAATACATATTGCTAGTAGAAGAAATCAATCTGAAAAGGCTAAGAACTATATGATTCCAAGTATACCACATTCTGGAAAAGGCAGAACGATGGAGAAAATTAAAAGATCAGTGATTGCCATGGGGGAGGGCTAGAGGGGAGGGATGAGCTGCTGGAGCTCAGAAGATTTTCAGGCCGAGGATGGAACTCTGTATGATACTATAATTGCAGATACATGTTGTTACACGTTTGCTGAAACTCACTGAATGTGCAGCTCTAAGAATGAACCCTAACCTTGCTGAGTACAAATTGGCCCTTGCCATCTACCTCTACAAGGATTACATCATGTGCTGCTGCAGCTGCTGACCTTCAACACTTCTTGAAGGAGTTCAGAGTGGAGAGCAGAAATGAGGCACTCTGTGCTCAGGGGAAAAACTGGCAGAGCAACTCTTCAGATAATTAGATGTTCTCAGGAGCCGATTTTATGAGCCCAGTTCTTGTATCTCCCCATATCTAGAAAAGCACTAAAATCTTTCATGGTGACATTGTTGCTTGTGACTAGGAAAGGTTTCATGAGACTAACAGAAACCTTCTGGAAAATATGTGCTTGATTGCGTGTACTCCCCCTTCATCAAAAATCACATCTATACTGACCCCTGCCCCACCCCGCCACAACCTCTTTGGAGCAGTTATTCAGAGTTATCTGAGGTGCAGTCTCCCAGGCTGCAATCCTTATTTTGCCCCAAATAAAACTTAACTTGCAACTCTCACATTGTGCAATGTTTTTTTTTTTTTTTAAATATAAACTGTGGATTTTGTTAGGGGCTTCCCTGGTAGCTCAGATGATAAACCCTGCAATGTGGGAGATGGGGGTTTTATCCCTGGGTTGGGAAGATCCCCTGAAAGAGGAAATGGCAATCCACTCCAGTACTCTTGCCTGGAAAATCTCATGGAAAGAGGAGCCTGGTAGGCTATAGTCCATGGGGTCACAAAGAATCAGACATGACTGAGTGATTAACAGTATGGACTTTGTTTGGTAAAGATGTGTCAGTGTCATAAAGATGTATCATTGACTAACTAATGCATTGATCTTGAGTGGGGATGGGTGGGGGGGGGGAGGTATTGTTGATGGGGAGGCTGTGCAAGTGTGGAGGCAGGGGATACATGGAACTCTCTGTCCCCCTCACTCAGCTTTGTTGTGATCCTAAAATTGCTCTAAAAAATAGTCTATTAAAAAAGAAAAAAGAAGGATCCTAGGTCTAAAGCAAGCATATAAGGCATCAATGCTCTCCCATGTAGTCTAGACTTACTATTCTACTTCTTTTCAGAGAAAAAGGAAAAAGAATTAGATGATTGATGATCCAACCAAAGAATAGAGATTGTAAGGTTTTTGTTTTCAGTGGAATCAGTGGAATTATTACACTGAAGTAACAAGTAATTTATAAGAATATTCTAAGGTGTCCAACAAACATGCATGTCTTTAAAAATGTTTATGTATTTATTTACTATTTATCATTATTTTTCACATAGCATAAGGTTTACCCTTTTAATTAGGTGATGTTCAGTATATGCACATCAGTATGTTCCCTGGAGAAGGGCATGGCAATCCACTCCAGTATTCTTGCCTGGAGAATCCCGTGGACTGAGGAGCCTGGTGGGCTAGAGTCCAGAGGGTTGCACAGAGTTGGACATGACTGAACGACTTGGCACAGCACAGTATAAGCACAAAGATGAACAACCAACAGTACTATGTGACTGCAGAATATTTTCATCACCCAAAAAGAAATCCATTAGTGGTCACTCTTTTTTTTATAATTAAATTTATTTATTTTTAATTGAAGGATAATTGCTCTACAATATTGTGTTGGTTTCTACCAAATATCAACATCAATCCACCACAGGTATACCTATGTCACTTCCTTCTTGTTTTAAAGAGCACTTATTCCCCTGCATCTGTGGGCTGCAGGAGACCCAGCGCCGACTGTGAGTCAGCACCAGGTCCCAGCCTGCACCCCGAATCATGGTGACGAGGGCAAGTGAGTCATCTTCTCTGAGCCTCTGAGCTCTTCTTAGGGAATGAATATAATAATCCCCTGAAGATTGTTGAAGGCATTAACTGAGATAATAGTAATCGTTAATTTCCGTTCCCACTTCTCATCTCTCAGCAATGCTTTAAAAGAAAGAAAATGGAGGTTTCTTGATTTTCAGGTTTTCTTGCTCTTCACTCCATGCCCTTACATTATGTTTCCCTGGCAAGTTGTGATCCACCAACAGAGCATCATTGCAGAATTATAAACCACCAGCTGGGTCGACTTGACTTTGAGAGTTCTTTTCTTTTCTTTTTTTTTTTTTTTTGAGAGCTGTTTTCTAAGACAATCACCTGGCTGCCCAAATTAGGTATATATAGACAGAACCTTGTGTTTTGCAAATGAGGATACTGGAGACTAAACAGGATGTGGGAGGATTGCCTTTCTTACTCTTGAATATATTTCTTTTAATGTTTTACCATTTCAAAGACTTTTAAAAAAATGGTTTGTCACCAATCAACTACTTAGCTTATAAATTTTAAAATGATTCTAAAAAAATTTTATTAAAGCAAAGGTCAGAACAAGTTGCATGGAATAATGGCCAGATACTGGGCTTCCCTGGTGGCTCAGTGGTAAAGAATCTGCCTGCAACGTGGGAGATTTGGTTTTGATCTCTGGGTTGGTTAGATGCCCTGGAGAAGGGAATGGCTACCCACTCCAGTATTCTTGCCTGGAGAATCCCATGGACAGAGGCTATGATCCTTGGGGTCACAAAGAGTGGGACACAACTGAGCGACTAACACTTTCACTTTTTCATTGGGCTACAATTATCGCTTCTGTTGCCTCTCCTCTTTTCAAGCACTAGCTCACATTCTTTGCTTTGCTCAACTTGAGTTTCACCTTGGGTGCTTTTGTGACTTTGTCTGGAAACAACATGAAGCAAACTTTCAGCAGAAGATTCAAAGACTTCCTCTAAGGTAAAAGTTCAAATACTCTCAGTGAGTCACCTATCAGGAGATTGTGACCCTCAGAACCAATGACAATATGCCAAGTAGTTAAGACCATAGCATCTGAGGCAGATGCAAAGCCTCCAGTGGTTTGGGGCAGGTTACCTAAGCTTGCCAGAAAATGGAGCTTAATGATATTGCCTAATACATGATGTTGTTATGGGGACTGAGCAAAGAAATGTACATGAAATGCCTGACACATGGGCCAGAACAGGAAGAGAACTCAGTACGTGTCAGTGTCCGACTCTACATGGATGGAGGTGTTGCCTATGTGCCGGGGGTCTAGGATGGATTTATGATGATCAGGCTGGGGCTACAGCTGCAGAAAATTCCAAGCAGAGTTCTTTGTTACCTGATGACTCTTGGAGTCAATACCGCTCACAGACAGAAACTTAGACGCTTGTTGGAGAACTCTTCTACCAGCCTGTCCTGGGTTGTGCTCAGAAATCACCTGGGATTCTTGGAAGCTGGGCAGAATCTCCCTAAAGGACAAGTTTGAAAACACTCTAGGTCAGCATGGAGGAGAAGTGGTGTGGGCTTCTTCCACGTGGGCGGGATAAGACAGTGGTGACAGTCATGCGTCAGCTTGAAGCAAGTCATCAGTTCCATCAGATTTTGATGTTTTTTATGATGATTTCTAATCCTGAACTTTGGAAAAGAATGTCCTGGGTTCTAAAAATGAGCCTCCTTCTTCCAGTTCATGCGAGCCTCTCCTGCAGAGTTTCCTGTTCAGAAACAATAGCGATCCCCAGGGAGATAAGACATGTCACCCGAGAACATCTGAGAAGGTGCCGCTCTATGGAGCAGGTTGGTGCAAGTTCCATTGTTCTGACCGTGTGGGCAGAAGGAACCATGGAGATACAGGGCTGTTTGTTTTCACTCTTGCCAAATAGACTGCAGTGTCAGTACTTGAGGCTCCTTGTGGATAAGGGGAAAGGTGACTTTCACTTCCTTTTTCGAAGCTTTGAAGCCTCAGTTTCCTTCTTCTACCAGAGATACCAAAACGTGGGTAAACTGGTCTGGGGAGAGTGCCATAGACTTCAGTGTCATCATGGGGCTCTGACTGATGGTGTTAATGTGAGTGTTTATAGACTTAATCAATGAAGGAAGTGTATATACATGTTGATGGCTTTCCTGCATCCAAAGAAAGTCCATTTTAATTATTTACTCTTAAAATATTTATTTATTTGGCGATGTCAGGTCTTAGTTGTGGCACACGGGATCTTCAACTTTCATTGAGGCATGCAGGAGCTAGTTCCCTGACCAGGGATGGAAGTCGGGCCCCCTGCACTGGGAGCCCAGAGTCTTAGCCACTGGACCACCGGTGAAATCCCCAAAGAAAATCCACTTTAGATGCCCAAATTCAATGAACTGTTCTAGCAGTTCATATAGCAGTCCTTCCATGTGACAACGCTGTCCTCACAGAATGAAAGAGTTTAGTGAGCTACAGGCTTCCTGAATGGCAGGATGGTGATAAAGGAACAGAACTGAATGAGGGTCGAGTGGGCCAAGATCTAATTTCCTCTGTACCACTAAATAATTTTAGATGCTCTTCCTACTTAGATCAACTCCATCTCTGTGGTTCACAGTTTACTCACTTGCAAATTCAAGAGCAGAATAAATTGAGTTCTAGAATAATAAGATCTTTACGGACACTAGATAAACAACTCAGTCATGTTTGACTCTTTGTGACCCCATGGACTATAGCTTGCCAGGCTTCTCTGTCCATGGACTTCTCTAGGCAAGAATACTGGAGTGGGTAGCCATTTCCTTTTCCAGGGGATCTTCCCTACCCAGGCACAGAACCCAAGTCTCCTGCATTGCAGGCCAATTCTTTACCATCTGAGTCACCAGGGAAGCCCAGATAAACAACTTTTTAAAACTGACTTCTGGACTTAGGAATGCACTTCACATTTATTGAAATTCATAATCCAAGCAACAAAAGTAATAAGGAAAAGGACTTTTCTAAGACAGACATGATCTGTTTTCATTTCCTTTTTATATTTGCAACTGGTTGGGGCAGAAAGTTCTGTGTATTCTTGTGTGGGCATACACCTGGTAATGGATTTGAGATGAAAAATCAATCTCTTATAAGAAAGCTCTTCTTATCACATTTTATGTACTACTATACCTTTTTTCACTCGAGATCCAACTTTGAATAAACACTGCTCTCAGCCAAGGACGAGCAAAGCTCGTATTAGTCATCATTGTCTTTTTCCGCCCACATGGAATAAGCTCACACCCTTTCTCCTCCAGGTGCCCTATATTATTTTCAAACTCTTTCTTTATTTAGGGAGATTCAGCCCAGCTTCCAAGACTCCCAAATGATCTCTGAGCACAACCCATAACAGGCAGGTAGAATTCTCCAACAAGCTTCCAATTTTCTGTCTGTGAGTGGTATCGACTACAGGGACAAACATGTAGCTTGGAATATTCCACAGCCTGATTGCCATAGATACCCAGCGTATAGGCAACATCTCCATCCATAGATAGTCAGAGGCGGACACGTATTGTGGCCACTTCCTGTTCTGGCCAATGTGTCAGGCCTTTCAGGTGCATTTTCTTGCTTAGGAGAACTTTGGAATCTTATATCTCATGAAGAGTCCTTAAGGGCCTTAAGATTGGGGATGTGGATTGGGAGTTTGGGATTTAGAGATGCAAACTATTATATATGCATGTATAAACCATGTGCTATTGTATAGCATAGAGAACTATATTCAATATCCTGTGATAAATCATAATAGAAAAGAATAGAAAAAGAATTACATATTATTTACGTATAACTGAATCACTTTACTGCAGAAAGTAACACAATGTCGTAAATCAACTGTGCATGCTAAGTCACTTCAGTTGTGTCTGATTCTTTGTGACCCTATATACTGTGGCCCGCCAGGCTCCTCTGTCCATGGGATTCTCCAGGCAAGAATACTGGAGTGGGTTGCCATGCCCTCCTCCGGGGGATCTTCCCAATCCAGGGATTTGACCTGCGTCTCTTGTGTCTCCTGCATTGGCAGACGGGTTCTTTACCACTAGCGCCACCTGGGAAGCCCAAACTATACCTCAATTTAAAAAAAGGAGTTAAAAAAAAAAAGTGTTGTCCTTGGTCATTAACACACACATATACACGCAGGTACTAGACTTTATCTCTGAGTTATAATGCTGATCTCAACCCTCTCATAATTTTACCATCCAATTTTCATTAGACTGACTTTTTGCCTCTATTCCCTCTGCCAGAAAATTTTTGAGCAATGATGACAATTTTAGGTAACAATTAAGAGCCAATTTCCAAACGTTGAAGCTTTTTATTCTAATCAGGGAAAATGGTCCCCAACAACGAATTTCCAAAATTTCCTTTGGCATCACCATAAGTTTCTCTGCTGCTACTCCGTAGAAATGTGTTCAGTCTGCTAGCTAATTTTTTTCTAATGACTTGAAGGGAAGAAACCAGGACTATGAAGCAATGGATTTTTTATTTAGAGCACAATGGAACTCTGTCGATGGTACAAAACTTTTGATAAGCTACATAACTATTTAAACCAAACACTGCCTTATGTTTATGCAACAGTATTTACAATCTCTGGGACTTCTTTCTCAAGTTAAAGGTTGTCGCCTTTTGTAGGAGAAAAGCTAAATTGTCAGCATACTTGAGAGCATTTTGCTTGCCTCGTTTGTTTGCATGACTAAGTTGAGTATTGGGCTTTGCATGACATTCTCTGGATTAAAAATAACTAGTTCAACTGGTTGCATTCCAAGGATGAAACTTGTAAACACAATGCATCAATTCATGAGAAACGTGACTATTTTCATGTGAAACTTAAACCAAATAAAGCTTAAAAATAGTTTAGTGCTGGTTTTCTTTTTATGAAACTAACAAACAGCCTGCCCTTCAGCAGTTTGGAAGTTAAACCCCCCTCCCTCCAACAGGATAAAAACATGATTTGCTTACCAAATTGGATAGAACTTATTTGGGGAGTAGGGGGGGCATGGTTCTCATGTTCATCTTAGTTTATTAGTTAGTTTTGGAATCAGAAGCAATCACCAACCACGTGAGCGCTTTAAGCCTTGGGAAAGTCGTGACCTAGATGTGGTGTGTACAACCTTGAATAGAAGGAACAAGGCTGAGGACACCATTTGACTAAAGGTTGGATTTGTATCAATAACATGCATCTAATTCTGCCCCAAGCCAGCCTTCATTCTCACTGTTTTTTTACTTTCACATCAGAAGAAGAAGTTCACTTCCATATTGTACCCCCACTCCAAACCTATTCTTGAGAGAGATCACAAAACCCCACCTTTTCCATTCCAACAAGGTCTATGTCTTTTTTGCTTCTCTCTGTAGGAAAGGAGGTTAAAATATTTTTCCCTAGACACATTAAATGGCGTGACTTGCAAATGGTTTTCACTGTTGCATTTACATAATCTATGAAACATTCATAGTATTTGTGTCTCAAGGGAAAACAGAAATTCAATTATACTAAAATTTCCATCAGCGTATTATATAATAAGCTAACAATTTGCTTATTGTGTTTTTTACTTATTAGTAGAAAGATGTGTCAGAAAAAATCAGTGAACATACAATGAAATAATTGTCATAAGTGCGAAAAGTGAGTAAAACTATTAGCCACTCAGTCATATCTGACTCTTTGAGAACCCCATGGAATATCGCCCACCAGGCTCCTCTGTCCATGGAATTCTTCAGGCAAGAATACTGGAGTGGGTTGCCATTCCCTTCTCCAGGTGATCTACTTGACCCAGGGATCAAATCCAAGTCTCCTGCATTGCAGGCAGATTCTTTATTGTCTGAGCCACCAGGAAAGCCCATCACAAGTGTAATGCTTAATAAATATAATGTCCTATCCTCTAATACAATGATCAAAATTTGAATTAACTCTATATAATTTTGATGAGCTCATAGGTGACATTGTTTTTATTTTTATTTTTTAATTGGAGGATAATTGCTTTACAATATTGTCTTGGCTTCTGCCATACAACAGGGTGAATCAACCATAAGTTGATACATCCCCTTCCTCTTGAACCTCCCCCCACCCCATCTCACCTCTAATTTTGGTGAGCTTATAGATGACATTTTGAATGATCTCTTTCAGCAGATACCAAAAATTGTAACTTAAAGCACATGAATTCTTTGGAATCACATTTTCTGTATGACCTTTTGTTTCAGATCATGATTTTCAAGAGATTTGCTGTAGGTCTCTTTCCTTGGGCAAGATTAAGATTCTCTCTGGTTTGTGTGCTGAGATTGTGTACTAGAAATTTACTGAGAGGCGTTCCCAAGATCAACACAGCGAGGAGTGAAGGAAAATCAGGGCAAAGGAAGGAATTGAACTGTGATGTTAGTGTCTCTCCTACAGGAAGCCCTGGAGCTGAGACAGTTCTGTCCTACCTTGAACAAAGAAGTCCGGACATTATCCATCCTCTCTTCTTCCCCAGCCCCATTCGGCACGACCCCTCCCCCCAGACCTAAAGGGGGCTTGTCTTCGGGTAAGGTGGCAATCTAGCCCTCCCTCTCTCCCTAGTTTCTTCTTTGACATGGACTTCATTCCTTGCTTCTCTTGTAGCTTTGGACTTGGAAGTATCCACGGGGCTGTTCCCTTGGGCATCTCAAAGCTGAACTCTGATTTTTCCCACCAGAATGAGTCCTTCCTTTTGTCTTCATTTCTGTCTCTTTAAGGGCACTTCATTTTTCCCCCCCATTCTTCTCATAAGAAACCCAGAGACACGTTTTAACATCACCTTCTATTATTCTATCATTCATTCTGTCACCACATTGAAGAGGTTTGACCACCAAAATGTATCCCAGATTTGTCCACTTTTCCTCCCCCACCTTCACTGACATCACATCAACCCAGCCAGCAACTCTCAGCTGGACTGCTGCAACTGCTTCCAGACTGACATCCCTGTCCATTCTCTTCTCCTGCCCCCTCCCATTCATCATGAGCACAACCCAGGTCACTATATCACTGTTGCTTGAAACCCGTCAAGGTTTACCACTGCACTCACTTGAAGTGAGCCCTTTCTTACCTCTCCACCCTGTCCCTTCCCCTCTTGTATGTGTTTTTTCCACTTAACACCGCCAAGTGCCACGTTCTCTCTGACTGAGGGATCAGGTGGTCATGTGGAGAGCCACCATCATCTGGGACTGCTTCTTAGAGGCCAATCTGAATTGGATGGAAATGAAATCCAGTCTTCTGCTCCAAGCCGTTTTCTTAAGGAAAGTACTTCATTCTCAAGGGAAAACCTTTTCCTTCAACACCACTGCTTTCTCCAAACCCTACAAAATAGCACATCAGAATCAAATCTCAAGTTCAGGTCATCCGTGTAGATTTGCTGTGCTGTAGGATGGATTTAATAAATCCCCAAGTCTTTGAGAAGCTGTTAGGTGGTAAAATAACTTTCACTAGGGATTTAATTATTCCTCTTCTGTGAAGTCTGGTCTCTAACAATGTCGCTACAAATAATCCCTCTCTCAGCTTGATACTGGCATAAACAAATATCAGAAAATATCTAAAGTCTTTTGTTTCTATAATGGCCTGTGATCATTGTTTTTTTTTTAAAGCTGAGAACAAGCCAAAGGTAGGAAGAGCAAGAATAAGGGGAAAAAAGCCTCTGAACCTATAAAATTAGAATCAAACTTTAGAAATAGCTAATGCAAGGAGGTGTAGGGTGTGTTCTTTTGGAAAGTATGTTGATAGTCATCTGCTAATTTGGTAGCCTTCAAACTATAGCTTTATTAGCTTTAAAAAGCATCGTTGGCCAATAAGGTCAGCAGATTGTATCAATGTCCATTTAAAGTCGAGACATTGTTCTTTGTTATGCAAAATGCCATCCTTAGGGGAAACTGAGGCAGGGGTCTCATAGGATCTCTCTGTTTTATTTCTTTCAAGTGCATCTTACATAATAATATACGTGTATACATACATGTGTATACATATATACACACGAATATAATTCCTTTATCCCAAAATAAAGCAATTTTAAAGTATCATCTAAGTAAACTGATGAGTTTGACAGACAGATCTATATAAAGAGAGAAAGTGAAAGGGAAGTCACTCAATCATGTCAGACTCTTTGCTACCCCATTGACTGTAGCCTACCAGGCTCCTCCATCCATGGAATTTTCCAGGCAAGAATATTGGAGTGGGTTGCCATTTCCTTCTCCAGATCTTCCCGACCCAAGGATTGAATCCAGGTCTTCCGCATTGTAGGCAGATGCTTTACTGTCTGAGCCGCCGGAGAAGTTCAACCTCTTCATCTTCCGCAGTAGCCAACATAGTTAGTTGGTTAAATGTGTAACTGTGTCTTTTCATCTCAAACTCACATTTTATTCTGAAGCATTACAATCATTCTTAAAAACTGCCTCTCACCCATGAAAAGCAAACATATTGTTTTTGCAAAAAGGAAAGGCTCTTTTTAAAAGCAATTATGGCAAATGCATTCATCTAATCCCAATATTTTTTCCATCCAAAGTTACAAAATTATCAGTTTTACCTAGATGCTGTCCATGAAAATAAAATGCATTAAACTACACAAACACAACTAAAAACTTCCCTTCATATTTTTCACTAGAATTCAGTGTGTTGGTTTAATCAACCAAAAAATATTTTAAGCTCTGAACTAACAAACTGAAGTACAGTGTGTCTGTTTTCTTACATTTTTCAGGTGCTGTAATGAATAATTTACAAAATAAATATTTTTAAAAGACCGGTTTGTCTTTTAAATACTTTTAAGTACTTTTAAAATACAAATGTTGAGTATCTATTTAAAGTAATATGTGAATTTCTTCTCTTGTTACTTTTCTAAATTTTTTATAATTAGTGAAACTTTGAGATATACATTCACACTCAATTTTAAGAAGTATTACAGAGGGGTCCCCTATAATTATTACTGTTTATCCCAAAGACAACATCTCATAAAACGATGGCATAATATCACAACCAGGAAGTTGAAACAGATACGATCTGCTGATTTCAGTTAGATTTCTTCAGTTTTACTTGTATTCATTTGTTTGTGTGTATATGTCTATTTCCATACACAAAAGTCACATTTAAAAAAAATTCCATTAAGTGTTCAACCAGAAGGACAAGGAACTTCATTTGTGCTCCTGCTTCTGGGAAGAGGAGATAGAGATTTTTAGGCACAGAAAACAGAATACACCCTAGAGTGTGTTGTTCCCCTGTGATGGCATGAAAATATTCCACAGGGCTCTACAAAGAGCAGTCAGCCACCAGTGAAAACACAGGATGGTTTTGGTGGTTTTTTAAATAGATCCAACCTTCCAATGAACAAATCCAAACAATTTTCTAAAAATAATAGATTGTTGGTACTTTATTATTTATTTGTTATTTAATTGGAGTATAGTTGATGGAAGACCTCCTGGAGAAGGAAATGGCAACCCATTCCAGTACTGTTGCCTGGAGAACTTCATGGACAGAGGAGCCTGGTGGGCTACAGTCTATAGAAGCGCAGAGTCGGACCCAACTGAGTGACTGAGCACACACATAGTTGATTTACAACGCTGTGTTGGTTCTAAGAGTACAGCAAAGTGGTTTAGTTATATGCACACATATATAATGTTTTTCAGATTTCTTTCATTATTGTTTATTACAAGATATTAAGTAGAGTTTCCTGTGCTATACAGTAGGTCCTTGTTGTTTCTCTACTTTGTATATAGTAGTGTGTGTCTGTTAATTCCAAACTTCTAATTTATCTCTCCTCTCCTTCTATGTTGGAAACCATAGTTTGTTTCCTATGTCTGTGGATCTATTTCTGTTTCTACGTAAGTTCATATGAATCAATTTTTAAGATTCCACATGTAAGGGATATCATATGATATTTGTCATTAATGAAAAACACAAAACTATGAAAGATTTGGAGAATAAAGATGAAGAATGCATTCCCTGCAAGCAATGGTGATCTCTTACATCTCAGGGTCCTCAGCTTAAATTAACACACACACACACACACACACAACACACACAAACATACACATACTTACATGTGGACACATCTCTCATGCACAAAATGGCCAAGGGCCAAAGACGAAACCAAACACCCCAGCTAGAGTGGTGGTTTTCCCAAGTCACAGATACTGTAACTCCTGTAATAAATGGAAAAAACAAAAAAAGGATTTTTGTTGGCAAAGTGTGGAGGATGGTGATTATTTGCTCAGGAAAAAAAGGTTAGATGTCATATTTCCCCCTGTTTTAACACCAATGAAAGAGCATTTAGAAAAACAAGATGCTTAAATCTTGTTAGGATAGGTAATCTCGTGTTAGCTTAACAGTTAAACCCTGAATCTGTTTGCCCCAGAACTTTTTCCACCAGGACGTGTCATTATCACTTGATATGATTTTCCCACCAGCCTTTTTTTCTTTCCATGCTTCCTTTAGTAGATATGTTAGAGAGTAAAAAAATAGGAAGAAACACTAAAAAATAAAAATAAAAAAAGAAGGATCTAGAATGAACTGCTCACATAAGCCAGCCCATTTGAGCTTTTCATTCATCTTGGAACAATCTGCGACTTCATGCTGTGACGTCAACGAGTATGAACCACAGAACACAGACCCATGGGCTCTCAGAGGTCTGCAAAATGATGGAGTTTCGGAGGAATTCATGACACATAGCTACTTCTGGTGCCGGGTCCTGATCCATCTCTCTGTGAGCCTCTGTTGTTCTGTGTCTGAACTTTCAGTTGAAAGTTGAATGAAAGAAGTCCTCAGGTTTTGTGAATTCCGGGTATCTGTGAAGTGGGACTGGCCACTTTTGTCCGCCCGCCGTGCAAGAGTTTCCTAGTCAGGGAAGGTGTTCTGAACCTTTTCTGTTCAGACCCAGGGATTCTGAAGCCCACAGAGAGGTTCACAAGATGAGTTCAGAGGATTCTCTCTTCGCTCTCAAGAGATGGACACCCTGCCAGCAGCCGGGTCACGAAGGCCAGGCGCTGCACTTGAGTGGCGGCACAAGAACCTCTGAATTTATCAGCGGGACAGCATTCTGCATTGATCATCAGAGAGAGGATCCTTTAAAAACCATCCGCTCGACACATCAGCGGTGCTGCGATTTGTAAGCCAATGCCACCTTTTTTCGCTTATGCGGACATGGAGGCTTTTCCAGTGATGGCAAAACGAAGCACCCTCTGACGGTCGCCAGGCAGCGCGTGGGAGCCTGGAGTCAGGGCTTTCCCCCTGGCCTCGCAGAACTGGCTGGCAGAGGAGATGGGCCTGTTTCTGATTAGGCCGGTTCACCCAGTTCCAAAAAGGAACCTGGCTGTTGCTCAATCTGGCAACAGAATTCTTTAGAAACATCGGTTTCGGGCAGCATCCCAGAGCGGCACTCAGAAGAAAGATCTTCCTCTGGGGGGACAGAGCGGGGAAAAGCCCCTCTTTCTGTATACACAGCGTCTCCTAGTGAGGACTTAGTGTCTGGCCTGAAACATAAGGTTTTGTGGCTCACCTCTCTGGTAGCAAGTTCCCGCTGCCTTTTACATTCACTTACAGGGACACTTCAACCAAACTGATCTGGATAATAAATGAAAGCAGCAGACTCTTAGTTTCCGAGCCACTGCAGCTGAAAACCATATCTCTTCTACCCATAGAAGCCTCGGCTCTTGTCCGGAATTAGAGGCTAGATTTAGGCTTATCTCTGCCCCACAGGCTGGACAGGCCTTCACAATGCCAGGCCAGGAGCGGCATTCCCAGGGATGGGGGATGTTTAATGCCTGCTTGGAGTCAGTAGGGCAGGGCTCGGAGGCTGTGACACCGACAGCTAAGCCTGGTCTCCTCTCTCCTTGAGTTTCCTTTCTATTCCTGGACAACTGCATCTTTATTCCTGCTGTATCTCTGTTACACACACACACACACACACACACACACACACACACACACACGACTATAAGCTTCAAAGCTGACATCTGATCTGGGCAGTAACCTGCTGATGACAATGTTTCCACAAAAATGTGCAAAAACAAAAGTACATCTTTTTCTTCCCTGATTTTTCTCAAATAAGCATTTATAATAATTTGCAAAGATATTAATACTTGATGTTACAGAAAACATTATAAATGCTTAGACGTATTAATATAAAATGCCGATTTCTGATTTAAAGAGTGATACACTATAGTACTTAATAGAGATATACTGTATGATGCTCCCTGGTGTCTCGGATGGTAAAGAATCTGCTTCCAATGCAGGAGACCTGGACTTGATCCCTGGGTTGAGAGGATCCCCTGGAGAAGGGAATGGCAATCCATTCCAGTATTCTTGCCTGGAGAGTTCCATGGACAGAGGAGCCTGGCGGGCTACAGTCCGTGGGGTCACAAAGAATCAGACACAACTGAGCAACTCACACTTTCACTTTCATAGTACTTAGCATTCAGGCACTAGAACCAGAGTTTCTGGGTTTGAACCTAATTCTGCCACTAACTAAAAGTGGAATTCTGGTGAAAGTCACTTGTTACCAGGTTAACTCATACCTGGATTTCCTTATTTGTACAAGGGGTCTGATGTCACCAGGACTTCCCTGGGGGGCAGTTATGAAGACTAGTACAGACGGACGGCTTTGAACCCTGCCTAGCCCATGACTGATCAATGAGCTGTTACTATTTATTGACTATTATTGACTAGAGCACTGCAGGCAGGCTCCTGTGGACACACTTAAGTAACAAGCCACTGTTGACAACATTTCACTGTTTTCAAACTACAAGCCCATCAATTATGCTATTACCCAATCTACATTGCGAGTCTCCTGCTGGGTGTGCTGTCCATCAATACCTTTATTTACTGGCTGCAAAAATGAATCTCAGGAAAGGTGTTTCAGATGCAAACTTCACAGTTGGAGTGAACCTTGGCTTTCCAACCTTTGGACCAGCACTCTTCCAGTAACTCTGAGATATTCAGCATGCTTTGCTGTTAATGTAAATTATAATTATGGTATTCTTTGCTGTATAGTAAGGTGTCATCTAGTACTCATAAAAAGTACTCCATTTTTCACGCAAATAAAAAAGAGCCCCTAGGAAGATTTGTACACCCAAACTGAGCAATGATTTTGAAACTGTGGATCACAACACTTTAGTGGATAATGACATCAGTGTAGTGAGTGGTAACCAGCATTTTTAAAGAAAAACAAGATAAATTATGCTCTGATAAAATGGAAAATACTAAAGTGAAAGTTTAGTCATTCAGTGGTATCCTACTCTTTATGCCCCCATGGACTGCAACCTGCCAAGCTCCTCTGTCCATGAGATTCCTCAGGCAAGAATACTGGAGAGGGTTGCCATTTTCTTCTTCAGGGGATCGTCCCGACCAAAGGCTAGAACTGGGTCTCCTGCATTGCAGGTGGATTCTTTACAATCTGAGCCACCAGAAAAGCCCTAGAAAATATCAAGGTACTGTATTATTTTGTGAAGCTTTTATTTTAGTTATTTTTCTTTGTGTGTGATTACTAGGTTGTAATATAAAGTACATGTAATTTTAAGTGTATTTTTCACATGCATTAGGATGGCTATATTTGAAAAAAAACATGGAAAATTGCAAGTGTTGGCAAGGATGTGAAGAAATTGGAAAACCTGTACATAACTGGTAGGAATGTAAAATGATACAGTTGTGAAAAATAGTTGGGCATTTTCTCAAAAAGTCAAGCATAGAATTATCATATGACTCAGTGATTCCCAGGTGGCTCAGGGGTAAAAATGTGTCCTTCAATACAGGAGACACAAGAGACATGGATTCGATCCCTGGGTCCGTAAATTCCCTTGGAGTAGGAAATGGCAACCTGCTCCAGTTTTCTTGTCTGGAAAATTCCATGGACAGAGGAACCTGGCAGGCTACAGTCCACAGGGTCGCAAGGAGTTAGACGTGACTGAGCACACACACATGCCAGCGATTCCACTCTTCAGGGGGATTGAAAATATGTAGGCAGACAAATACTTGTACTCAAATATTCACAGCCCCACTCTTCATAATAGCCAAAAGTAGAAACAAACAAAAAGTCATCAGCAGATGAAAAGATAAACAAGATGTGGTATATCCATACACTGAATTGTTATTCAGTCACACAAAGGAATAAAGTATTGATAAATGCTACAACATAGATAAACCTCAAAAACATTACGCTAAGTGCGAGAGGCCAGACATAAAAGCTCCATAATGTGTAGTTCCATTTATATGGAATATCCAGAATAGGGACAGCCATAGAGATAAGAAGCAGATTAGCTAGCGGTCATTAGAGGCTAGAAAGTTTTGGGGGTGAGGAGTGGCCATTTAACTGGTACAGAGTGTTCCTGGGGTGATGACAAGTTTTGAAACTAGAGAGACATCATGGTTGCATAACCCTGTGAATGTACTAAATACACTGAATTATATACTTTAAAAAGAAATAGAGATTGGAATATCTTTTCAAACTATTAAAAAAAACCTATCAAATACAACTAGGATCACACCAAAAGGAATCAGTGTCCTAATTAAATAAGCTCCCACTGGATAAGAATAGGACATTGATAAGTATCACAATGAAGAGCATTGAAATGTATCAACTATGTTAGTGTATGGCTACCTCTGAGGATATTGGCAAGTCAACTCATTGTGCTTGTCATTGAAAGGAAAGAATCAAGCACATATCCTATCTTTCTAAGGGTCCAGGCAATGATGTCAGAGCAGTAAACACTAAATAGAGTCAACCAGACAGTATCTAGTTCCTGGTGGAAGTAAGTAGGATAATCTATGAAGAACTCTTGGGGAAAAAAGAAAAAAAATAACTGAAACCCAATCAAGAATCTAGGTAAAACTACCATTTTACTGGAAGGACAGGTGATGGAGGGACAAACCTGTTGATTGACACCACAAGGATGTAATCAGCAAATCCACACAGTGGGAAACTGTTCTGGACTAACAACCCTGTTCATGAGATAAGGGTTGGGGAGTGGGGAGCTTATAAACAGAGATTTGAATAACTGCTAAGTCAAGTCTTAGGGTTCGATCCCTGGGTTGGGAAGATCCCCTGGAGAAGGGAAAGGTTACCCACTCCAGTATTCTGGCCTGGAGAATTCCATGGACTGTACAGTTCATGGGGTTGCAGAGAGTTGGACACAACTGAGCGACTTTCACTCACTCTCTCACTCAAGTCAAGTCAACTCTTCTGTGTGAACCTTATCCGGATCCTGATTCAAAGAAACAAACTGCAAAAACCTTTAAATAGAACAATTGCGTGTGTGCTAAGTTGCTTCAGTTACGTCCGACTTTCTACGATCCCATGGACTATAGCCCACCAGGCTCTTCTGTCCAGGGGATTCTCCAGGCAAGAATACTGGGGTGGGTTCCCATGCCTTCCTCCAGGGAATCTTCCCGTCCCAGGGATTGAACCCTCCGTTCTTACTGTCTCCTACATTGGCCGGTGGGTTCTTTACCACTAGCACAACCTGGGAAGTTCCAAATAGTTCAATTAGGGGAATGTGAATACTAGCTGGGAATTTGATAATAATGCAGAATTACTCTTTGGCAGGATGGGGGAAGGTGGCAGTTATTGATATTGTGATTGTGTTTAAAAAGGGAAGTCCTTGTTTTTTTTTAAGATACATGGAGAAATACTCACAGATAATATGACATGAGATCTGAAACTTGCTTCAAAGTAAATCAGAGGGGGTAGGTATTGGGTGGGAGCACAGAGAAAAAAAGGTTAGCCATGAGATGATAATTACTGAAGCTAGGTGATTAATGACTGATGGATTATTATCTCTACTTTTGAACATATTTGGAATTTCCCAATATAAAAAATGTTAAAGGTATGAAAACAAAAAAATATTGTAAATAAAGCACTCAAAAAAGAAACTACTAATAGCAATTAGTTAAAAGATTAAATACTTAAGAATAGTCATAGGAAAATATTACAGATTTTCTTTCTTTTTTTTTTTTTTACAGATTTTCAAATAATAATTTCAAGAGTGATAAACCATATGGAGAACAAAATTTATCCATCTAAGAAACACAATGAAATCTTTGTTTATGTTAACTATGTGCCTGTTGGCTGACTTTTTGAAAAAGTCATTTTGAAAAATCCTTGCAAAGTAACTAGAGAATTGAATATGGCAAAAAGCGTGACGAACTGCAAAGTTGGACCTTTACCAAGTCAGACATAAGATATATAATCCAAGTTCCAGCAGGAAAACTAACCTAATCACCCAAATGGATGAGACATGTGATATTTTCTGTTATGTTTGCACAATCAAAAGATTTTAAAACAGATGTATTTATTTGTATAGTTCCCTTTGAAACTGATGGAAAAACACAGAAGGACTTAAACATGCATCCCTGACAGAAATGTGATTCAGAATCTAGAGATGCTCTTGCATTCCTGCAGATCAAGCAACTCATTCTTTAACTGGTCCGCCATCAGCCCATCTCTTAAAACGTGGCTGTCAGGACTGTACGAACCTTGTAAAGCAAAACCTCGGAGACAGTCCATCCCCACTGAGATTTTGCAAACTAAACTTCCTTTAATAATTCTTTCACATGCCTGAAGAATTCCCTCTAGAATATTGACTTACCCAGTTGAGAGAAAGAAGAAAGACAAGCATGCCGTGTTTTATATTTAGTCAGAGTCACTTGGAAAACCATTAAGTGGTACCACATGGGGATGTGGACATGCCACATTGAAGTGATCTCTGTGCCTTTATGTCTGTAGGAGGCAGAGCCGTGGAAAGCACTGATGGACAGTGGGATACTCTGCTACTTAACTAACTGATTGATCTTGAGCGGGTCCCACTTTCCTCATCTGCAAATTAGGAATTCAAGAGTAGAACAGGAAAACAGAGGGAGGGTCTTACAATTTAACCATTCATTGCTGGTTTTATGCTAGTGAGCTGGACCATGCTTGACTCAACTTTTTATCAATAACAGCCAACAGTCAACGTCCATGAATTTCCAAGTACTATGTTCAGTACTAGGATGGAAAGATAAGAAAAAACACTCCTTCCCTCAAACTC
Organism: Muntiacus reevesi; assembly: GCF_963930625.1. Taxonomy (NCBI): domain Eukaryota; kingdom Metazoa; phylum Chordata; class Mammalia; order Artiodactyla; family Cervidae; genus Muntiacus; species Muntiacus reevesi. The sequence continues at coordinate 37,809,066 of NC_089252.1, read as the reverse complement.
ATTTGGGTAAACAGGCAGTTAAGTCATATAGAAAAATGTTTTAAAATAATGTGTGTCTTGGCAGCCCCAGGAGATCTCTCAGGGTAGTGTTTATTTGCTCTAGATCTTGAAGAATGAGTAGAGTATTGCTAGCAGAGACAAAGGGCTTCCCTGGTGGCTCAGATGGTAAAGAGTCTGCCTGCAATGTGAAAGACCCGGGCTCGATCCCTGGGTCAGGAAGATTCCCCAGACAAGGAAATGGCAACCCACTCCAGTATTCTTGCCTGGAAAAACCCCATGGACAGAGGAGCCTGGTGAGCTACAGTCTATGAGGTTGCAAAGAGTCAGACACAACTGGGTGACTCACACACACAGTAGAGAAGAGGGGATGTATGAGATGGACAAAGGATATTCAGGGGCAAGGAAAAACTCAGAGACAGAGTTGAAGAAAATCCTAGGACTTTGAGTAAATATCCCAAAGTGGCTTACCAATGGGGATAAGATGCTGAGAGGAGGTAGGTTGAGAACATACTGAAGGGCCATGACTGCCCCGTAAGGAATCTGGGTTCCTGGGGATCAGCTGAGACTTTAAACCCAGGGAAATCCACTGTTCGTTTCTTGTCCTCTCACTGGCGTCACCCCGCACCGATGGAGTCCTGTTGTTCCCAGCAAACGGTGCCAACGGGACCCAACTTTTCTTATTCAGAAAGGTCCAGGCAGCTTTATACAGAGCACTGTGGGCTCCCTGTGCCACTAACCTTGATAAAATGTAGTGGAAATTGTTCAACTTATGCAATTGCTATTTAGGGTTAATTTTCATTTTAGACCTTACGTGCACAAAATACAGGAGAATTCCTTCCCCAGACTCTATTTGGGCAGATTTGTTCATTTTATAAGCTCTGATTCCACCTCCTTTAAACCATTAAGGTCACTTTCTGTTCCTGGGTTACAGATAATGTATTTGTTTTCTGAAAGAGTTAATGTAACTCCCAAATATGTCCCTGAGAATATCTGAATTATAATGGAAGAATCTTTCCTATTTAGAACTGGGAAAGTCAGCATTTGTCTAACATCTTCTTCAAATACAATATTATATAAGTTATAAGCTTCCCAGGAATTACAAAGAAAGAAAAAAAGGAGAGAGGTTGGTTTCTGCCCCTTGTGGTGGTGACAATCTAAGAGCAGAGGCTGCATAAGCACAAACAAAATGATCGAAAACAGTTTATAAAAAACATATTATGGTGATATTTAAATGTGACACACTCAGAACAGACCATTTCCCCAAAACAAGATTCCCATATCTTTTAGGTGACATCTTTCCTAGAACATGCTATGATGCCTCTATCAAAGTTTTTACAATGAAGCTTGCCAGGAAGAGAGATGTAAAATATAACTTTACTTGGTAAAAGCTATCATTCTAATTTTGAACTCTTAATGTCTGCTTTAACATAAGCTTTTCTTTTCTTCACCAAGAGTTCAAATGCTTGGGTACAGAAAATTATGTATTTTTTCCTGCTTTTTATGTTGTGATTTTGTTAGATGCAAGTTCTGGAAAACAGTCATTTTTTTGTTGTTGCTGTTGAACTATAGGTGATTTACAATGTTTGTGTTAGCTTCAGGTGTATAGCACAGTGATTCAGATTTGTAGATATATAAATAGATATTGATTCTTTTCCCTTATAGGTTATTCAAGATGCTGTGTATACTTACACAGAGAGAGTAGTTGGCATAATAGTTTACCTAGATGGCAAATCTATGGAAATAAGAATCAGCTCAACATTCTTACCAACCCTCACTCAGAATGTTCCTGTCGGCAGGCCTTGTAGCAAGGATATAGGACCATTAGAGATGCTTTATAAATGGATGGTTCAGATCCTGAGTCCATTATCTAAAGTTCCAAAACCCCCAAAACCCCCCAAATCAAGCATTTTTCCAACTCATTGGTGACAATGAGTAATTGGGTAGATTACTTATCCCATATAGTATGAACATATTTTCCTACAAAGACGTAAATATTCCATTGTGAATGATGCCACTGAGCACAGATATATCATCTATGCTTCATCATTGAATCCTGTGAAAATTCTGAACTCTGAAACAAACCTGGCCCCAAGGGTTTCAGATGAGACATCATGGCCCTAGAAGAGCAGGCATTGACTTTCATGTGCGTGGTGCTGTGCACAGAGCATCTCATTTGATCATGAATGAGGTACTGATTTTACTGCTCTAATGATGGAGAAACTTGCGTTTAGCAAAGCTAAGCAATTCATCCAGATTGTGTATCTCACAAGTGATGGAGCCAAGACCCAAATCTGGATCTCCCATGTTCTTTGTACTCTGTCTGAGGCTTCTCTCTGCTCCTTCTTACCACATCCCTATTCACCAGACCCATCAAACCACCCTCAATGGGGGTTATGGATCCTAGGATCCTTCCAGGCTGTGTACATACCAAAGGAGAGGAGGGTGTTAAGTAATATCTCCTTTCTCTTCTTGCCCCTTTGAACTAACAATGAGTGTCTTCCTGCAAGACCTACATTTTTATGCTGATTCATTGCCATCTAGTGGTTATTTTAAAGATGAGTTTTACATAAAATATGAGGATGACGTAGCATCATTTTTAACAGGTGGGAGAGTTGGTCCTTGAATGCTGTTGAAAAAAAAACAAGATCTGCAGTAAAAAGGAAGCTAACCTAAAGAAATATCCATAAAGTGAAGCAAATTTTCATTTCTACATTCTTCAGGTGAATAACTAGCAAGATGGATGGGTTTTGCTAAGGCTTTATAAAATCTCATCTATAAAAACTGACCTAAATAATCAGATTAAATCTCGATTTATGCTGCTTAGGAAAATAAAAAGTTTTCTTTAAAACTGTTTCTTCAGCCTTTCTCTAAAGATTGCCAGGGATCATCTCTGCTGTAATGATAATATTTACAATGCATATTAATAGTTGCAATGTACTTCTCTTCATGAAATTAAAAACAGTCATTCATGCCCTCATTTCCATACATTCCTCTGCAAAACAGATGAACTCTCACTTATCTTTAGTAACAATGAAATAATTTATAAACTTGAAGGTGGATTCAAGGAAATGATAACATTTTCCATCAAAAGAAAAGTGTTTAAGGACTTCCTTGGTGGTCCAGGGGCTAAGACTCTGAGCTCCCAATGCAGGGGGCCAGGTTCATCCCTGGTCAGGGAACTAGATCCTGCATGCCTCAACTAAAGATTCTACATGCCACAACTAAGACCTGGTGCAACCCAATAAATAAATAAATATTTTTTAAAGAAAGTAAAAGAGAAAAGTCTTTAGGTATTGTGTGTTTTAGTCGCTCAGTTGTGTCTGACTCTATGTGACACTATGGACTGTAGCCCACCAGGCTCCTCTGTCCATGGGATTCTTCAGGCAAGAATACTGAAGTGGGTACCGTTCCTTTCTCCAGGGCATCTTCCTGACCCAGGGATTGACCCACGTCTCCTGCATCTCCTGCATTGCAGGCAGACTCTTTACCATCTGTAGTATTTTGTGACTTGAAAACATTTCCACAGTTATATATACAGTCATGAGCCTCCTAAAATTGTTTCAAAGTGACTTTATCAATCTTGAACAGTGTCATCTGGCAGGATTCCAGTGGAGAAAGGACAAGAAGGGGAACCAGACAACCGCTTGTGTGGATTGCTAAGTGGAGACAAGGTGGCTCATGGCTGAAGGTTAAAAGCAAAAGTGACTCGGAAAGTCGTCAGCCGTACCTCCAGGGCCTGAAAGGGACAAAAACTCTCTCTTATTTTTTTGCTCCCATTGTTTAGAAAGTTCACTCTGTGACAAGACAAAGGGGTGTCACCCTGTTTTAACCATTTTGCTGAGGGGTATGGTAGAGAGAAAGACATAAGAGAGAGAATGACAGAGACAGAAACTGCAAAAGGCATTTTAGGTATTGTAAATACTTATTTCAAGTATTTCAGGTTAATATTAAGCGAGCTTCTGGAAAGTCCTATAATAGATTCAAATGTGAGCTCAGCAGTTTCTTGGCTTCCAGTTGCTTAGAAACTAGAGAAGGAAGATTGGCAAGTAGATGTTCGGCGAAATACAGACTGGGATGCAAGAGAATGTGTCCAATACATCTGGAGATGGGAACAGTCCAGGATCGAAGTACTGAAGACACCCACTCACTTGTTAGTTTCAGAGGTCATGGCCCTGGGAACTTCATGACACTAAAGAGTTCTCAGATAAAATGAAATCAAGTGTAACTACCTAATTAATGGACCAGTGAGAGAATTCAAGTAGCTTAGGGGTTAAAAATGGGTACCTTTGGGGACTTCCCTGGTGTTCCAGTGGTTAAGGCTCTGTACTTCCAGTATAGGGGTTGAGGGTTTGAACCCTGGTCAGGGAACTAAGATCCCACATGCAGGGTGGCCAAGAAATAAAAACGGAATTCATAAGTATATATTGAAAATTTTAATGGGCAATATCCTCAAATAGAGTATTTTGAAACAAACAAAAAAATGTTCTTTGAGTAACTGTTCTTTTTTGACAAATATCCTTACTGATATCCACCTACCCAAGATTATTTTTAGAAGGAATACAATATGATGACATATTCTACTATATGATGACACATTCTACTGTATGATGACATGTAGATATTGCATAGGTCTCATGTGATTTAGCTTGCTTCAAGAAGTTTGGAAACCTTAAAGGGATGAATTTAAGCACATCTTTTGGAAAGCTTTTCCTCATATATAATTTCTTGACTGGGGTTTCTTCTGGTCAGTAAACAATTTAACATTGAGCTCTCAGAAAAATGGCTAAAATATGAGGGAACTAGGGCATAACTGTATCAGGATTCAGTGTAACTTTTTTCAAATTTTTTTATTAAAAAGTATTTTTAAAATCCCAGCACTCACCAACTTGTGCAAAGAAAAATTCATAGAAGTAAAACTCCCAACCCCCAGTGTGTACAGGAAATGGAGAGAAAAATTCAATAAAAAAACCAATTTCAGATTTTGGTTTCCTTGGGTTCCAATGCACCATATGTACTTGGAAATCTTTTAAAATGATGAAATCAGCAATGTGTGTGAGACTCCTAATCATACTCTGGTTTATTGGAAACCCAGGACAGTACACAAACGGTGGAAAAAATTGTCACAGTGAGAATGTGAAGACAGAGTTAATATCTGTAAAATGCTTAGAACTTTGAAGGCTAGAAAAATGATAGAAACAACGCATTTGTGCTCTGTTCAGCTTTTTGCTTGTTTTTAGCTTCTCTCCAATCTTGGACAATGTGTTCACATACACACACTCCCACACACTCTGTAAAAAGTCCCACTCTGTGTCTCCTGAATTCACCTGCTCAACTACCTACTTGACATCACTTCAAAGGATAGCATGATAAGAACTGAGCAACCTGCTTTTGTCACAGTCCACCCATTGAAATACAAGGCAACTTTATGCTTCCAACTCCAATTCATGCTGACGAAAAGTTTTGGAATCATCCGTGGTTCCTTTCTTTCTCCCAGATTCATATCTATTATGTCAGACCTCCTCAGCTTCACCTCCAAAGTCTACCAGCACTGGGACATTCCTTCACAACCTGAGACAGGCTATGACCTGGAGCTCTTTGCTGCCTTGCTTGCACCTGGACAAACGTCTCTTCCAGCAAGAAAATACAAAGAAACTGTATGAGAAGTTACACAGTCAATGGGCCTCTAGGTGACCCGTCCCTGCTGGCTCACCGTGAGCATTGTTTTGGGGAAAGGAAGAGATATCGAAGACTCATCTGATCAAATGCTGTTGTTTAGTCACTGAGTTGTAATTGCATGGACTGTAGCCCACCAGACTCCTCTGTCCATGGGATTTCCCAGGCAGGAATATTGGAATGGGTTACCATTTCCTTCTCCAGAGGATCTCCCCAACCCAGGGATGGGATCTGCATCTCCTGCATTGGCAGGCAGGTTCTTTACCACTGAGCCACCAGGGAAGGCCAATCTGATCAGTAATTACAGACAAAATAATCACAGACAAAATATTTCACAGCAATGAACGACAATGAAAAATGATCTTGAAGTAGATGATGTTCTTTGGAAATCACACTTGAAAGCTGAGTCTATTTTAAACTAATTGCATTCAAAGTGCTTTATTCATCTCATTCTTGTGGTGGAACAGCCCCCAGTTTACACAGATGGGGTCTTGTCCAGTGGCCACTGCAATGGTAAAGAAGGCAAATGACCCTCCAGCGGGGAAGTGAGGAGCCACGGCCAGCGGCAGCGCCAGACGGCTGGTTCCACTGTCACAGTTACGCTGACGCTTTCCCCAGCACATGTGGTTCTGCTGTCACAGGATGTAACTGGATACAAATCCCTTGAGGAAGACACTGGGGGGGGGGGGGGGGCGGCGGGGCAGGGTGTGCTATCTTGGTGATAAAACTAAATGCCATTAAACGAGTACCTGAGACGGACAGGAGGAATGTGATGATTTCATAAGAAGACAAATTTTTCAGAGAGCAGAAACATGTGCTCTCAACATTGTCTCTGGAATTTATACGGATTTCGAAGCAGATACAGAAACCTATTTCAATCAGTGTCAATTGTGTCAACCAGGAATTTTAAATTGAAATGATCCTTTCCTTTAGTACATTTGACATCCATCCATTAAATCTCTAGTTTCTTCATCCAATTTTGTACCCATCTGCTGGCCTACAAGCTGAACAGTCACTTGATCTTGACAGTTGCCCATGTTCTTCTGAAGTCAAGTGCATTTTCTCCAGGTCCATTATTTTTTGCTTGTTTGTTTTTTAGACAATTTTATGATCAACTTTGACCTCGATTATATACTTTCCAAAATCAATAAGGAGTTATTGCTCCCTTCCCTGGATATAGACACACAGATTAGAGAGACAATACTCTAACCTACTTTTGCACATATTTTTTCTTCCCTGTAATATTGATCACCCCATTTTTCCCACCTCTCTTTGTGAAAGCCTGACAGGTTGGGGGCTGTTGGTGCTGGACTGCTCATTTGTTAAATGAGCCCCATGACAGATGAAATTAGTTTCCACTTCTTTCCAGAGGCTTTCTCTGCCAGGGTTAAATTTATTTTTCTTACAAAGCACCACAACTGCCAATAATGTAGTTTAGATAAAATGAATCCCAAGACCAAGAATGACAACTATTACAATGAGCTTGCCTATGATTGTGTACACTTATTTATTCTGAGGCTTAGACTTTATTCCCAATATAAGATTTTAAAGATACTGCAAAATTAGGACAGATTATTTACTAATTATAATGGTCTATTCTTAGAGCCCTTGGTAATCACACACTAGGCTCACAGTCTGGAAACCCATTAGTCTGTATGTTCCACGATAGCCTGAGAATATCTGGACAGTCGTGGGTGAACAGATAATCTTTCTCATACAATGAACTCTTAGACTGTGGATTACCCCTCAAAAGACAAGACTAGTGTTTAAAGGAATATCTATACATTTTAAATATTTCTGTCCAAGGAATCAGTTTTTCTATCATCCTATTAAAGCACAGGTCTCATGTATAATGTGATCAATCTTAACAACTTTAAAACTTATCTACTACAAAGACAGGAATAATCAATAATCCTACTCCTGACCCATAGCAGAGGCTCTTACCCAGGACTGCCGGATCAAATATAAGATGTTCAGTTAAACTTAACTTTCAGATTAACAATGAATAATTGTTTAATACAAATATGTCGCATGTAATGTTTGGGACATATAGTAAAAATGTATTCCTTGTTTATCTGAAATTCAAATTTAATTGGGTGTCATATTTTATTTGCAAATTTGGCAACCCTATTGGTACCTCTTGTTCTAAAGACTCAAAACATGTGTCATTAACATTTAGAAAATATTATGCATCTAACCAACATCAATACAGGGGAATCAAACCCAAAGAGTGTCGACAGAGGACTACTCCAGTTTGGTTCCAACATGTCATTTGAGCAGTTCCTAAAAGATCTAGGTCATAAGCCAATATTCCATTCTCCTTTTTAACAGTTACAGCAGACACGAAGGACCTACGACCCACAAACCATTCACAAATGCTTGTATCCTTGTCTTCCTCTATCACATGGATTGGGACGATAAAAGTCTTATTTTCCCAGATCGTCTATAGTATGGGGTGGGCATATGACCCAGTTCTAGAGGATGAAAGGCAAGTTAGAGGAGACACTGGGTGAGGCGTACAGTAAAGCTTTTTCAAATAATAAAAAAAATTTTGTGATGTACACCATTGTTAAAGTCTTTATTGAATTTGTTACACTACTGCGTCTATGTTATGTTTTGTTTATTTGGCCACAAGGCATGTGGGAATCTTAGCTCCCTGATCAGGGATCGGACCTGTACCCTTTGCACTGGAAGCTGAAGTCTTAAGCACTGGACTGCCAGGGAAGTCCTCTTCCAGAAAACTGTTTATGAATGGTTCTGCTTTGCTGGCTGGAAAATTGTCCCTTGGGATTTAAAGCTGTTCTAAAGTCAGATAATGGTTTAGTTCAACCATAATCCCTCCTATTCCTTGCTTCCCAACCTTGCCTTCCAACTTGCCAGGCTTGGCGTTCATCCCAGCTACTGTCCTCTATGTTCAGGAATAATTAGGTTAACCTCCCGGATTAGCTTCACTGATGACAGGCTGGTGCTCATGGAGATTATTCAATGCATTTGATGCCCCTCTGGTCCTTTTGTTTTATTTGACTCCATATCCACAAGCTGGACTCTTTTCTCTAGCCAACCAGGTCAGAAATGCATGTTTTTTGCTCCCAAGGAAGACTGGGCAAGATTAGACATTGGAAATACACCACTCCTTAGGAAATTAACTCAAGGCGCTCAACCAATGGTGGGCCAGAGGCATTAACCCAAACCCTCCTTACACGCAGAAGGAAATCCACTCTGCATATCCCACCAGCCCTCAGCTGGCATCTTTGTATTCTCAGAGGAAGTAAAACTTTTTGTGGTGTTTATTTGTGTCCTTAGTTCTCTGTTCTGAAAGCAATGTCGTCTTGACCTCTGAACACAGGGAAGAAAGGGGCCAAAGATGACAGTGTTGATGCAAATTTGAACAACCCAATTTACTCGAGTTTACATCTCTGCCTTTTCAAATTCAACCCCATTTAAATAAGAATGTTTTATTTCTTCTCTAAGATAAGAACTTGTGCACAATGCTCTTATCATAAGCCAAGCTTACCAGGTGGCTTGGGGCCAAGCGGAAAGGTAGCCAAGTTGCATTCTCATTCTAAAAACACCCTATTCTTTTCTAAAGTTCATGGTAATTTTTATAATATATATTCACATCACACCCTCATTTGAGATTGGTAAAAATTCTTTTCTCCAAATAGATTTGGGAGGGAACAAAAGAAAGAAACCTAAGATGAAAAAATTAAGTTAAACTTCACACCCTGGTAATTTGGGTGGGCTTCATTCACTCACTCATTCTTTTGTTTGTCTATCCTCTTGCCCATTCATTCGTCTATTGACAATTTTGGGGGTGCTTCCAATATACAAGCCAGACTCTAGCTGTGAAATAATTTCCTTGGCATGTTGTGTATACATGAGCAGGTTGTACTCTAAAAATACTTTTAGTTGCTAATGTACCTGTATTTCATAGTCTTGTGAACATTATTTTTATTGTTTTGCCATCAAGAATAATTTTTAAAATGTTTAATTGGAGGATAATTCCTTTACAATGCTGTGCTAGTTTCTGGTATACAATGAATCAGCTGTAAGTATATGTATATTCCCTCTGTCTCATCAAGAATAAATGTCTTATTCCCATATATATGAATTTAAGAAAACCTTATGTCTTAGAAATGAAGCTTCACCCAACCACTTATTTTAAAATGTCAAAGTTTATTAAAATGCCAAAGATTCCTATTAGGAGTGTGAAGGCAAACACCAAGGTGTCACAAAACAAGCACTATTCCAGAGTGAAGAATATTTCATTTCTTATTGTTCTTTTAGGTTGTATGCAGCCAACTTCAGACAAATGGACTCGACAGAGGGGAAATTAGCACTTCAAAATTGAAAAATCCTGTTTGAGTAACACTTAGGCTCCAGGTTCTCAGGCTGTCAGTTCGGTCATCCTGCAAAATGAAATGTTTTTGAGTTTCCTCAGTCAGTCAGTTCAGTCGCTCAATCGTGTCTGACTCTTTGCAACCCCATGGACTGCAGCACACCAGGCCTCCCTGTCCATCACCGACTCATGGAGTTTTCTCAAACCTCATGTCCATAGATTTGGTAATGCCATCCAGCCATCTTGTCCTCTGTCATCCCCTTCTCCTCCCACCTTCAATCTTTCCCAGCATCAGGGTATTTTCAAATGAGTCAGTTCTTCGCATCAGGTGGCCAAAGGATTGGAGTTTCAGCTTTCAGTCCTTCCAGTGAATATTCAGGACTGGTTTCCTTTAGGATGGGCTGGCTGAATCTCCTTGCAGTCCAAAGGACTCTCAAGAGTCTTCTCCAACACCACAGTTCAAAAGCGTCAATTCTTCGGCGTTCAGCTTTCTTTATAGTCCAACTCTCACATCCATACATCAGTACTGGAAAAACCATAGCTTTGACTAGATAAAACCATAAAAGTTAAAAACCATAGCTTTGCCAACCTTTGTTGGCAAAGTAATGTCTCTGCTTTTTAATATGCTGTGTAGGTTGGTCATAACTTTTCTTCCAAGGAGCAAGCATCTTTTAATTTCATGGCTGTAGTCACCATCTGCAGTGATTTTGGAGCCCAAGAAAATAAACCCTGTCATTGTTTCCATTGTTTCCCCATCTATTTGCCGTGAAGTAATCGGACCAGATGCCATGATCTTTGTTTTCTGAATGCTGAGTTTTAAGCCAACTTTTTCACTCTCCTCTTTCACTTTCATCAAGAGGCTCTTTAGTTCTTCACTTTCTTCCATAAGGGTGGTGTCATCTGCATATCTGAGGTTATTGATATTTTTTCCGGCAATCTTGATTCCAGCTTGTGCTTCTTCCAGCCCAGCGTTTCTTATGATGTACTCTGCATATAAGTTAAATAAGCAGGGTGACAATATACAGCCTTGATGTACTCCTTTTCCTATTTGGAACCAGTCTATTGTTCCATGTCCAGTTATAACTATTGCTTCCTGACCTGCATAAAGATTTCTCAGAAGGCAGGTCAGGTGGTCTGGTATTCCCATCTCGTTCAGAATTTTCCACAGTTTGTTGTGATCCACACAGTCAAAGGCTTTGGGATAGTCAATAAAGCAGAAATAGAAGTTTTTCTGGAACTCTCTTGTTTTTTCAACGATCCAGCAGATGTTGGCAATTTGATCTCTGGTTCCTCTGCCTTTTCTAAATCCAGCTTGAGCATCTGGAATTTCATGGTTCACCTACTGTTGAAGCTTGGCTTAGAGGATTTTGAGCATTACTTTACTAGCATGTGAGATGAGTGCAATTGTGTGGAAGTTTGAGCATTCTTTGGGATTGCCTTTCTTTGGGACTGGAATGAAAACTGACCTTTTCCAGTCCTGTGGCCACTGCTGAGTTTTTCAAATTTGCTGTTATATTGAGTAAAGCACTTTCACAGCATCATCTTTTAGGATTTGAAATAGCTCAACTGGAATTCCATCAACTCCACTAGCTTTGTTCATAGTGATGCTTCCTAAGGCCCACTTAACTTCACATTCTTGGATGTCTGGCTCTAGGTGAGTGATCACATCATTGTGATTATCTGGGTTGTGAAGATCTTTTTTGTATAGTTCTGTGTATCCTTGCCACCTCTTCTTAATATCTTCTGCTTCTGTTAGGTACATACCATTTCTGTCCTTTATTGTGCCCATCTTTGCGTGAAATGTTCCCTTGGTATCTCTAATCTTCTTGAAGAGATCTCTAGTCTTTCCCATTCTATTGTTTTCCTCTATTTCTTTGCATTGATCACCAAGGAAGGCTTTCTTATCTCTCCTTGCTATTCTTTGGAACTCTGCATTCAAATGGGTATATCTTTTCTTTTCTCCTTTGCCTTTTGCTTCTCTTCTCTTCTCAGCCATTTGTAAGGCTTCCTCAGACAACCATTTTGCCTTTTTGCATTTCTTTTTCTTGGGGATGGTCTTGATCCCTGCCTCCTATACAATGTCAGGAACCTCCATCCATAGTTCTTCAGGCACTCTGTCTATCAGATCTAATTGCTTGAATCTATTTGTAACTTCTACTGTATAATCATAAGGGATTTGATTTAGGTCATACCTGAATGGTCTAGTGGTTTTCCCTACTTTCTTCAGTTTAAGTCTGAATTTGGCAATTAGGAGTTCATGATCTGAGCCACAGTCAGCTTCCGGTCTTGTTTTTGCTGACTGTATAGAGCTTCTCCATCTTTGGCTGCAAAGAATGTAATCAGTCTGATTTTGGTATTGACCATCTGGTGATGTTCATGTGTAGAGTCTTCTCTTGTGTTGTTGGACGAGGGTGTTTGCTGTGACCAGTGTGTTCTCTTGGCAAAACTCTATTAACATTTGCCCTGCTTCATTCTGCACTCCAAGGCCAAATTTGCATGTTACTCCACGTATTTCTTGACTTCCTACTTTTCCATCACAGTCCCCTATAATGAAAAGGGCATCTTTTTGGAGAATAAGGTCTGGACGTGTATGTAAACCGTCCTAACTGGATCCTTCTGAGCAAAGGCTTCCCCATAGCAAAAAGGGGCACAGAAAGACAATTCTCAACAAGAAGAGCGAACATAAATTAGGCTGTGTGTTGGGATCCATTGTGTGTGTGGCTTCTAAGTCATGCCTGACTCTTTGCGACCCTATGGGTGGCGTAGCCTACCAGGCTTTTATGTCCATGGGATTCTCCAGGCAAGAATGGGCTGTGATGCTCTCTTTCAGGGGATCTTCCTGACCCAGGGATCGAACCTAAGTCTCCTGCATTGGCAGGTGTGTTCTTTATTGCCGAACCACCAGAGAAGCCCCCAAAACTTTACAGCATGCTAAGAAAACCTGCACTATCACCTTACCATTCCCCCAGCCAACCTCACTGCCCACTGCTCTCATCCAGCCCTATGATCTCTGCCCACACTGGCCTCCTCCTGGTCCCCAAACCCTCTAGCCTGCTCCTCTTGCCAAAAGTTTGCCCTTGGTATTCCTCTGCCTGGAATACCTATACCCCCACATCCATGTGTAGCTTACCCCTTCACTTCCTCTAGGTCCTGGCTTAAATCCACCAGTTCAATGATGCCTTCCCTTGGCACTTGATCTCAGTTTCACACACAAACACACACACACACACACAATGAGATAGGACCGCATACTCACTAGAATGGTTACTATAAAAAACAAACAAACAAACAAATCGGGAAAATAACAAGTGTTGGTGAGAATATGGAACAACTGGAATCTTTTGCATGCATTGTTGATAGGATTGTAAAATGGTGCAACTCCTATGGAAAACATTTTGGAGGGTACTCAAAAAATAAGAATGCCACATGAACCAGCAATCTCACATCTGGGTATTTGCCCAAAGACCTGAAAGCAAGGAATTGAAGATATACATACACACCCACGTTCAAAGCAGCATCATTCACGATAGCCAAGAGGTGGAAGCAACCCAGAAGATGAATGAATAGACAGAATGTGATCTGTTACCTGCAGTGGAATATTATTCACCTTGAAGAGGAAGACTTTCTGTTACCTGCTATAGCAGGGATGAACCTTGAAAACATTATGCTAAGTGAAATAAGCGAGACACACAAAACAAACACACAGCATGATTCCACTTCCATGAGGGGTCTAGAGGACTCAGTCATGGAGACAGAAAGGAGAGTGCTCGGTTATAGGGTTCAGAGTTTCAGTTTTACAAGGTAAAACATTCTGAAATCTGTTTCATGAGAATATGCTTAATACTACTAAACTGTACACTTAAAAATTGGAAAGATGGTAAAATTTATATAGTTTTTATCACAGTTTAAAATAATCCTAAACAAAGTGTGTACCTTCGAGGAACTAATGCCAGTTTACTGTTTTTCTTTTGAAAGCGAACAGAGAAGAGAGGCAAATGTTCTCTGAAATAATGACAGGTCCAACTCCAATGGATCAGCTTCTGGTTGTTTTCCAATCACCCTTATTCAATTTCTGTTCATTTTGTGGTCACTGAGACAGGGTGAAAAAGTTGGCTTAAAGCTCAACATTCAGAAAACTAAGATCATGGCATCTGGTCCCATTACTTCATGGCAAATAGATGGGGAAACAGTGGAAACAGTGGTTGACTTTATTTTGGGGAGCTCAAAAATCACTGCGGATGGTGACTGCAGCCATGCAATTAAAAGACCCTTGCTTCTTGAAAGAAAAGTTATGACCAACCTAGACAGCATATGAAAAAGCAGAGACATTACTTTGTCAACAGAGGTCCGTCTCATCAAGGCTATGGTTTTTCTAGTAGTCATGTATGGATGTGAGAGTTGAACTGTAAAGAAAGTGAGCACCAAAGAATTGATGCTTTTGAACTGTGGTGTTGGAAAAGACTCTTGAGAGTTCCTTGGATAGCAAGGAGATCCATCCAGTCCATTCTAAAGGAAATCAGTCCTGAGTATTCATTGGAAGGACTGATGTTGAAGCTGAAACTCCAGTCCTTTGGCCACCTTATGGAAAGAACTGACTCATTTGAAAATACCCTGATGCTGGGAAAGATTGAAGGTGGGAGGAGAAGGGGATGAGAGAGGATGAGATGGTTGGATGGCATCAGTGACTCAATGGAGATGAGTTTGAGTAAACTCTGGGAGTTGGTGATGGACAGGGAGGCCGGCATGCTGTGGTCCATGGGGTCGCAAAGAATCGGACACGACTGAGTGACTGAACTGAAATGACTGAACTGACACATCTCTCATCAGCTTCCACGGTCCAGCTCACAGCCTTCAGCCACCTCATGATTTTGTGTCAGTTTCTGGGCATGTATGAAGAAGCATGATGCTAATTCTAGACATTTTCTGTGCAGAAAGAAACAAAAGCAGAGGTTACTTTGGATGGGGAGTGAAGACTGTAAGCAACACCTGGACCCACTGGCATCAGGGGACCCTTTCCACAGAACCTCAGGAACCCAGAGCTGCCTGGAGTCTGAAGGATCAGAGGAGTGTCTTGGGGACAGTCCCTCAGTTCCTGGAGAATGGGTGGCTCCCTGTCACTTTTCTCTGCAGCCACCGTTGGTGATATCTTTCGGGGAGCCAAGGTAAACAGTGAGCTCTTTGCCAAGTATGTAAAACCAATCCCTTCATTTCTGATGATCAGCCTGCAGACTTTTTCCTGGACCGGGCAGGCTGTGTACCTGGTGGAAACTGCTGTTTAATTCACTTTTTCTCCTCTGGGGAAGGGCAGTTTTGCCAAGAAGGCTACATTCTGAGCAGATTAAATTAGTTTGCACTGAAGGCAGTCAATTTCTGGGTCATTTGTTCAGGCGCCAGTGTGCGCCAGGTGGACTAGTTCCCCAGGGGTGCAGGGCAGTCTTAGAAATGTCCTCGGGATCTGGGGATTCGGTACCTCACACTCCTAAAGACTTCATCCTGGGATGATGGGTCCCTCCAAAGGAAACGTGATTTTAGCAGACTTTTGGATGAGATCCTGCTCGTTAGAAAGTTTCGAGTGTTGAGAAAACTCTTCTTTATTATAAGGGTATATATCACTCCTCTGCTGTTGCTGTTTAGTTGCTAAGTCATGTCCGACTGTTTTGCGATCCCATGAACAGTAGCCACTAGGCTACTCTGTCCATGGGACTTTCCAGGCAAGAATACTGGGGTGGGTTGCCATTTCCTTCTCCAGGGGATCTTCCTGACCCAGGATCGAACCCGTGTCTCCCGCATTGTCAGACAGATTCTTTACCACTACACCACCTAGGAAGCCCAGGTTGAACTGAAATCACAGCTTTGTCCTTGGATTGCAAATGGAAAAAAAATAAAAAATAAAAAGAAATCAGGAAGTAAAGTTGAGTCATCTCAGCTTATATAAAAGTCAGTTCTTCACTCACTCATTTGTTCAACGACTTGGTTTGGACTCCTAAGTGCCAGGCATGGTCAAAATGCTGAACATGTGGTCCAAATGGAAGGTGGGAGGTGAGCAAGGTGGGAGGACAAGCCTCGTGAGCATCGTCTTGTCGCCTGGCCAATGACCTGCACTAGGTGGGCAGTAACTGTGTGCAGCTCTGCGGTCTGTGCCTCGCCCATACCCCTGCCCCTCACTGCAGCTTCCGTGAAGACTTGTGACAAGGCCACAGAGAAGGTTTTTCTGATACAGGAGCACCCATGACTCTCAGCTCTCAGGGTGATCTAGAGTGCTGGCAAGATCAACTCCTGGAGGCAGCCCTCAATCAATGAAGACCAACGAAGCAATGAAGCAACTGGTGGATCAACATCCCCACCCTCTCCCTCTCTCAGGAGTGCTTTCTGTTGCCCTCTAGTGGCCTGAAGACTTTTGCTGTTTTTCAGTCCCTGAGAAATATCAATAACCTCAACTATGCAGACGACACCACTCTTATAGAAGAAAGTGAAGAAAAACTAAAGAGCCTCTTGATGAAAGTGAAAGAGTAGAGTGAAAAAGCTGGCTTAAAGCTCAACATTCAGAAAACTAAGATCATGGCATCCGGTCCCATCACTTCATGGCAAATAGAAGGAGAAACAGTGGAAACAGTGGCAGACTTTATTTTCTTGGGCTCAAAAATCACTGCAGATGGTGACTGCAGTCATGAAATTAAAAGATGCTTGCTCCTTGGAAGAAAAGTTATGACCAAACTAGATAGCATGTTAAAAAGCAGAGACATTACTTTGCCAACAAAGGTCCACCTAAGTCTATGGTTTTTCCAGTAGTCATGTATGGATGTGAGAGTTGGACTATAAAGAGAGTGAGTAGCAAAGAATTGATGCTTTTGAACTGTGGTGTTGGAGAAGACTCTTGAGAGTCTCTTGGACTGCAAGGAGATCCAACTAAGATCCTAAAGGATCCTAAAGGAAATCCTAAAGAATCCTAAAGTCAGTCCTAAAGGAAATCAGTCCTGAATATTCATTGGAAGGACTGATGTTAAAGCTGAAACTCCAATACTTTGGCCATCTGATGCAAAGAACTGACTCATTTGAAAGGACCTTGATGCTGGGAAAGATTGAAGGTAGGAGGAGAAGGCGACGACAGAGGATGAGATGCTTGGATGGCATCACCGACTCGATGGACATGAGTTTGAGTAAGCTCCGGGAGTCGGTGATGGACAGGGAGGCCTGGCGTGCTGCAGTCCATGGGGCCTCAAAGAGTCAGACATGACTGAGTGACTGAACTGAAGTTATGTCTGACTCTTGCCACCCCATGGACTGCAGCATACCAAGCTTCTCTGACCTTCACTATCTCCCAAGTTTGCTCAAACTCAAGTCCATTGAGTCAGCAATGCCATCCAACCATCTCATCCTTAGTTGCCCTCTTTACCTCCTGCCCTCAATCTTTCCCATCATCAGGGTCTCTTTTCCAGTGAGTCGGCTCTCCGCATCAAGTGGCCAGAGTATTGGAGCTTCAGCTTCAACATTAGTCCTTCTAACGAATATTCAGGGTTGATTTCCTTTAGCATTGACTGGTTTGATCTCCTTGCTTTCCAAGAGACTCTCAAGAGTCTTTTCCAGCACCACAATTTGAAAGCATCAATTCTTCAGTGCTCAGCCTTCTTTATGGTGCAGTTCTTACATCTGTACATGACCACGGGGAAAACCATAGCTTTGACTATGCAGACCTTTGTTGGCAAAGTAATGTCTCTGCTTTTTAATTCACCGTCTAGGTTTGTCATAGATTTTCTTCCAAGGAGCAAGTGTCTTTTAATTTCGTGGCTGCAGTCACTGTCTGCAGTGATTTTGGAGCCCAAGAAAATAAAATCTGTCACTGGTTTCACTTTTCCAGCATCTATGGGTTTCCATCCTTTCCTGTTTCCCTTCCTCCTTCCCCATCAGCATTTCCTTGTTTCACCTTCAAGTAAACTCTGTATTCAGATCTTGTCTCTGAATCTGCCTCTGAGGAGCCCCAAACAAAAGACTGTATTACTTAGATTTTTCCAGATAGTTTCAGTTTTGACAATCTCATCCCACCAGTATGTGCCACATCTTCTGTTTGAGAAAACCTGTTTGCCAACTTCATGGGCCACCTAAGATCTCTTGAAAAGGGTGGTTTTTATTTGCTAGGAACCAATAAATGCTCCTCCATACCCAATGTTCCAGCTCCATCTATGGACACTAGACATGAAAATAGGATAGAAAGAAGACAATTTTCAGTGTCTTTTTTATTAAGACATTCTCTTTATATTTTAATTTCTGAAAATGGAGTCTAACTTCTTTTTCTTGATGCCTATGATGGTAGGAAGTTTTCTGCTATGAAGTTCCAGGTTCCCCTCCAGTCATGTGAAGAGCACTGACTCAGCCCCATCTTGCAAGATCAGCACAGTCCTCCCTCCTATCAGAGTGCACCTCACTCTCCCAGGTGACTGTTGCCAGCAAGCACCAAGCTTACAGAATACCCTCGAAGGCAAAAAAAATGAATAAATAAATAAAAATCATCAGCTTGATTGTAGACAGTCTAGAAAGAAGTGCACGTCTGGGATCCAAAACAGAAAAAAGGTAAACAGTGAACTTGCGAGTTAGTTCAGTGTCATATCACTTGGCTCCCCAATGTCTTAGTTTTAGCTAGACTTGCCTCAGGCCAGTTTGAAATAAGGACATTTTGAATTGTTGAATCATAGCCAAGCTGCATAAAAAGGCTGAGTTGCTAAAGGTGAATTGCTGTTTCTATATTTCATACAAGTGATACTGGGGGGAGAAAGTATTTTCTATCAGCTCTATGCAACTGTAGCTCCAAGAAGTCACAAAACCTTATGAAAAATCTGCTTAAGATATTTGGCTAAATGTCTGGTCCTCTAAGAATTCTATTTATTAGGGGAAAAAAAAGTATAGATAAATACACACATACAGACTCACGCATCCACATCAAACACCCCACCTGTCTTAGCATTTTCTGAGATGTATTTTTCAACTGGTTGTTTGCTCCTTGGAAGAAAAGCCATGACAAATCTAAAAAGCAGAGATACCACTTTGTCAACAAAAGTTCCCATAGTCAAAGCTATGGTTTTTCCAATAGTCATGTACAGATGTGAGAGTTGGAACATAAAGAAGGCTGAGTGCTGAAGAATCGATGCTTTTGAACTGTGGTGTTAGAGAAGACTCTCAACAGTCTCTTGGACTGCAAGGAAATTAAACCAGTTTATCTTAAAGGCAATCAACCCTGAATATTCATTGGAAGGACTGTTGTTGAAGCTGAAACTCCAATACTTTGGCCACTTGATGCAAAGAACTGACTCATTGGAAAAGACCCTGATGCTGGAAAGGACTGAGGGCAGGAGGAGAAGGGGGTGACAGAGGATGAGATGGTTGGGTGGCATCGCCATCTCGATGGACATGAGTTTGAGCAATCTCTGGGAGATAGTGAGAGACAGGAAGGCCTGGCATGCTGCAGTCCCTTGGGTTGCAAAGAGTTGAGATGACTTAGCAACTGAACAACAATAACAACAAAGTTGGAGAGCAACGAGAAACAAAAAGTTTCACTGTTTTTTAATAACATTACATCAGTATGCACAAATCATTTATTTTTTATCTTTATTTTATGTTGGAGTACAGTTGATGTTAATGTTGTGATCGTTTCTGGTGGGCAGCAGAGTGACTCAGTCACACATATACAGGGCCCTGAAACCCCTCTCCCATCCAAGCCACCACATAACATTGAACAGAGTTCCCTGTGCCACACAGCAGGACCTTCATTTAATATTTTAATGTTTAGGCTTTAGTTTTAAATTTTAATTGAAATGTCTTCTTTCCTTCCTCATCTCCATCCTTCCTTCCTACTCCTCCCTTTCTCTTCCTTTCCCCCTTCTCTCTCTCCCTTTCATTCTTAAAATGCCTATTATATATGACTTCATTTCTAAATGCACATCATTTATGACTTATAAAAAATTAAAAACAGAACCTTTGAGTAATGTATTCATTGTCACAATTTCATAACAGATGCGATTGTTCCAAACCACTAGACAAAGCAGACTCTGCTGGCTTTCCAATCACTGTCTTAAAGTCAGCCGAACGGAACGGGGCCTTAGGATAGATGATCTTCAAGGTTAGAAACCTGCCACGCTGGTTACAAAACTGTGTGTCATAAGTAATATTGCATTTACAAATAGACTCAAGAAAGGTCAGCGCGTTTTGTCTGCTCTTTGAAAGCTGTTCTCTTTATTTATTAAAGTTTGGGCAACAGATTAGCTTTCTGCCCATATTAATGTCTCTCCTGCCTGGAAACTAAAACTGTGCTTGGAAAGAAACAGTGAATGACTGGCTTATCTCATTGCACTTTCACGCAGCTTTAAAAATCATTGCGTTTGTGAATTTGATTACTGTCTCCAGGTGGAGGGGGAGTATACTTACCAGCCAAGGAGAGGATTTGGGAAGAGACAGAACCTAATGTTTGGAGAGATGTATAGTCTTGTGCTAGGAAAATATCAGATATGATTTGAACCTCCCCTCTTAGAGAAATGGAATCCATTTTTTGAAGGACTCATTGTTAGGGAAAAAAGTTATATTATGAATAATTAATATTAGAAATTGAAGTTTCTACTTTTTTGTAAGCTGTAGTTTATTAGCATACTTCTGAAGAAACACCTTGAAAGCAGAAAAAAAGGGGGCTCCTCTGAACACCTGCGGTCTTCTCCAGTGGCTCACTGGTAAAGAATCTGCCTGCAATGCATGAAACAGGGGTTTGATTCCTGGGTTGAGAAGGTCCCCTGGAGGAGGACAGGGCAACCCACTCCAATATTCTTGCCTGGAGAAACCCATGGACAGAAGAGCCTGGCTGTCTACTGTCCATGGGATTGGGAAGAGTCAGAGAGAACTGAAGCAACTTAGCAGGCAGGCTCTGAATACCCAGCTTCAGGTTTTCCTTTCCAGGGACCAGCTGAGTCACCTAGCATCTGAGTCACTTGCCTGCCCAGAAGCAGAGGTCAGGGCTCCAAAAAGCACTGGAGCTTCCTCCCCAGGGAGGTCTGCACTCAGGGCTGGGCCTGAAGGCGGCTTCGTGCTCTCTGCTTGCCTTTCTTCCTTCAATCACTGTTTCACTCTGTCCTTTCCTCCCTCTCGCCTCTTCCTTTCTTTTAAAGTCTCTTCAAATTTCTATCAGTTAATACTTAAGAATCACTTAACAGAGTCACAGTCTTTTATTTTCACGTACCAATCACATATCCGGTCCCATCACTTCATGGCAAATAGATGTGGAAACAATAGAAACAGTGAGAGAATTTATTTTCTTGGGCTCCAAAATCACTGCAGATGGTGACTGCAGCCATGAAATTAAAAGACGCTTGCTCCTTGAAAGAAAAGCTATGGCCAACCTAGACATTATATTAAAAAGCAGAGACGTTATTTTGCCAACAAAGGTCTGACTAGTCAAAGCTATGGCTTTTCCAGTAGTCATGTATGGATGTGAGAGTTGGACTATAAAGAAAGCTGAGCACCAAAGAACTGATGCTTTTGAACTGTGGTGTTGGAGAAGACTCTTGAGAGTCCCTTGGACTGCAAGGAGATCCAACCAGTCCATGCTAAAGGAAATCAGTACTGAATATTCATTGGGAGGACTGATGTTGAAGCTGAAACTCCAATACTTTGGCCACCTGATTGTGAAGAACTGACTCATTTGAAAATACCCTGATGTTGGGAAAGATTGAGGGCAAGGGGAGAAGGGGATGACAGAGGATGTGGTGGTTGGATGGCATCACCGACTTGAGGGACATGAGTCGGAGCAAGCTCCGGGAGTTGGTGATGGAAGCCTGCGAAGCCTGGCGTGCTGCAGTCCGTGGGGTCACAGAGTCTGACATGACTGAGGGACTGAACTGAACTGATAATCCAAGTAGAGCTAGGATTAAAATGAACAAAATCACAAGGCACTCAGTTTAAAAAATTATCAAAGCTTTGCAGGAAATTGTATTTATGATATATATTTTATCATATTATCTTGCCTTATGGTTTTGTCACTTTACTGTATTCAACATTGTCAATAAATTTTTTTTCATTTATTTTTATTAGTTGGAGGCTAATTACTTTACAATATTGTAGTGGTTTTTGTCATACATTGACATGAATCAGCCATGGATTTACATGTGTTTCCCATCCCGATCCCCCCTCCCGCCTCCCTCTCCATCCCATTCCTCTGGGTCTTCCCAGTGCACCAGCCCTGAGCACTTGTCTCATGCATCCCACCTGGGCTGGTGATCTGTTTCACCCTTGATAGTACACTTGTTTCAATGCTATTCTCTCTGAATATTCCACCCTCGCCTTCTCCCACAGAGTCCAAAAGTCTGTTCTGTACATCTGTGTCTCTTTTTCTGTTTTGCATATAGGGTTATCGTTACCATCTTTTAAAATTCCATATATATGTGTTAATATACTGTATTGGTCTTTATCTTTCTGGTTTACTTCACTCTGTATAATGGGCTCCAGTTTCATCCATCTCATTAGAACTGATTCAAATGAATTCTTTTTAATGGCTGAGTAATATTCCATGGTGTATATGTACCATAGCTTCCTTATCCATTCATCTGCTGATGGGCATCTAGGTTGCTTCCATGTCCTGGCTATTATAAACAGTGCTGCGATGAACATTGGGGTGCACGTGTCTCTTTCAGATCTGGTTTCCTCGGTGTGTATGCCCAGGAGTGGGATTGCTGGGTCATATGGCAGTTCTATTTCCAGTTTTTAAAGGAATCTCCACACTGTTCTCCATAGTGGCTGTACTAGTTTGCATTCCCACCAACAGTGTAAGAGGGTTCCCTTTTCTCCACACCCTCTCCAGCATTTATTGCTTGTAGACTTTTGGATGGCAGCCATCCTGACTGGCGTGTAATGGTACCTCATTGTGGTTTTGATTTGCATTTCTCTGATAATGGGTGATGTTGAGCATCTTTTCATGTGTTTGTTAGCCATCTGTATGTCTTCTTTGGAGAAATGTCTGTTTAGTTCTTTGGCCCATTTTTTGATTGGGTCATTTATTTTTCTGGAATTGAGCTGCAGGAGCTGCTTGCATATTCTTGAGATTAATTCTTTGTCTGTTGCTTCATTTGCTATTATTTTCTCCCAATCTGAGGGCTGTCTTTTCACCTTGCTTATAGTTTCCTTTGTTGTGCAAAAGCTTTTAAGTTTCATTAGGTCCCATTTGTTTATTTTTGCTTTTATTTCCAATATTCTGGGAGGTGGGTCATAGAGGATCCTGCTGTGATTTATGTCAGAGTGTTTTGCCTATGTTCTCCTCTAGGAGTTTTATAGTTTCTGGTCTTACATTTAGATCTTTAATCCATTTTGAGTTTATTTTTGTCAACATTGTCAATAAGTTTTTATGTTGTAATTCACATTGCTTAGATTAATATTAGTTTTATTTAAATTAAATTTACCAAGAATTAGACAATCATTTTTTTTCCATTTATTTTTATTAGTTGGAGGCTAATTACTTCACAATTTTGTAGTGGTTTTCGCCATACATTGCCATGAATCAGCCATGGATTTACATGTGTTCCCCATCCCGATCCCCCCTCCCGCCTCCCTCCCCATCCCATCCCTCTGGGTCTATCATTATTATCTTTAGTTGAGATCACTGCTAATTTTTTTTTTGCTGTAGATTTCTGCTGTGTACATATTCCTTGATGCACATGTGAATATGAATTTATCTAGGACATTTATGCAGACCAGGCTGGACAATGGGTATGCATATTTTCAACTTAAGGGGAAATGACACATGATTTTCCAGATTGGCCAGTGCAAGTCCCACCCTACAAAGAGTGTGAAAGGGTTCTGTTAGCTCCATATCCTGCCCGACGTTTGGTCTTGATTAGAGTTTTAAATTTTGGGATTTTTAAATCTAGTGGCTGTGAGATGGCACCTCACTGCTCTCGTTTTTATTTTCCTGATTGCTAACATCATTGATCATCTTTCCCTCTTCTTTGAACAACTAATTCACAGTTTGGGCCCATTTAAAAATTTTAATGTAGCCCATTGTATTAATATTTCCCTTTTAAATTTATGATATCTTGCTTATTTTCCTTTCACTGAGATTACAAAAAGAGTTTCCTTTATGTCTTCTATGAATTTATGCTTTTGCCTTTCACATTTAAGTTTTAAATCTACTGGAGTCACTTCTGTCTGATGAAAAATAAGATTCAATTTTCATTGTTTCCATGTGGATAATCACTTGACACGGCTCCATTTGTCGAAAGTCCATTCTTTGCCTGTTGATTTGCAAAGCCAGCTCTGCAGTGACTCATGTTTTCACATGCAGCTTCCTGGGCTTGATTTTTTTCCCCCCCATTCTGTGATTTTTTTCCTGTGCAAATACCACTTAGTCTTTTTTAAAATAAATTTCTTT
Source organism: Muntiacus reevesi (assembly GCF_963930625.1). Lineage (NCBI taxonomy): Eukaryota > Metazoa > Chordata > Mammalia > Artiodactyla > Cervidae > Muntiacus > Muntiacus reevesi. Next base: position 37,784,662 of record NC_089252.1, on the reverse strand, counting down.
TATTTGGTTGCGCTGGGTCTTAGGAAGATGAAGGTCTCATCTTCCATCTTCATTGCAGCTCGTGAACCCTTAATTGCAGCATGTAGGATCTAGTTCCCTAAGCAGGGATCAAACCTGGGCACCTTGCTTTGGGAGCATGGAGTCTCAGCCACTGGACCACCAGGGAAATCTCCCACTCAGTCTAAACTGTTGTACATTTATAATAAGTCCTGATATTCAGTAGAGCAATCTCCTACCTTATTCTTTGCTCTCAGAGGTGTCTTGTAATTTTTTTATTATCTACTTCATTTTTTTTCCCATTTATTTTTATTAGTTTTTTTTCCCATTTATTTTAATTAGGAGGCTAATTACTTCACAATATTGTAGTGGTTTTTGCCATACATTGCCACGAATCAGCCATGGATTTACATGTGTTCCCCTTCCTGATCCCCCCTCCCGCCTCCCTCTCCATCCCATCCCTCTGGGACTTCAGAATCACCTTGTCAAGTTCCAGCAAAAGAATGATTCCTCCACTTCCAAAAAAAGAAAAACGATTTGGATTTTGATTGCAATGCACTGAATCTATAGGCTGTAGAGGTGAGAACTAATATGCTTGCATTATTAATTATACCAACTTACCAACATGAATCATAGATCTATTTTGATCTGATTTAACATGTCTCAATAGTGTTTTATACTGCTTTCATAAAGTTCTTTCACATCTTTTGTTAGGTTTATTTCTATATGTTGTTTTTGTTGTTTAGTTGCTAAGCTGTGTCTGACTCTGCCACCCCATGGACTGTAGTCCACCAGATTCCTCTGTCCATGGGATTCTCCAGGCAAGAATGCTGGAGTGGGTTGCCATGACCTCCTCCAGGTGTTCTTCCCAAACCAGGTATCTAACCCATGTCTCTTGAGTCTCCTGTATAGGCAGGCAAATTCTACACCACTGTGCCACCTGAGTCCTGTCCCCATAAGCTTGCACAAAAGAAAAACTGAAACAAAGTTTAAAGGAAAAAAGAACACACACATGCCCTCAACAGAAAAGCCTAATTCTCAGCTCTGTTACCCCTCCAGCTTCCACATTTGTGTAGCATTTTACTGAGGATTCCTTCATACTTGCTGGCTCATCAGTACGATTCAAAACATTTATCTCTGTGTCATTTGCAGAATATAGGGTTATTCTGAGCACAAGGATCCAGGTTGTTAGTGTGTGTTAGTTGATCGGCCATGTCTGATCTGTCCATGGAATTCTCCAGGCAAGAATACTGGAGTGTGTTGCCATTTCCTTCTCCAGGGGATCTTCCCCACCCAGGGATTGAACCCAGGTCTCCTGCATTGCAGGTAGATTCTTCACCATCTGAGCCATTGCCTTTAGCAATACCAACCAAAGCTTAGTACACATTGAGGGTTTGTCTTATGCCAGAAATTGGCTCTGTGGACTAACTCATTTACGCATCACACCAACCCTTGGAGACAGTGGGATTGTTTTAGCTATTTCACAACTGAGTTTATAAATACTCATATGAAAGGGTCTCAACATGGAGACTGCTCTGGTGGCCCAGTGGTTAAGACTTCATGCTTCCACTGCAGGGGGCCTACCTTGCTTGGGGAACTAAGATCCCATGTGCTACATGGAGCAGCCAAAAGAGACAAAAACAAAAACACTGTGAATTAACAAAAAGTGTGTTCCCATCACAATGTCAGTTCAGCTCAATAATAAATCTGGAAAATGTGACTCTTGGACACAGTTCTCTGTTCCACATTCTCTTCTACATCCGCACACGGACAGCAGCCTGAGGATGAGTTAAAATCTTGGGAGAGTGTCACCTGGGAGCGATTTAATAGTGTGCACTCATTTGAGAGAATTATTTGACTAGATGGAAGAGAAAGACAGTCTCTGAGTAAATAACAAGAAACAAACATCACATCTCGGAAGGAGACTTCCAAGATCCGTTCATAGCCCTCTGATGGAAGGCCTTTAGATTGTTTCGCTATACAGTGAGTTGTCTGATCAAGTGTGTCCCTGGCAAATGGAAAGATTTAGTCTCCAGACGTCTCTGTTATGAAAATTTTCCCAGTTAAGCTTTGCTAGAAAATTCATCGTAGATATTTTTGTTTCATCATTTTTTTTTACAGCATTGGATGACTCTTCATTAAAAATGTTTTTGTCCCTTTAAAACTATCTCTGAAAAGCAAAACAAAGATACAAATATGTCTCTGAGAATTCTGTAAAATATCAGGAGTAAACAATCCCTTCACAGAGACACTGGATTGGACCATGTAAACAAGCATGATTAGTTATCTTTGTTTAGGCTGTTTTCTGTAGAACCTTATTCTAGAAACAAAAATTTCAAGTAAAATATGACACATTTGCTCTCTTTACTATTCCTTAAGGCATTTCAAGTCCAGCTATGATTTGACAAATTTTTAGACTTCACAAATAGATTTCTTTGTGGGACTCTGAGGATTCAAATGTTGTCAAAAGCTTCACTGGGATAAAGCTGTTTTTTAATTCACTAGTGATGTGACACAGGAATGAAACATGCCTTGTTTTTCTGGCAGTCATTTTATATATTCAGTAGAAGCTGCATTTAGTACAGACGCTGCAGTGCAGTTTAAATTTCTATGTGCGTAGCCTGTGTAGTATGTATCCCAACCATATTGGGATGAATACATTTAAGCTCAAAGATAAAGCAAGATTTTCACTTCCTTCTCTTCCTTATTTTGTGTCATGTCACTGTTACAGTCAACACAAGCCAACTTTCTTATAAGGAAAAAAAAGAGAAAACAATTCAGGCATGGAATTTTTCAGGAAGGTAAAAAACAATATGTGACTGGATCCACTCATGCATGAGGTTAGAAAGTGACCATAATGCTAAATGCAAGCATCTTCAAGGATGTACTTTCTCATACTTTCTCACCCTGCTTTCATTTGAAGGAAAACTGATCACCTGGATGGCCTTCTAACTATAACCTCACAGCTCATTCCTTTTATGGAGAGGCAGAACCCTGGCACTTGGAGGATGGTGAGACTTTAAGAGCTTGGCTTCCATGCTTATCTGGTAAACAAGTCAAATGGAGTTCAGTTTTGAGATCACTGGGAACCCCTGGAATCATTTCACCTGTTCATCTTTCATGTATGGTGTGTTTTGGTTATTTATTATGTTGTAGGTGGGAGCCACTTGAACTCCTTTCAGGAGTGTAAATATATTCACACACACACACACACACACACACACACACACACACACACACACACACACACAGAAATAGTTGCATTTATATAACATAGTTGCATTTGAATACAGCAGGAGAGCAGGCTCAAGGGAGTGCAGCCAAAATAACTTTTTCAGTTAAAATTCTTATATTTTGATAAGAATTTTAAAACATTTTTCAATTATGGTAAAATAAATCACAATATAAAATTTACCTCTTAATCATTTTTAAGTATATTATAGCTCAGTGGCATTAAGTACATTCACATTGGTGGGCAACCATCACCATTTGCTAATCATTTTTTGGTTTGCTACTTTTTTTGTAATTTGTAGTTGATGCTATTTTTCTTTAAACCTTTTAGGACTTGGGTCTTTTTTTGTAGGAAATTTGCTAAAGGAAGTATCTTCCAGAAATCAAAGAGATCAGGACTTCCTTGGTGGTCCAGTGGTTCAGACCCTCTGCTCCAATGCAGGGGGTCTGGGTTCCATCCCTGGTAGCGGATACAGCCAAAAAAGGAAAAAGAAAATGAAAAGGTCATGTGCAAATGCTGGGTTGCAATGTGTGCTGTCTTGGATCCATAAAGAGGATCCCACTGAACCATCAACAGAGTTAATGTTCTAAGTCGTTTTCCAGAAACAGTGAAATTTTTGATTAATTCCCATTGGGACTAGTAGCATGAGTTCTTTAAATGGTCTGCTGGAATTTGGGGCTTTCAGTTGCTGCCATTACGGGACAAAATCCAAGCCTTCTTGGAAAACCCATTGGGAGACCTTTGCGCCAGGGCACTCTGAATGGCTGTGGGTGAGTTGCTGTCTTTGCTGGAAAGATGCTGATGGAAGTCTTATTGGTCCAGTCTTCAATAGATGGCTGTGAGCGCCTTCTCCCAAAAGCTGAGGATTAAAGGAAGGCAAATTCTCTTTGGGGAAAGAGCGGTTGTGGGGGGCAGTTGTGTTTAGAATCGAGACTGCTTGAGTGATTGGTCACCCCCTCCCCACAGGATAACAGGAGTCTAGAAAGAGCAGAGTGCAGATTAAAGCAGGTTTTCCAGATTAGTTTAAGAGTCAGTCTTCACTGAAAAAAAAAATGGAGAGAGGGTGATGGGGGAGGGGGAAAGAGAGAGAGAAGGGGGCCCTGTTCTTCCCGTAAAGAAAGCAGCCCACTCCCCAAGCAATATCCAGACAAGCGTTTTGATGCCACATGAAATCACAGAGCCTAGAGCTATACAGAAGTGTAGAGGTGGTTGCTAAGGCCTGGGAGACGTTGCTAAGGCTTTCTCTCTTTTTGAAGCCATAAAGGAGGCCTCATAATACTGGGGGATTAGTGACCAAAGTACCCAGCTCTGACTCACAGCCGAGATGCCCAGTGGTAATGTACGCGCGTCCCTGGAGGGAGCAGGAAAAAGATTCACATCATGTAGTTCATCGAATGACTTAAAAAAACCCTTCGATGGTTTCCAGCTGCTTCAGAAATAAAATCCAAATTCTCGATCATGGCCTCTGGGCTGAGCAGGAGTGGCTCTAACCTTCCTCCAACCTCCTCTCTCTCCTCTCTGAGCACCTGGAGAGCCTTATGTTCACCCTGCCTGCTGTCCCCCTGCCTCTCCCACCCAGTACCTCTGCCTCTTCTTCTCCAGTACCAGCTTTCCCTGCTGCCTTGCCCTGGATGCGGAGCCGTACCACTGACATCCTTGCTTTGGGCTTGCCACCTCTCCCAGAAGATTCCCCTCCCCCCAGTGAAACTGTTAGTTGCTCAGTTGTATCTGACTTTTTTTGTGACCCCATGGACTGTAGCCAGCCAGGCTCCTCTGTCCATGGGATTTCCCAGGCAAGAATACTGGAGTAGGTTGCCATTTCCTTCTCCAGGGGATCTTCCCCGCCCTGGGATTGAACCTAGCTCTTCCTGCATTGCAGGCAGACTCTTTACCATCTGAGCCACCAGGGAAGCCTAATTACTCTCTAATCGCTCAGCATTTGGTGCAACCTGGAATTATTTGGTTTCTTTATTCATTTGCTTGTTTATTTTCCCCTCTTAGAATAGTTATCCATAACCAACAAGGACCTACTGTGTAGCACAGGGAACTCTGCTCAGGGTTATGTGGCAGCCTGGATGGGAGAGGAGTTTGGGGGAGAATGGATATATGTATTTGTATAGCTGAGTCACCTGTTCACCTGAAACTATCACAACATTTTAATCAGCTATACCTCAACACAAAATAAAAAGTCTTTTCTAAAAAAGAATAGTTGCCCATTCATATGGCTATTCTCTCAAACAATATTTGTTGAGCCTAACTTGTGCCTAGAACAATATTAGCTTTTAGGGTTTATCAGTGAAAAAAACGAAGATTCCCACCCTCAGGGACCCTGCAGGAGATAAAGGACCACAAGAAATCAGTGAAGCACCTCATGCATGTATCAGATGGTGACGTTTGCTGTGGATGTTATTAATGCCAGGGAGGCCAGTGCCCAGGGTTGGGGAGGGACTCCCTTTTGAGCAGAATCTGTAGTATTTCAGGCCCAGTATGCAGCCCTGGGTAGCTGTTCCACACATGTGGGTGGGAGCCAGGGAAAGCAAAGAGAAAGCAACATCAACCTGAGAGTCTTTTAAAATTGCTTTCACACCTATAATCATGGTCCTATCCTAAAGTACACTGGAGGGGAATTTACTGAGAAGCACGACCTTAAACTTCATGGCTTTTAAATTCCCTCTCTGTGCCAGAAAGACAATGATCTGTGTGCTGTTTCTCTGCTTTAGTGCCGTGTTTCCTTGGTTTCGTGACAGCATTGATTGGAAATGGCAACCCATTACAGTATTCTCGCCTGGAGAATCCCATGGACAAAGGAACCTGGTGGGGCACAGCCCACGGGGTCACAAGAGTCGGACACGGCTGAGCGACTAAACCACCATCACCCACAACGATTGCAAAGCTTGCCAGACAATATATTAACGTTAAATATTCATGTCAAATCTAGGATGCATCTTGAGTTAAGACCCATTAAAATGTTGGAAAATGTTCATCTTTTAATCAAGGAACTCTTTTAATTATACCTCTACAGGTGATCAGTGGGGAAACCATGATTTTAATTTGGATTTTGGCCAAAGCACTTGCCTTGTAATTCAATCCACCAGAAACTCTTGTTGCCTGCAGGCAGTAAATAGTCACTACAGGAAAAAGAGCTTACGGAGGGAGAGACAGCCTTGGTAGTTCATGTGAAAACCCAGAGACATGCTAGCAGCAGATGGTGAAGTTCCCCAGTACTATAAATCAGTGGTATGCAGGAACCCCACCATTAGAACATAAACTGAAGTTTTCTTGTGCAAGGGAGTTTTAGATATTAAATTACAGAGTGGAACTTACTGCGAGTGATGCCCGTTATAGAAAAATCCTAGTGTATTTTGCGTCTAAAATGTCCTATCTGCATTTAAAACCAGTGTAATAATCTCCAGAAATGTGCGGGATAGATAAGCCAATAGCTTTGACTCTCTTTCCCTGCCAAATGCCACACTAATAAGGAAGTGATAAAATTTGCTGTTGGAATAACATGTCCTGCTGAACAAGAAGTGAAGGGACCACAAAATGTATCCAGTGATCGTTGTTTAGAGTGGAAACTTCTTACCATCATCTTTAGGAGGATCCACACACTGTTTGTGTCTCCTGCCAGTTGGCTGCATTGAATGTTGCTTTTCATATGCACTGGGATTAGCCTAGAAGTCTTTCATCATAATGGAATTCAGCTAGGATATTCCTTGGACTTCTTAATGATTCATGTTAAATAGAGAAGGCTATTGATTATTCAGTTAATCCCTCTCTGTGGTAAAATAGTCTTTGGATCCTCACGTCTACTAAAAAAATGCACAACGTGAGAGTTGTGAGTTAAGTTTTTTGGGGGGCAATGTGAGGACTGCAGCCCGGGAGACAACACCTCTGACAGCTCTAAGAAACTGTTCCACAGAGGCGAGGGGGAAGGACAGTATAGATGTGATTTTGGTAAAGGGGGAATACGTGTAATCAAGCACATGTTTTTTTTAGAAAGTTTCTGCTGGTCTCGTGAAGCTTCTGCTAGTCATGAGAAACAATCGTCACCATGAAGGGTTTTATTACTTTTCTAGATATGAGGAGTTACTAGAATTGGGCTCATAAAATCAACTTCTGAGAATATCCAACAATCTGAAGACCTCTCCTGCCAGTTTCCCAGAGCACAGAGTACTTCATTTCTGCTCTCCACCCTGAGCTCCTTCATGGATGTTGGAGGTCAGCAGCTTCAGTGACACACGATTTAGTCCTTACTGAGATAGGTGGCCGATGTCTGGTTAACATTCATACATTTTAGCTAGACTTTGTTAGACATAATTAGCAAATAATTAGACATTATTAGCAAAAAATGATAACTTCTTCTTCTTCTTTTTTTTTTTTTTAGGAATCATTCACGTATAGCCTAAGTTTCAAGAATGGATTTCTAAATTTAATATTATTATTTGCAGCAAGACTTCTGACCTAAAGGTCCTCAAAAATGACCAGAGATACCCTTCTGCCAACTTTACAGGCTGAAAGGAGTATTCAAATTTCCCCACCTACCCAGGCAGTCAATAATGTTTTGATAACTTAGGCAGTGGTCAGAAATCATTTGTGATATGTCCAAAATATTTTATTGCTGAGTCGAAATAGGATCATACTTTTCACAGCCTTCCAGGCCACCTCCTGAGGACACCGACTGCTTCTCGCAGGTGCAACCTCATACCTGTGGTCACCTGAGTACACCTGTGCTCACCTGTTCTGGGCCTGCTGGAGGCTGCAATGCAGGATGCCGGAGGGGCCCCCTCTGTGTTTGCCCCTGTGTGGTCCAGAATCTGGGGGACATGGGATGGAGCCCAGCATTTATTTCCTGCGGAAGACAGTTCTAAGATGCAGCTCTCAAAGCTCCTCAGAAGCTCTGGGCTGCCCAGGACATCCGCAGCCACAGCAGAGGCCCCTGGAGGACACATTCTTGCATTTACACTCCCTCTTTCTCCACTTGGTGTCCCCTTGTGCCACACGCCCTCCCGAGAAACAAACACCCCCCACACAGGCCTCTGTCCCAGGCTCTGCTGTGTGGAACAACCCGGAGGGCACAGCATTAATTAGTCTGTATCTTTCTACAGGAATAAATATTTCACTTTCTGTTCAAAGCCAAAACGGATGCAGTCCTGATAGAAAATCACTAAGCCAATATATATAGCCTGGGAAGAGTTAAGAGCAGCCTTAAGAATCAGAAAATAGAGGCCCAAAGGCAGACCCGGCCCTCATTTGTCTGGTGACTATGCACAGGCATCTGCCAGCACCAGCTTCTCTGCCATGGTGAGTCTGCAGGGGAGCGAGGGGGTGCAGCCTTGGCCACTGTCCAGGGGGCATCTCTGTGCAGGACACACATATTGGATGGAGAGTCAGAACCAAGACTAGAGTTTCACTTCTAGGTTATGTGATCTTATTATTGTTACTGGTGTTAGATACCCTACTCCAACAGAATGATGGTTCTTATCTCATAACGTGTAGAGCAGTCATCTCGTTCTGCTTGTAGAAGATCCTACAGTGAGGCTGAGAAGCTGTGTTATCACTCCTGTGTTAACCCTTCAGGCCCCACGTCCCTTCCAGCTGTCTTCACCATGATGGACGGTCCCACCTCTCAGCCCTTGCGGTGAAGCCGTGGACTGGCCTGGGTGGACATTTCCATGGAAGCCAGTAGTAGGTGGTGCTGAGACGGCTTGGGACCCTGGGCTAAATTTGAGTTTAGCACTTCCTATGTAGTGGAAATGAAACACGAATCTTCCCTCGAATGTTGAGCATGGAGTGGATTTTGTAACCCTTCGTGTTTTGCAATCAAAATCTCCAGGTCATTTGTCTTGAACTCATTTCTGGCTTGAATCATCCCAAAAGTTCAACATAGTTTCCATGTTCTTTGATAACCTACTAAGCCAGAGGTCTTACTCACTTCTGCGTGGTCCAGACCTAGCAACCTAGTTGGAGCTTAGAAATGCTTCTGAAATGAACACAGCATCCACACAGATGAATCATTGTAGATGAGTCAGGCAAGGCGCTCAGGGGCAAGTGGCTTCTTCAAGGCCATACCAGCGGCCTAAACTGGCTCCTGACCCACTCAGGGCCCTGATGTCCCTTCTGTTGTCCATCTACCTGGAAGCCAACTCCAAGAAGCACCAGACTGTTTTTTTTTTTTCAAACTCTAAGCTTTTTAGTTTTGGGGTTTAGTCAATTAATGGAGCTTCCCAGATAGCTCAGTGGTAAAGAATCTGCCTGCCAGTGCAAGAGATGCAGGTTTGATCTCTGGGTTGGGAAGATCCCTGGAGAAGGAAATGGCAACCCACTCCAGTATTCTTGCCTGGAGAACCCCATGGACAGAGGAGCCTGGTAGGCTATAGGCCATACGGTCACAAAGAGTCAGACATGACTTAGCAACTAAACAGCAACAATAACAAAGCCAATTAAAAATGTTGTGGGAAGTTCAGGGGAACAGGAAAGGGTCTCAGCCATACGTATACACGCATCCATTCTCCCCCAAGTCCCACTCCCATCCAGGCTGGTACATAACATTGAGGAGAGTTCCCTGTGCTATCCAGTAAGTCCTTGCTGGTGACCCATTTTGAATAGAGCCATGTGTACATGTCCATCTCAAGCTCCCTAACTATCCCATCCCCTTGGCAATCATAAGTTCATTTTCTAAGTCTGTGAGTCTCTTTCAGAAGCAGCACTGGATTATTCTCTACATTTTATTACTGCTTACAAAACAGTTTTTAGCATATGCATTTAACATATAAATTGATGAGAAATTTTGATTCCATCTACAGAGAAATTCAACTCTGAGGCATAACTGTTTATTAATATGTATATGCCATATTTAATTAAAAAAGAAATCTTCATGTCAAGGTTCAAAAACTTCAATTTCCATCTAGTTCAGATTGTTCAGTGAGGCATCATTACGCACAGCAGGAGAACTCTGTGACAGTAAAACTTCATTTATCCAAAATTAGTGGGGGTACAAGAAGCCAATTCAAAATGTGAAGTCACCGAACTCTCCTTTTACAGCCTTCAAAATATTTTTGGAAAATGCTTACCATCTGGATGGATAATTTCTTAAATGCAGTATCAATTTCTCATGAGGAAAATTACGGCGTGTAATTGAAGCGATTCCTTACGGCTGAGGGCCCCCACTGTGCCGTGATACCTTCGGGCTGAAAGGGGGTCTGCTTGACCACCGAGTCGGAATGACCGGAGAGACTCTGGGTGCCCCTCTCATGCTAGTCCTTATTTCTCCCTGCTTGGGCTTCTCTTCTTTTCTTTCCCCTCACACTGTCTGCTTCCCCCTGCCCTGACTTCTTCCCAACCCTGTCTACAGTGGATTTCTCCACCTTGACCACAGTCACCCAAAGCCACATGCACACAAGTACTTCCAACAGACTGTGGGCTGGATAATTCAGTTCAGTTCAGCCACTCAGTCGTGTCCAACTCTTTGCGACCCCATGGACTGCAGCACGCCAGGCCTCCCTGTCCATCAGCAACTCCCGGAGCTTACTCAAACTCAAGTCCATCGAGTCGGTGATGCCATCCAACCGTCTCATCCTCTGTTGTCCCCTTCTCCTCCCACCTTCAGTCTTTTCCAGCATCAGGGTTTTTTCAAATGAGTCAGTTCTTCACATCAGGTAGCCAAAGTATTGGAGTTTCAGCTTCAGCATCAGTCCTTCCAATGAATATTTAGGACTGATTTCCTTTAGGATTGACTAGCTGGATCTCCTTGAAGTCCAAGAGACTCTCAAGAGTCTTCTCCAACACCACAGTTCAAAACCATCAGTTCTTTGGCACTCAGCCTTCTCTCTGGTCCACCTCTCACACCCATACATGACTACTGGAAAAACCATAGCTTTAACTAGATGGACCTTTGTTGGCAAAGCAATGTCTCTGCTTTTTAATATACTGTCTAGGTTGATCATAACTTTGCTTCCAAGGAGCAAGCGCCTGTTAATTTCAAGGCTGCAGTCACCATCTGCAGTGATTTTGGAGTTCAAGAAAATAAAGTCTGTCACTGTTTCCATTGTTTCCCCATCTATTTGTCATGAAGTGATGGGACTGGATGCCATGATCTTCGTTTTTTGAATGTTGAGTTTTAAGCCAGCTTTTTCACTCTCCTCTTTCATTTTCATCAAGAGGCTCTCTAGTTCCTACTTGCTTTCTGCCATAAGACTGGAAAATAATTGTCTGTAAAACTAGAAGAGCTGACTCATTAGAAAAAACCCTGCTGCTGGGATATATTGAAGGCAAAAGGAGAAAAGGGTGGCAGAGGATGAGATGGCTCGATGGCATCACTGACTCAATGGACAGGAATTTCAGCAAACTCGGGGAGATAGTGGAGGACAGAGGAGCCTGGTGCGCTGCAGTCATGGGGTCAGAAGGAGTTGGACACTACTGAGCAGCTGAGCAGCAGCAGGTGCTTGCCTAAGTGCTTGTAAAGGGCATCACAGCAGTGGAGAGGCAATTGAAACACCAGCAAAGTCTGCGAGTTTTAAGCCCAGAAAAGAAATGAACTTTTGTGATTTTCCAAGAAAATGAACAAAGCAATATTTACTTGCCACAGTTCAGGAGAAAAGCCAGTATTTTGGGGGTAGCTATCACTGGGGCTGCCATTTTTGAGAAGGGGCTGGGAGTCAAGGTTGCTGGCTGAAGATAGGACATTCTAAAAGCATCCAGACTTTCAGGAACATGAGTATATGTGTGGCCCAACTCCAAACACCTTCCCTCCGAGTAGGACTTCTCTTTGTCTGAAGACCGATTTGGCTGTCGTGTAATTACTGGCCTTTTTCTATTGATTGTGGAACCACGTCTAGTCTTTCTCATTACAGGTCATGTCACACCCCTGACTTAATTGCAAAAATTTCCATTGTGAAAAAACAAGCCCTATTATTAAAGATACTATTCAGCCAAATACGCCAAACTCAATACTGTCATACTGCCCTTACCTTTAAATACTCTGGAGAGCATGAAAATCTTTAAAAGAACATGATTCTAATACCATATACTTAGCTTCTCTGGTCCTTCACTGGCTGGTTCCCATCCAACTGCTCCTTTGGCTCTTTGTTTTGCTTTGGCATCTCTGTTCTCCCTCCCTCTGCCCTCTGGATGGGGAGGCTCTCCATGTGCGGCCCCTGGCGCTCTGCCTTCCTCGTTCATGGCCTCTGGAATATTCTCCACACTCAAGACTCTGCTGACTATCCACGCACAAAACTCCCAAAGGCACACAGCATGCCAGCCACACTTGCTCACCATCATTTCAAGGTCACCCCAGTTGTCACAGGCATCCAGCCTCCAACTCTGAACTAATTTTTGACTTAGCTCTTTCAATAGCATGTCAGGGGGAAAAAAAATCTTGCGTCAATTTCCCCTTCAAAAGGTCTACAAATCCTGCCCCTTTCTCTTTATTCTTCCCTACATTGGGGCCCGCATAGGAGCCTCTGGGTAACTTTGCTTGCTTTTCAATTGAGTTCTCTGACTTCAGGTTCCTCCCACTTGAATAACAGAGTCACAGATGCAGAAAAGCAACTTGGACTACCAGGGAGGAAAGCGGGGAGGGGGAGAGGGGAGCGGTGGGGGCAGGAGAAACTGGAGATTGGGGTTGACAGGCACACACTGCCAGACACAAGATAAATAAATAAGAAGGAGCCGCCGCAGAGCATAGGGGGCTCCACTTAATGCTCTGCAATGATATCTACGGGAACAGAATCTAAAAGGAGAGTGGACATATATATATGTAACTGATCCACTTTGCGGTACACCAGGAACTAACACAGAATTTTTTAAAATAATTTTATTTATTTATTTTTGGCTGTGCTTGGTCTTCATTGCTGCGAGGGCTTTTCTCTAGTTTCAGAAAGCTGGGATTACTCTTCGCTTCGGTGTGAGGGCTTTTCATTGCAGTGTGAGGGCTTGCTGCAGAGCACGTGGCTTCAGCGGGCGCAGCTCCGGGGCTCCAGGGCGCAGGCCCAGGAGCTGTGGGGCCTGGGCTTAGCTGCTCCTTGGCACGTGGGATCTTCCGAGACCAGGGACTGAACTTCTGCACTGACTGGTGGATTCTTTACCACTGAGCCACCAGGGAAGCCCTAACACAAGACTGTAAATCAACTGTACTCCAATAAAAATTAAAAAAAAATATACTCCTTTAATTATATTACTTTCCTCCTTAAAAATCACCATGGGTTCCTTTAGGTTTACTAAGTAGGTTCCTTTTCATTTAGTTCAGATGTTGAGTGTACCTCTGTCTGCCTGCCCTGCAAGGCTATCTCTCATAGGTGGGAATGAGCTCCAGTGAGAGCAGAGTCCATTCCCCGACACTTATTATCTGAGAAATAGCGGCAGTCATGGCTGCCTCAGGGGATGTCCTGAAAATTAAATAAGGTTTACAACTTCAAGAACAGAATCTGAAAAGATGGTGGATGCTAAAGACACATGCTCCACTTCCTACCCGATTGTTTCTCCATGAGATTGTAAACAGACGAATGATTGACACTGAAGGGAACCAGGCAGGACACTTGGGAAATGCATTTGCTGAATGCATACACGAGGCTGGGGATGTTTACTGGAGTGAGTATTTGGGAAATGACTCTGTTTCAGAGACAACAAGTTCCATGTAAAGACAGTGGTCATAGGTGGCTGAGAGGGCAAAGGGGTAGGTCACTGGTGAAAAAAGTTTGTGATTCACAGAGACAGTCCTTTAGTGGTGAGACTGTTGCTGCCTGAACCCAGGAATCAGTATGACCATCACTAGCTGCAGGGTTACCAGGTGTCCTGAGGTCCCTAAAGTGACGCAGTGGGAAGTCTATAACATTGCAATGATCCATGCTAGCCAACAATTCTCACATTCCTTCCATGAAGCCTTTAGACAGAATTTCTTATAGATATAACTTAGACACAGTGTCCAGGAAACACAGGTGCGGCGGCAGTGGTGCAATGAGGGCTCAGATCTCCCGCTGTAGGGGGTGTAGTTGACAGAAGCCCTCTGGATCGAGACCTTCCCCACCCGCACTCCCCACCCACCAACAGCTAGGCATGCCTGGGCACTTGGTACAAGCCATTCCTGTGAGATGCACACTTGTGGCTGAGGGTCATCATCAGTTCAGCTGGAACTTTCCTGGAAGTGTACTGTGAACTGCGATGAAACTGTCCAATTTCTTCTTTCCTGTCTTCTTTCACAAGGTTCAGACCTGCATCTGGGCTGAGGGTTCACCACCTTCTCCTATTCCCTCCCATTTAGAACTCAAAGGCATGTGTGCTCAGTCACTCAATCATGTCTCACTCTTTTTGATCCCATGGACTGTAGCCCACATGTAGCCCATCTGTCCATGGGATATCCCAGGCAAGAATACTGGAGTGAGCTGCCATTCCCTTTTCCAGGAGATCTTTCCGACCCAGGGATAGAACCTGGGTCTCCTTCAGGTGGATTCTTTACCATCTGAGCCACCAAGAAAGCCTCAAATATCAATATTTTGCCCATCAAATCCCATTCTGACATCTGCTTCCCAGGGGATCAGAACCAACACTAATGGTGCCAGAAGCTGTTCAAGAAAATGGACAGGAAGATTGGGCTTGGAGTCTGGCTCAGTATCTCCCAGTGGACAAAGAGTATGTCATCCTGAGTATTATGGGAGGTGAAGGTAGTCCCTGGCACAAAGAACGACCCAGTTGCTAAAGATTTTACTGGTGGTGACCAGGGGAAAGTGCCAGGGAAGAACACCCCCGTAGGCAAAATTATTCAGATATTTGAAAAGTATGGGGGAAACAGTGCCAACAAGGATGGCCTAGATGGCTCGGTGGTTTTGTTGAGAAGACTAAGGGTCATTCACAAGTTAAGGGTGAGAAGCAGGTGGATGACAAAGACACTCTCATTTCCTGCAGCAGAAGACCAGATACAGCTGTGCAGCAGACACAGGACTGATGAAGTCCCAACTTGAGAGATGATGTCTAGGTATTTACTTAGACTTCAAGGTCCAGTGGCCTCCGGACAGGACCAGGGGTGTGCTGGGCTCAGCTCTTCCAAGTTCACGGGAGCAGATCATTAGTGTCTCTTCAGAGTGCCATGCTCGATGATGCATTTGTAGCTTGAAATCAGCCACAGAGTCAGACACGACTGAAGCAACTTAGCATGCACACACGTATTCATTCCATGCATGTGTGCACGCTAAGTCACTACAGTTGTGTCCAACTCTTTGCGACCTTGTGGAATGTAACCCACCAGGATCCTCTGTACATGGGATTCTCCAGGCAAGAATACTGGAGCAGGTTGCATGCCCTCCTCCAAGAGATCTTCCCCACCCAGGGATCGAACCTGCATCTCTTATGTCTTTTACATTGACCGGCATGTTTTGACCACTAGTGCCACCTGGGAAGCCCATTCATCCCATAGAAAACAGCAAATATGAAGATTCTGGGGGATTTTCTCCTCCTTTTCAGAAAGTTGGTTGTTAAACACTTACCAGCACTCCATTAGTGAGGATCTTGGTTGGCAAAGCCTGAGATTCTGAAACACAGGACGAAAACTTCAGGATGTAAGTTGTGGAAGAGGCTGGCTCTGCAGACGCCCGGAACACCCAGAACTGCAGAGGTGGCCGCCCTTCCCTGAGGAGTACAGGACTGCCCCGTGCTCAAAGGTCCCAGGGAGCCTGTAAGGATTATCCTTAGAGAAGTAACTAAGTAGTTCCTAATTTTAACAAAGCTGAGTAGAGTGACTCAATTCTAATAAGAAGCTGGATATCATTTTTTTCTAATTAATTTTGTCATTAACTTTTTACTTGGAATACAAAAACTTTTTTTCTTAGTCTTTACATGACTCAGGAGAAAACTCCATGGGATTCTACAAGTGTACATAGATTAGTTCTGATTACACAATGAAGATCCTATACTAGATTTAATCATAAAGCTAATTAGAAAGCTAATTAACAAATCATTATTGGGCCCATATAAAAGACAACTGAAAATAGCTCTCACTTTTTATCATGACTGAAGTCAAGGGGTTCCCTATCCATTGACCAGTTTTTTCCTGATCTGATTATGTAATCCAAAAATAAATGCAAACACTGAGTATGATCATAGTATTCTAAGAGGACATGTACAACTGTGAGTCAATGGTCTAGTGATCTGGGATCATCTACATTTAATATTAAGCTTGAAGGGTTGCGAGGTTTTTTTAAGCTATAGGCTGAATAACTCTGTCCCATTCATCTTTGTTCATATATGACACACAAAAGAATCTAAGTTTATTCCAAACTAACAAACCTAAGTCTTCGCTCATAAGGGCTATAGTTCACCAGCCAGGACAGGCAGCTTCTTTCACTCCTGTTGAGTGGCTGGCCCTCTGCGAGCTCAGTCACTCAGTCGCGTCTGACTCTTTTGTGACCCATGGACTGTAGCATGCCAGGCTCCTCTGTCCATGGGATTTTCCAGGCAATGATACAGGAGTGGGTTGCCCTTTGCTTCTCCAGGGCATCTTCCTGACCCAGGGATCGAACCCACATCTCTTGCATCTCCTACATTGGCAGGTTCATTCTTTACCACTAGCACACCTAGGGAGCTCTGTGGTTGTCCTTGGCTGGACATAAAGCGAGGACCCTGAGGGGTCTTCAGTGTGACAAAATTTGCTCTGAAATGTTTCCTTTTAAGCCAATCAATCATCTGTTACAGGTTGAATGTTTGAGTCCCTCCCAAAATGCTGGGCCCCGCTCTGCATTTTTCCTCCACCTGTGAACTGGCCTCACCCCTAGCCTGCAACAGGGATGACCAGGCTCAATAGATAGGTATCATCTGGGCACAGAATTTGTGAGTGGCTGACGGGAGCATGGGGTCTAATCATGGAATATCCTAACAGATGCTCTGACATTTCTATCTTGGACATTTAGATTTTGCTTTAGGGTAAATGTGTGATGGGAATGCAGCCAAGAAAACATTTCTTGGCAAGCCTGCTTTGCCAGGGAATTACATCATGAGCTCTTCGGGGGCTAAGAAAACAGAGGAAGAGTCAAGACCTCACAAAGTGATTTTGATGGAGCTGGTTTGGATCCCTGCAAAGAAATGCACAAACTCGTGTCTAGGAACTGACAGCTTCTGGGGCTTTCTGCCACTTGGGCTGTGCTCAGACCTGGAAGACAGCTGTTCATTTAATTTTTGGTTGAGTGGGAAATGTCGTGCTTCTGAAAGGTTAAGAAGCCATTTCGTCAAGGCTGTGAGATCACCTAATTCCAAAAGTGCATGGACTTTGCCTGGTAGTAAATCTTAATCAATTCCAGAACATGTAGAAATGACAAACCATGGACCTTTTAATAAAATTAAACTCAGCTGTCAGATAAACTTTTATTCCCAGGCCATAATCACCAGATTATAATAAAAGTTTAATTAGCCGAGGGGGTTTTTCTTGGAATAAGAGGGTGGACAAGATTTTCCTTCTTAGGGATGCTTTAACATATATTTAAGAAGGAGGATGGCTGGAAATAGGCCCCAAGGTTCTTTTCATGGAACTATCTTCACAATAAAAGCAGGAATTTGAGCAGCAGACAAACAGGATTTTTATAGGACCCCAAGGTAGACAGTCCATCCCAGGTGGCTCAGCTGTAAAGAATCCGCTTGCCCATGCAGGAGATGCGGGTTCCATCCCAGAGTCAGGAAGAACCCCTGGAGGAGGAAGTGGCAACCCACTCTAGTATTCTTGTCCTAGAGAATCCCAAGGACAGAGGAGTCTGGTGTGCTGCAAAGAGTTGGACACGACTGAGTACGCACACCCACACACACAAAGTAGACAATGTAAGACAGAAACAGCATAAATAAAGGGCATATTATTGTGCTGCCAGAGGACCATCTGATTCGGAGGGGCCCCAGGAGACCAGCGTGCGGGAGGAGGCAGCCCGTGCATTCCGGGAGCCCAGGCCAGGCGCTGAGTCTCAGCTCTCAGCCATATGGCACTATGTTCTGCAGAAGCAGCGCACGCAAGGATAGTCACGCAGAACGACAAAATCTTGCTCTGGCTTCTGCAGCTGCTCCGTGATCACTTTGGGTCTTGGTGCTGCCTCGGGCATTTTGGGTTGGTGTGACCCAGGTTCTGAATGTTCAACTTTGGAGTGATGCATTCTGAGCCAAAGTGGGGATATTTGTCATCTATATGAAGCCTGGTCACCTGAAGTCACTGCTGTGAAGTATGATGCTTCTAGCAACAGTTCCAGGGTTCCCCAAAACTGCTTGTAAAATGCTGCCCTCTGGCCAGAGTTCTCAAAGAAATCCCTCCAGGGAGATGCTTAGTCTGTTCTGTGGTTACTTAATAGGTTAAAAAAAGTTCCCTGCTAAAAGTAAGAAAATAAAAGGAAAAAACCCTCTGATTTATTCAAAATTGGAATTCCACAGAGGCTCCTGCAATTATCTGTTAAATACAAGGTCAGTGGGGAATATGTAAAACATTCCTCACTAAAATCTTTGGAGAGTTACAGTTTCAGGCTGTGTAAATTCACTTCCTAGGGACATCACTATGTCTCTGCTATACTTGTGTCACAACAATATCAGAGAACATTACTGAGCACATACAAAGTATCAAGAACATTATCTTGTTTCATTTCGACCAATGTTTCTATGGAAACTTAAAGTGTTAGTTGCTCAGTCCTGTCCAACTCTTTGCAACCCCATGGACTGTAGCCCACCCGGCTCCTCTGTCCATGGGATTCTCCAGGCAAGAATACTGGAGTGGGTGGCCATGCTCTTCTCCAGGGAATCTTCTTGACCCAGGAACCAAACATGAGTCTCCTGCATTGCAGGCAGATTCTTTACTATCTTCCACACCAGGGAAGCCCCAGAGAGTCTATAATCATAATCAATTGATAAATGTGACTCAGAAATTCAGATGTGTCAGTTACATGTCCCTTAGTTGCCTGGCTGGCAAGTAGGAAAACATGCATTAAAAAAAAAAAATTGATGGAGAGTGGTTATATAAATGGTGAGAGGATAAACTGGATTAATCCAATCCAGCGAATACTCCTTGAACAACTAACATGAACCAGGCATCATGCTAGACTTGGGGGGAAAGTCTAGACTGTTCATGAAGTGGGCAGGAGTCTTCCAGGTCTTTACTCACCTTTGTGTCTCTTCCCTACCCAGCTCTTTTCTTTCTCCCCTACTGCAGGCTGTTTCTGACTTACTACACTTTAAATTTCCTCTGAATATGCTGTGACTGAAAGACAACAGTAACAACGACAACAACAAAAGAAATAATCACTAAGTTTTTCTTTTCAGCCGTGCCACATGGCACACGGGATCTTAGTTTCCCAACAGGGATTGAACTCACGCCTCCTGTGTTGGAAGCACAGAATCTTAACCACTGTACCATCAGGGAAGTCCCACTGATATTGCTTGCATGCATACTTTGTTTCAGCCACTGTTCTAAACACGTTAACTCATTCACTCTCCCAACAGACCATCAAGATCAGGGCTACACAGCATTAAGTCACCTGTTCAAGTTCACAGAGATGGAAGCATCAGAGCTAGGCTTTGAACTTGATCTTGGTTTTTCTAGCTAACAGTCTACGAGCCAGGCCCTAGCTCTCACTGTGCTGTGGGCACGTATTAGGATGTTTTGCAGGAGGAATGCAGAGTGAAGGTTAATTCATGAAGAATTATGTAATTAACTGCAGAGAATTAATCACATGAAGACATTCAGCTGAAACCAGAGAAAAAATGTCAGAATTACAGAGCAATGAAAAATTAGGTTAGTGTGAATTATCTGGTGCATGGAAAAGTCGGCGGAGGGGTGACCTGCGTGTTTTCAAGTACGCAAAGAGCTGCGTGAAAGGGTTATGTCCAGTGATGAGCCACTTCCATGGAAGGCACAATGGAAGAAACAAACATCTGTAAATAGAAGAGTTGGGTAAGATGCAGGATAATACTTACTTAGAGTTAAGAGAGAAGCCTTAGAAAATCTGCAAAGGGACACAGGGGAATTCATGAGACTCAGAGAACAGGCCACAAATTCCAGATGGTCGAAGTGTCATTCTGTCAGAGATTTGGACAAACGCGTGCTTTTCAGGGTGTCCTCTAGCAGTAAATGCATTCCCTCGGTCTTGACTGAGCATCTTACCACCAACCTGTTACTGTTCCTGGTTACAGCAGCAAAGGGGAAACCAGTGTGGGTTCAGCCTCCAAAGAATTTACAGTCTAATGGAGCAGACAGATGAAAAATCAAGTCACTGCCTAATAAACGGGAAACCGCTTGACTAGCTATTATGATAGCATCCTCCTTCTTCCCCCTCTCCCACATCCCGCTTCCCTGGCTCAGCTGTGATGCTGGGAGCCCAGCCCAGCTCAGGGCCTCAGAGGAGTCCAGTTGTTGGGGCAGAAAACCCAGAAGCTTCCAAGCCTACTGCTTTTGTAAAGTAAAAGACAGGCACCCTCCAGGGTTGAAGATTCCCCTGCGGTTCAGTCGCTAAGTCCTATCTGACTCTTTGTGACCCCATGGACTGCAGCACGCCAGGCTTCCCTGTCCTTCATTAACCTCTGGAGTTTGCTCAAATTCATGTCCATTGAGTCAATGATGCCATCCAACTATCTCATCCTCTGTCGCCCCACTTCTCCTCCTGCCCTTAACCTTTCCCAGCATCAGGGTCTTTTCCAGTGAGTCAGCTCTTTGTATTGGGGTGGTCAAAGTATTGGAGTTTCAGCATCCGTCCTTCTAAAGAAAATTCAGGGTTGATTTCCTTTAGGATTAACTGGTTTGATCTCCTTGCTGTCCAAGGGAATTCTTCCTGGATAAGAAGTCCAGGGGTGTTTCATTTTGAGGTCAGTTGTGGAGTCCCGAGCCTGGGGGTAAGGAGGGACTAGATGCGTTGTATTAAATGCATACAATTTATTTAGTTTCCTCTTAAAACTTCACTTTTATTCATACTGAAAATTTCAGAGTTAGAAAGACATTTAAAACTTCTAGTTATAATTTTCTAATTTGATAGGATAAATTGAAAGCCAGAGAAGTTAAATGACTGGAACCAGGCCATATAGAAATCAAATCTTCTGTTTCCCTGGGGCTAAACCTCTTTTTACTGTACTGTGCTGCCTCTTCTACCAAATCTAGAATGTTATTTATAGGGAAATGTCATTTAAGGTATGTTTAAACAGATCTGCCAAAACAGTAGTTGTGGGGTGCTTAAAAATAAGGACAGAATCCAATTTATTAGCAGGCTTCACCATATATTCCACTGACACAAAATTCCTCGGAAGTGTGGCTCACAGCCATTCTCAGACATAGTCCAGGTCTGCATAAAATAAAGGACAAGCATTTAATGGTAGTTTTAAAAACACAGCCGATAGTAAAGCAAAATTGAGTCATTTTTCCTATACAGGAAAGTAAACGAGATTGAGCTATTTGATGTTTTCATCCACTTTCAAAAATTATCTGTGATGCAACTCTGAGACGGGGGAGGGGACCCCATATTGCAGTAGGGTTATTTCTGGAAGAATTATTATCTCATCAGATAATATAACATGGGACGCATTAGTCCACTTGCTAAAAAAAGAAGAAAGATTATATTTAAATGTAGACAAAGGGGAGATGCTATAAGGGGAGGAGCCAGGGAGGATGATGGACAATGAGGTTTCTGAGACGGTTATCACATCTCCGTAAGATCGTTAATTTGGAGTAAGTGATCATAACACATAGATAGCAGGAAAGAAAAGGGTTCAAGGGTTTCAAAGGGTGGAAAGGATGTGTCCTGCTGAGGAAACAACAGTTTGAACACAAGATGCATCTTTTCTAAAACAACATAGCCCTTTTCCTCCAGCCCAGCAGATGAAGGACAATCTTCCTGAAGAAGGAACCCGGAGGACGGCACGGAGGACAGATGATGTAAAGATGCACAGGGCGGGGACAGGCAGCTCTGCAGCAGAGGAGGGGGCAGAAGTGGGAAAGCTGATGCTCGCCAGTGAGACCCCCTGGACCCTCCCAGGAAGACCAGGGGTGGGCGGGGCGGGGCAGCACAGCGCAGAGCAGTGTCTGTCTTCCAGTCTGGTTCCATCACCTTCCAGCGCTGGGACTTTAGCAGATCACTTTATCTGCAGCTTTATGTGAAGGATTTAGTGGAATAATCTATGCAAAGTGCTTAGCTGAACAAAGTACGCTCTCAATAATTGTTCCTTCTTACTGGTTTCTATCACAGAATAGGCATTTTATAGATGTGAATGTTCTTCCTAACCTTCTTAGGGGGAGTTTTCTCATCACTACCTAGTAGAAGGCTGAGGAGCTCAGAAAGCCTAGAGCTGGGCTCTTAGGAAAGAGTTTACGGATCTCCTGCAGTGTGATTGATAGTCTCTGCATCCATGTGCATGCTCAGTCATGTCTGACTCTTTGTGACCCCATGGAATGTAGCCCACTAGGCTCCTCTGTCCATGGGATTTTCTAGGCAAGAATACTGGAGTGGGTTGCCATGCCCTTCTCCAGGGGATCTTCCTGACCTAGGGATCAAACCTGAGTCTCCTGCATTGCAGGCAGATTCTTTACCATCTGAGCCACCAGGGAAGTCCCTTGATACATTTGATACTCTTTTAAAAAACATGCTTGCCTTCTAAAACATGCAAATAATTGAGACAAATTTATAGCAGCTCACACTCAAATTCCACTTGATGGTTAAAGGAAATGAACTGAACTGTCAAAAAAAGAGAACTACAATTAAGAAAGCATCACACTGGTTAATCCATATCTCCAGTATTATTTAGTAAATTTTAGCAACATTAAGATACAATTATATACTGTTTTACTAAATACATAGAAATCATGAAATGCCAATTTTGGGATTTGTTGGATCTGAGACTGATATAAATTGTTTTAAATAAAATTTTAAATGTTTCTGGTCACATTTTCAATTGTTTAGTTTCTCTGGGGGGAAAAAAAGGCATGGTGACCTGTGAAACTACTGGATATAATTTGGCACAATAATCCTACTCTATGGAACGTTCTACAAGGAAATACACAGATTAAAAAGGTATTTACTTAGAAATATTTATATAGTAATGCTATAAATATGATTACAAAATGAAAACAACTGGGAAAACCCAAATGACTAAGAATAAGAGAGAGCTTAGCAAAGCCTGTCCCATGACAACAGAAGATCACTGCAGGAATATAAGAAGGTCAACTGTGTGACTGATGCATGAAAATGTGAAGTAAAATTAATTTTCTAAAGCAGAGTGATAAAAATGTCAACTGTGAAAACTCTGTTGACATATGGAAATAAAAATTAAAATTAATTTGAATGATCAGAGGACACCCTCCACGAGAAAACAACATCCAGCAAAGACAGTAACAGAATTTGGAAGGAAATAAATGAATTGAGTTGGGTTCATTGGATTCTTGTTCTTTCCTTCAAAGGTGCTTAAGTTGACCTATATTCATTAATAAAACAAGACCACAGGAATTTTATGGGCAGCACATGAGCTTTATGAATAAATAGACATGTCCACGCCCAGGCAGTGTAATTAGGAAACACTTGCCTTTTCTCCTCTGACATGGCCCATCCTCAAGGCAGGTGACCACGTGGTTTACTCGGGAATTATTTCTTCCTAATAGATACGCCCAGTCTGGATCATGTTAGTATTTTAGAATGGTAATAGTTGTTGGTTAGTTTCTTATGTTATAAAGAAGATAACTGATGCACAATAAAATATTAAATCAATTTATATAATAGCAGTTACAAGAATTTATGACAATCATGTCATCATGAATTACAAACCCATGTTTCAGTTATGACTCCGTAGGTCATTCTGTGCTATGGTTAAGATCAGTCTTCCATCTGAGTCAAGATACATACAAGTCAAAGAAATGCAACCCCCAAACATTCTAGCTCAGTTCCTCTGCTGGAAATATTTTGTTACAAATGAATGCATGGATGAAATTACGGAGGAGGTAAAATTCTAACAGAAAGATAACATAAGAAAAATAAAATTAGCTCTCTGGGATACAGATGACACGAACAATTCTTTTTTAGAAGAACAAAATTGTCTTTGAAGTCACCTGTTTTATCTTAAAAACCCAGGTACATTTTGTCTCTGCTCCATAATATAATCCCTGTTTATTTTAATGTAAAACTAATGTTTTTTAATCATAAGTAAAATAAATTAATTCTCCCTTCTGTCAAAGCTAGAGACAAATGGACATTCCAGGAAGATGCCCAAGGTTTTGTGTACTTTCAGTGCCTGCTTGCCCACTCCTGGGGGAGGACTAACCCCCACTTGTAAAAAGGGGTTCAAGAATACACCCTAAGCGAGCAGATTCAAATAAAGACATTAAAGTCACAAAAAGCCTGTTTGCTTTGCTTATAAGATTGCTTTTTGCATTAAAATTTGTCTTATTTCAAAAAGAAAGTGAAATCAGTAAATCGTTCCTAAGGTAAAGGATGTATAGGCTTATTATCAGAAAGTACATAGTTTTGTACTTTTAAACTATTTGTGCATAGTTTAATAAATTATTTCCCAAATACTTTTACAATTGGTGAAAGATAATAAATAGTATTAACTTTTGCTTTGTCATATATTTATTGTGGATTTGTGAAAAAAAAAATGCCACTAGATACTTTCTTACTAGATATCTTGTTATTTAAGATAGGATGTTCTCAAGGCTGGATTGTCAGAAACCAGCGAAACCTAATTAACAACATTGTAAAAAGAAAGGAAAACCATAGAAATAACACTTACTTTTCCATTTGTAAAATAAGAAAAATGATACTAATTACTCAAGGTGGTGAGAGATGATATTAAGACCGAATGAAAAAGCACCAAAGGGGCACTGACAGTATGACAAAAAACCAATATTGTACAACTGTAATTTACATAATCTGCTACTTAAAAATCTTCCCTCAGAGGTTAAAATGAAACGTTAACAGTGAAAAAGAAGAAACACCTGGATAAATGGTTACGAAAGCTTCTAACAAAGAATATTATTGCATAAAAATTTTGAAAATACTATTGAAATATAGGACAAGTACAGTAAAATATAAATGGGTTGTAAGACCTTACCTACTTGCTGAGTAGACAATGAAGCAATTCAATGAACACAAATCAATGCATGGTACTCTGGCTTAGAGGTACTCATACACATGAAAAATCAAATTCAATTATTAAAACTGTGTGTGACAAAGTAGAACATGGGTTTTCGCAAGCTCCGGGAGCTGGTGATGGACAGGGAAGCCTGACATGCTGGGGTCCATGGGGTCGCAAAGAGTCGGGCACAACTGAGCAACTGAACTGAACTGAACTGAGAAGTCCCACCTTTGGATTCATGTTTGTTGTTCATTTATCTTGGTGGTGGTTCATTTCCAGGCTTAATTGAAAGCCTTGGGAAGAAAGATGAGAGCAGAGGACTGGCCTATGGATTGGAGCTCTTTAATAGAAACCAGCATGAGTCTCAAGATTGATGTGTTGTGCTGGAACCCAAGGTAAGATAATGGAAGATTCAGAAGGGCAATCAGATTTTGTAAGATGGAGTTTATCAAGTTGCATGTCTAGAGCTCTGTTTAATAGCCTCTCTGGGTCATTTTAAATGTCAGAGTCCGAAGAGTTGGCACCAAACAGAGATAAGGACTAAGGGCAAACAATATAAAACGGGGGTGGGGGTGAAGTTAATTTAACTCGGGAAATGAGACAGTGATTGAAGCAGGACAGGGACTTCCCTGGTGGTTCAGTAGCTAAGACTCTGAGATTCCAGTGCAGGAGGCCTGGGTTTGATCCCTGATCAGGGAACTAGATCCCACATGCTGCAACTATGATTCTACATGCTGCAACCTTAAAAAAAAAAAGACCACACATGCTGCAACTAAGATGCATCACAAGCAAATAAATAAATAAACAAAATAAAATACTAAGAACAAAATAAAGAGCAGGACTCCAATCCCAGACAAATAGGCTGCTTACTTGTATACCTTTCATTCTAACAATGATAAGCAAAGGCAGAGAAAGAAGAATTGGAAGATATAGAAATGAAAACATACATAGGAAATATTCAATAGCTTCCTGGGATTGAACTGTAGACACAGTAACTTTTGTCATATCAGCCTGGTCACCCTGCAGGGTTTACTGAACAGTTGGTAATGGTCTGTTCCGGTGGTTCTTCCAATGTGCCCCACCGTCTTCTTCCACATGTGTAAACAGAGATGAAGTCTTGGGATGCTTGACATAGGAAGGTCTAACTTTCATCCTCTCAAGCCTGTGTTGAATGACTCTCCTCTGCAGTATGTCTCTGATGAGCATTCATTCAGCTTCCTTTTGCACAGGATGAAGTGACGTCAACTCTAGAAACTTCTATTGAGCACTTACTCTGTGCAAAGAACTGCGTGTGGTGTTGAGAAGGAAGCCAAGTCCAGTGAGAAATTGGAACTTGGAAAAGTTCCAATTTTGAAGGACCCATCCTGAGCCAAACAAAGCCACTGAAACAGATTAAAATAAGGCATCCATTTCCATGTTGTAGAAACGCACGAGCATACAGTGGAATACCAGGGTTCTGGGTCTGGAAATATGAAAGATGAATGACTGTCACATTTTGTAGAGACAGAAATATTTTGTGCATGACGGAGGTCTGCAGCCAGTTGCTGTTGTTCAGTTGCTAAGTCATGTCCAACTCTTAGCAACCCCATGGATGGCAGCACGCCAGGCCTCCCTGTCCTTCACCATCTCCTGGAGTTTGCTCAGACTTATGTTCACTGAGTTAGCGATGCCATCCAACCATCTCATTCTCTGTTGCCTGCTTCTCCTCCTGCCCTCAATCTTTCCCAGCATCAGGGTCTTTTCCAATGAGTTGGCTCTTGGCATCAGGTGGCCAAAGTATTGGAGCTTCAGCTTCAGTCAGTCAGTATCTAAAACTAGGGCTAGATGCTCTCTCAGCACCAAAACGAGCTAGAAAACAGTTACTTTTGCTGCATGCTTGCAGTGCAGCCAGAAAGAGGAAGGTGTGGGAGCAGGGCCAAGGCCCTCACGGCCTTGGTGAGTGTGCCTGCATTTTCCTCGCATTGTTGTAGGATGTCAGGCTAAGGCTGCTGAGAAGAGACCTGATGCTGGACAAGGCAGTAAAACCCAGGCAAGGCAAAGGACAGACAGCAGTGAGGAGGGGGAGAGGAGGAAACACACCTCTCCCAAAATTATCTGAAGATGATTAACACTGATGAGATGACAGCCACACTGGGAGATGAATTTTCCAGTGCAGTGTGCGCTCCATTGTTTCAGTCAAGTCTGACTCTTTAATGACGTTATGGACGAGGCCACCAGGCTTCTTAGTCCATGGGGTTCTCCAGACAAGAATACTGGAGTGGGTTGCCATTTCCTCCTTCAGGGAATCTTTCCGACCCAGGTACTGAACACTTGTCTCCTGAGTCTCTTCCATGGTAGGTGGATTCTTTACCCACCGAGCCACCGGGGAAGCCCACAGATAGGAGAACATCAAAATAAACTTACTGAGTACGCTTAAGACCCTCCCAGAAATAAAGGAATAAAGTCCATGAAATAAGTCATTACAAAAAAGAAAAAAAGTGACTATCTCATCCTTGCATGAAATGTTCCCGTGATATCTCCAATTTTCTTGAAGAGATCTCTAGTCTTTCCCATTCTATTGCTTTCCTCTATTTCTTAGAATTGTTCATGTAAGAAGGCCCTCTTATCGCTCCTTCCTATTTTTTGGAACTGCATTCAGTTGTCTATATCTTTCTGTTTCTCCCTTGCCTTTTGCCTCTCTTTTTCCCTAAGCTATTTATAAGAAGTTGACTGGGCATCAGAGAATATCCAAACTTTTTCATGTAAAAGCAAATAAGCAAAAACAAGGTCCTGTTGTATAGCATGGGGAACTATATTCAAAATCTTGTGATAAACCATAATGGAAAAGAATGTGAAAAAGAATGCTTATGTGTGTATGACTGAATTACTGTGCTTTACAGCAGAAATTAACACATTTTAAATCAACTGCACTTGAATAAAAATTAACAAAAATAAATAAAGACATAAATAAACATCGAGTTAGCTAAAAAAAAAAAATAAAATGCCTAGTAACCATTAGTGTTCTAAACCCCATCACTCATGATGGACTATTGCTAATGTTAGACTAACCCACAATGTAGCTATTTCATTTCAATCTGCAGCTGTTCAAATTAAAGGGATTTACTACACTTGCTTTTGAAAAGTTCTGTAATAAGTGTAGCAATGCATTCCTGCTTATATTTCCATATAATTTGAATAACGGTATCATTTAAAACAGATGTCAGCTTCTTTGAATACAATCATATGTTGCTCTCAGCACTATGCACCCATAGATTTATACTTAAGTAACCCAAGATGAGGCTTTATGCCTGTATCACCTGTTTTATTGGTGAATCTTTTTTCTTATTTAAATCTAGCCCCTGAAAGCAGTGTTTTTGTTTTGTAAATATGTATGTATATGTTAAGTCACTTCAGTTGTGTTCGACTCTTTGCAACCCTATGGAGTGTAGCCCGTCTGGCTCCTCTGTCCATGGGTCTCTCCAGGCAAGAATACTGGAGCAGATTGCCCTGCCTTTCTCCAGGGTATCTTCCTGACCCAGGGATCAAACCTGCATCTCATGTCTCCTGCATTGGCAGGCGGGTTCTTACTACTAGCACCAACTGGTAAACCCCTTTTGTAAATAAAAGCCAAATATGTTCAATAAACATATTGTAAAAATAATTGTTTCCCCCCAAAAGTGAAGAAAGGGTGATGTAAATTCACTATTTGGATTTCAATCTAGCTTTCTTCGATTTTCTATAATATTAATATTGGTATTTCTAAGAGGTAGGTGGAACTAAATGGAGTCTTAATTCTTTCTGTGCTGGGATCATTTTGATGTTTATATCATTAAGACTTGGAGTCTTGAATGATAAACAAACACCGCTGGGATGGCCTGGGTTACACTGCAGTCATGGAAGCTCTTGTCCTTCCCCAGAAATCCTATCAGTGCCCAGGTGAGCAGCAGCGGGGGGGATTCTCACCCACCCACTGAGCCCATGCTAATTTCACGTAGTTAGACGAGCAAGTACGCAAAGGTTGTACCCTGAAGTGTGCCTGTTGTCATAGAAATACATCCCAACTCTATAAGGTCTTTAGCATAAGCATGTTAAAATGGTATGAAAATAAGTACTCCACTTAGTTAGATCAGCTCTAAATATTCTTTCTATACCAAAGCCTCTGTTTTCCTTTTTCACTGGCTTAAATCTCTTTTTCTTAAATGATTAGAGCACAGAACACAGTTTGCATGTGTGTGTTTGTACCTGTAAGTTTCTATGATCATGGCTCCTAACATAAACATAAACTGCATTAGTAAAGGGTTTTACATGTTCTTCTTCAAGAACAACACTAAATGATGTTTCTACCAAAGGACCAGTCTCATCTGAAAAACAAAACAGTTTTAGTTCTTGGTTTATGGTAGTCAATAAGAAATTCAAAAGATCATTTTGGAAATTATTGCTACTAGTATTAAATTACTGATTTTTTTGCAGGAAGCAACTAACTACTATTTGTTTTATACCTTCCAGCTGATATTCATATACTAAAATTCATACACAGGAAACCTTCATGAAAGAAAATTCCACTGAAAAGTCACAAAATACAGTCTTCAATTACCAACTACTTTTATTGTTTTCCTTTAATCTTTAAAACTTTTTTCTGCAATAGTTAAGTTTGATTTTTTTAGTTTATTTTTAGTTAGAGGATAATTGCTTTACAATGTTGTGTTGGTTTCTGCCAGACAACAACTTGAGTCAACTATAAGTATATATACACGTACCCTCCCTCTTGAACCTTGACCCTCCCTCCCATTCCCCCCCACCCCCTTCCATCCCACCCTTCTAGGTTGTCACAGAGCATCCGGTTGAGCTCTCCATGTCATAGAGCAGCGTTCCACTAGCTATCTGTCTTACATCTGGTAATGTATGTTTCAATACTACTCTCTCAGTTCGTCCTACCCTCTCCTTCCCCAGTTGTGGTCATAAGTCTGCTCTCTATGTCTGCATCTCCATTCCTGTCTTTCAGACAGGTTCATCACTATTATTTCTCTTGATTCCATAAATGTGCATCAGTATAGGGTATTTGTTTTTCTCTGACTTCCCGCTGCATAACAGGATCTAGGTTCATCTAACTCACCAGAAGGAATGCAAATTCGGTCCTTTTTATGACTGAGTAGCATTCCATTTAAAATTTATTTTTAATTGAAGGATACTTGCTTTACAATATTTTATTAGTTCCTGCAGTGCAATATGGTGAATCAGCTATAAGTATACATACACCCCCCCTCAGCAACTTTTAACTGTAAGTGCTAGCCGCTCAGTCGTGTCTGCCTCTCTGCGCTCCCACAGACTGGAGTCCGCCAGGCTCCTCTGTCCATGTAATTCTCCAGGCAAGAATACTGGAGTGGGTTGCCATTTCCTAGTCCAGGGGAATCATCTTGACCAGGGTATCGAACTCAGATCTCCTGCATTGATAGGCAGATTCTTTACCATCTGAGCCACTAGGAAAGCCCTATTTTTTAATTATAAGTCAGCTTAAACAATTTAATGTTTCTCCCCATATGGGGACAAGGCTTTGTGACCAGCCAGTCGTTAAGCTCCCTAAGGACAGGGCCTCAGCAGCACCTCCAGCTTCTGCTCCATCTCAGGCATCTACAACAGGGTCCCTGGACATCGGGGATCAGGGGAAAGAGTCTCCTTTTATTTTGAAAGAGAATCCTCTTCTCCGCGGATGCAAGACTAGCAAAAGTCAAGGGCGAGAATGGGGGCAGCCGAGATGGGGTCGCCACACCGGAGGAGTGGCCGGACAGGGAGGACTCCGGAGGCGGCAAGTGAACCGGGAGAGCCAGCTGCAACAGGGTGCGCGCGCCGGCCCGACGCGGGAGGTCGGGGGGCAGGCAGACAGAAGTGAGTTTTGGGACCTTCTCTCCGGGCAGCCCACGCGGAGGAAGCGGAGCCCACCCTCCCCGCACGTGGGAGCCGGACCCACGCCCGCCGCGCTCCCCTGGGCGAACCCGCGGCGGCAGGTGCGCGGGAGCATGCGCCCGGCCGGCCCCAGGCCCCGGGCCCCCGCCCCACGCTCCCCTCCTGCCTGCCCCCAGCGCCGCTGCCCCGCCGCCCGAGCCCCGCGCTGCCGCTCCGCCCAGGTCTGTCGCCGGGTCCGCCCGGAGGGCGGCGCGGCTCTGCTCCGGGTAAGGAGGGCGCCGCCGCGCGCCGCGTGCCCGAGACCGCGAGGGCGCCCGCCCGCCGCCCCCGGTGTCCCCGCGCCCCGCCGCCCCCGGGTGTCCCCGCCGGCCGGGGGGCGGGCGCGTCCCCCGCGGTGGACCGCCGAGCGGGGGGCGGCGGTTGGGGGTCGCCTCGCCGCGCGCCGACTCTTTCTTTCTCTGTCCCCGCGGGGCGCGCGCCGGGCTCCCCGGGCAGGCGCTGCCCACTTGTCTCCCACTTTGGACGCGAGAGGGAGGACTCCCAGGCCCTTGCCGGGCGTCGTTCCCTCCCGGGCCACCGTCCTGTGAACCGAGACCCGCACCCCGAGTCCGCCCGGCCCGGCGATCCGGGTCATACCTGCCTCCCTGCGCGGGACTCCGCCCCGTGCGCGGCGGGATGGGCTTGCCTGGACTGGGTTATCTGCTCGGTCGGTGCGGGCGTGTCCCCCGTGGGGGCGCTCTGGCGGGCTCTGTCCCTGCCTGTTGCATCCTCTTATGGAAGATGAAAGTCCGCAGAGTGTGCTTTATTTCGTGTATGCTTGCAGCCACTTAGAGGGGCGATCTTGATCCGCCCACGCCCCGGAGTGGAAACTTACTGAAAGGACAGTGTGGTGGTGGTTGTTGACGCTGCCGCGTGTGGAAGCCCCGAGAAGACAGCCCAGTGGGGATCCGGTGGGGACCCCTTCGCTGGGCCACGTCCCTGTCCACGGTTCTTTCCCTGCAGGTTATTCGGTGTCCAGCAGGGGCACCAGGTTCGAGGCCCCAGGGTTGGAGCTTGTCTAGAGGATGCTTCCGGTGGGCTCAGGTCTCAGTCCTCATTCTACAGAAGCCTCGGAGGGTCTCCTGATGGTTTCAGAAAAGGTTGAAGTGGTAAACGGTGGTGGAGTTTATTCTTGATGCTTGGTAATAGAAAGATGTTAAATGTATTTAGTTCTTCACAAGATGCTAAGTAACCTCAGTTACTGCTTATTGCACTTGAGAATCTGGAGAAAGTGGTCAGAGTAGAGGTTTTTGGAGTGCACGAATGGATTCAATTCTGCCGCACTGGTGTTACTGTTAAGCAGGAAGAAAGATGCGCTTAGAACTGCTAGTTACTATGTTCTCAGATTGGCAGACACATCCTTGGATTTGTATTGCAGGTGACCCCGACCGTGGGATTGTTTCCATAGCACTGCTGGACAGTATTGGTGTCAAGAGAAGAATTAAACTTACTCTGCCACTGCAGCGAGCTCTGGCTCTGTGCAGATGGACAGAAGGAAGGAGAAAGGGGTGCCTGCCCATAAAAAGCTGATAATGGTTTAGAGCCAAAAGAAATCATCTGCAGGGCCCAGTTTGGGTGGTGTGGACATCATGCCCTCCCCAGCAGCCCCCACCCTCCCAAACTAGAAAGCTTGCCTTCACCTTTCATGACTCAGCGTTTCTCCTCTGTGAGGGCTTCCCTCATTCTCAGCCAGAGTTCCTCCCTTTGACCTGCACTTTCCCAGTTCACCCATCAATGCCAGTATAGAAACATGTTCTCTTTTAGTAACCCTGACTTTAGGTTTTGCCATTTCCTTCTTATTAATTAAAAAATTGAGGTATAGTCGACATATAACATTTTATGTTCCAGGTGTGCAACCCAGTGATTTGATATATGTGTGCTATGGACTAATCATCATAATAAGTTTAATTAGCATCCATTATCTCCAATGGTTACAACTTTTTCTTCTTATGAGTGGGAATTTTTAAGAGCAACTTTCCCAGCAACTTTCAAATGTGCAATGCAGTATTATTAACTACACTGCATTGCGCACTTGAAAGTTGCTGGGTGGTAAAGAATCCAACTGCCAGTGCAGGAGATGCAAGAGACGGGGGTTTAGTCCTTGGGTCGGAAAGATCCCCTGGAGAAGGGAATGGCAACGCACTCCAATATTCTTGCCTGGAAAATTCCATGAACAGAGGAGCCTGGTGGGCTACAGTCCATGGGGTCGCAGAGTCAGACACGACTGAGTGAGCGTAAGTGCACACACATTTGTGTTATTACCTATGGTCATCATTAATGATAGTCATCAAAAAAGGTGGCATGTATTCTTCAAGACTTAGTTCCTGTCTTTAAGGAATACATGTATGTCCTTCAAGGGTAGGAACGGGTCCTCAGATCTCTTTATTCACGGTGTCTTTGCTGTGTGGTCGTAGCTTTTTAACGTCAAAGATGCTGGGGTCGGTACTTGGGACGGTACCTGGCAGGTGCTTCAGTGTACCCTTACCAAGTGTTTGGAGAGTGGAATCCAGGGGGGAGCAGAGGCTGTGCGGGGAGGCGACGTTCAGGAAGCCCCCCAGATGATGGAGCAGGAGTTGCTGCCGGAAGCCCTGGTGTTGTCATGGTGAAGGGCAGGGAGAGCGAAAGTCACTGCAGGGAGGGGGAGGGCTCTGTGCAGGCAGCCCAGGCCCCCTGTTCCTCCCAGTGTGACTTGGGTTCCCTTCTTCAGAGCTGAAGGAGATTTGAAAACTACCATTAGACGCGTGATGATTGCTTTGACTAATTATTTTAATGAGGAACACTGCTGCTGGGAACTGGGGACTTGGCGGGAGAGCCAGATTGGCGAGTTGGGAGCAGGATAGCAGCCAGGTTCAGTGTTTAGAAAGCTGCGTCCACAGAGATGCTGAGGTGGTGACTTTGGACAGAGGAGCTCTGATGCTGGGTCAGGAGAAAGTTGGCCGGGAAGTGTTCAGCTGTCACGGAGGAGGGGGCGACAGTAAAAAGCAGGGGAGGGAGCAGTGAATTACACAGAGAGGAGGGAGCAGTTACCTCCCTGCTGGCTGAGGTCCCACCCAGTGAAGGAGACCCCAAGAGAAACCAGGATGGTCAGATGCGGGGAAAGCAGGTGGCCAGTGACAGGGGAGCCCGTGCAGAGCCAGAGGGGGAGCTCCTTGTTCGGTCAGTACAGATGAATCATCCCAACTGCGAAGATGGATTTCAACTTGGCTAGGAGGAGGTGGTGTTGGCTGCAAGGCTCAGTGTGAGCCTTTGGTCGTGTTTTACTTTTTAGTTAGGTATAGACATGCCCCCCTTTCATTTGAATAGTGTTTTGTAGTTTACAGGGTGTTCCCTCCTTGTAGCATCGGTGAACATTTTTGTTGTTATTTAGTCGCTAAGTCTGGTGTCCAACTCTTTTCGAACTCCATGGACTGTTATCTGCCCGGCTTCTCTGTCCATGGGGTTTCCCAGGCAAGAGTGCTGGAGGGGGTTTCCATATCCTTCTCCAGAGGATCTTCCAGACCCAGGGATTGAACCGGTGTCTCCTAAATTGGCAGGCAGATTCTTTAGCACTGAGCCACCAGGAAAGCCCATGGTGAACATTTTGAGGGTAGTTTAGTGTAGGAACAGATGTCCAAGTGAAGAAAATTTTTTAGGTCCATTAAAAAAAATAGTTCACATAATTCCAAAGGACCCATGCAATGAGTATTATTATTAAAACAAATAGAGTTATTACATTGTAGTTAATAAAACAAAAACAATGAATTAGGATATACTAGGAAGAAATAATGGAGAGGCAATGGTACCCATTCCAGTACTCTTGCCTGGAAAATTCCATGGACGGAGGAGCCTGGTAGGCTGCAGTCCATGGGGTCGCTAAGAGTCAGACACGACTGAGCGTCTTCACTTTCACTTTTCACTTTCATTCATTGGAGAAGGAAATGGCAACCCACTCCAGTGTTCTTGCCTGCAGAATCCCAGGGATGGGGGAGCTTCGTGGGCTGCCGTCTATGGGGTTGCACAGAGTCGGGCACGACTGAAGCGACTTAGCAGCAGCAGCAGCAGGAAAAAATAAAACTCTAGTTACTTCACACACACAGACTTTGTTTTTTTGAACATTTGCACTACTTTTTTTTTTTTTTTTAAAGCTTTTAGAAGAATGTATCCCTATTTTGCGATATTGGGGATTTCTCTGATAGCTCAGTTGATAAAGTATCTGCCTGCAGTGCAAGAGACCTGGGTTTGATCCCTGTGTCAGGAGGATCCCCTGGAGAAGGGAATGGCAACCCACTCCAGTATTCTTGCCTGGGAAATCCCATAGACAGAGGAGCCTTTTGGGCTACAGTCCATGGGGTTGCAGAGAGTTGGACAGGACTGAGCAACTAACATCCCTATTTTATTTTGCAAAGACACTTTTCCCCAGTACCAATGGAAAATCGAAAGCTTTGCCCTGAGCCCAAGGGAGCTGTCGCTCTGCTCACCGGGCCCCTGTACGCCTTCTGGGTGGAGTCACTGCAGGAGGGCCCCCGGCCCTGGGAACCCGCTAGAACTCTCTGCTTCCTTTTAGCTCATGTGTAAGCTGTTTTCTTAATGAACCTGGACGCTGGGAAGAAGGCTTGTGCATCCATTCCGATGATGGATCTTTAAGTGGTGAGAGTGTGGTGGCTGGCACAGTTACTGACGGATTGATAACGTGTGTGGAAGGTGCAGGGTGGGGGACTGGGGAGCTGGCAGCCGCGGTACGTCTGTTGTTGCGGTGCCTGGCCAGAGGGGGCGCTCTCAGCCCCGGGACGGATGGACAGCAGGGCACTCTCTTTATGCAGCATTCTGCTGGGTGAGCTCTTACCGTGGCTTTTAAGGTTGTGACAGCTTTAATTTTTTTTTAATTGAAGTGTAGTTGATTTACAATGTTGTGTTAATTTCTGCTGTGCAGACTCCGTTTTACACATATACACATTCTTCTTCATATTCTTTCCCACTATGGTTTATCTCAGGGTGTTGCGTATAGTTCCCTATGCTATACAGTACGACCTTGTTATTTTTAATAGCTTTTAGATCAAATCATGGTTTCCTACTTACTCCTTGTTTTTTCTCTCTTTTCTTTTTTGAGGGAGGTGAGTGCAGTTCTGTTCAATTGCTCAGTGTGTCCAACTCTTTGCCACCCCATGGACTGCAGCATGCCTGGCTTCCCTGTCCATCACCAACTCCCGGAGCTTGCTCAAACTCTTGTCCATCGAGTCGGTGATGCCACCCAACCATCTCATTCTCTGTCATCCCCTTCTCCTCCCACCTTCAATCTTTCCCAGCTTCAGGGTCTTTTCCAAGGAGTCAGTTCTTCACATCAGGTGGTCAAAATATTGGACTTTCAGTATGCATCAGTCCTTCCAGTGAATATTCAGGACTGATCTCCTTTAGGATGGACTGGTTGGATCTCCTTGCAGTCCAAGGGACTCTCAAGAGTCTTCTCCAACACCACAGTTCAAAAGCATCAATTCTTTAGCACTCAGCCTTCTTTATGGTCCAGCTCTCACATCCGTACATGACTACTGGAAAAACCATAGCTTTGACTAGACGGACCTTTGTTGGCAAAGTTATGTCTGCTTTTTAATATGCTGTCTAGGTTGGTCATAGCTTTTCTTCCAAGGAACAAGCGTCTTTTAATTTCATGGCTGCAGTCACTGTCTGCAGTGATTTTGGAGGCCAAGAAAATAAAGTCTGTCACTGTTTCCTTTTGTTTCCCCTCTATTTGAAGCCTAAATGGGGACAAGGCATTTTTGCTGGAAGTCAGCTTCATGTCAATCGTGTGCTGTGTGCGGGGGGTGACTAGTACAGACAACTCCTGCCTTCCTGGATGGCACAGCCCAGCAAGGGGTGGGGGCAGACTTAAAACAATCTCTCATGTAAGTGTCTGAGGATAGACTCGAAGTATATTATGGGAAAGACCAATAGACGTCCCTAAGTTGGGTTTGTGGGTAGAAGCAGCGTCTCTGAGGAGACAGCTGCTGGCCAGGCAGGGGACAGGGCAGGGAGAAGTTCAAGGAGAGAGGATGCATGTGTGTGCAGGGGGGTGGGAAGGGCACGGCTCAGGTGGACAAGGGACTGCGGAGGAAGGGGGCATGGGAGCCAGAAGCCCAGGAAGGCCACACTGAGGGTCATGTGTGACCCTTCTCTTTTTCTTGCCACAAGCAGGCTTTGCAGAGTGTGAGCAGGCGTGACAGGATCTGCTTTGTGAAGGGTGAGGCCCCCATGGGCTGCTGTCTCTAGAATACTGTGCAGGTGTAGGACCCCATAGGATGCCACCACGGGGTCCAGGTGAGGGGAGGTGGGTGTGGAGATGGGCAGAGATGGGGGGACTTCTGGGGGGCTTTGCAGGCGGGATTGACAGAATTGCTTAGGGATGGGAGGGTGAGATTACTTCCCTGAATATTCGCATGAGAAGCTGGGTGAATGTTCACAGATGGAGGAAGACTGGGGTGAAGTGCACTTTGTAATGTCAGTTGCTATGACTGTCTTTCCAGTGTGCAACCTCCTGGATGTAGGTTATTTGTAAGGAGACAACTTGGTGGGAGGGCTTGCTCAGTTCACTGCATTTTTCCAAAACCCAGTGACTGCGTGATGCGCGTTAGACACCAGGAAATAAAAGTTGAGTGATTTTGATTCAATTAGTGACAGACTCAAAACAGGAAAGAAATTCCACAAAAATCTGAACATTTGGGGATTCAGTGACTATCCATCTTAGACTCTCGGTTTGATTGAAAATGTAAACCACTAACCTTTCAGCCAGTCCTTTTATTGTTATTATGGTCACATAACAAAGGAAATATAAAAGTTCTCCTCTTGCATTTTGGCCAGGCGTATCCATTAATTTCTGATCATTGCACCCTCCAGTCCTGGAACTAGAAATTACCAAGGTGGGTTATTAGAGATGCTGGCATGGTGCTTTCACATCTATATATTTTGCTCTCAGTTTCTGAGGATGGTTAGAAAAAAGTCTTCCCCCCCCACCCCCTCTCTCTTCCAGAACAGTGAGCTTGCTGTGATTTCACTCCCAGAAGATAATGTGGATATTTTTCAGACAACTTAACGCA
This sequence comes from Muntiacus reevesi, assembly GCF_963930625.1. NCBI lineage: Eukaryota > Metazoa > Chordata > Mammalia > Artiodactyla > Cervidae > Muntiacus > Muntiacus reevesi. The sequence goes on along the minus strand of NC_089252.1, from coordinate 37,746,403 downwards.
TGCAGTTGAGCTTGGACTGGGATCCATTAAGACTAACAGACCAATAATTTGAGATGAATTCACCAGCAGAGGAGGGCAGATCCCATGCTTAGAGCTGATTTCCAAGTTGATAGAGATTTTATTTTCTTGGGCTCCAAAATCACTGCAGATGGTGACTGCAGCCATGGAATTAAAAGATGCTTGCTCCTTGGAAGAAAAGCTCTGACAGACCTAGACAGCATATTAAAAAGCAGAGAAATCACTTTACCTACAAAGATCTGCATAATCAAAGCTGTGTTTTTTTCCAGTAGTCATGTATGGTTGTGAGAGCTGAACCATAAAGAGGGCTGAGTGTCCAAGAATTGATGCTTTCTAACTGTGGTGTTGGAGAAGACTCTTGAGAGCCCCTTGGACTGTGAGGAAATCAAACCAGTTAGTCCTAAAGGAAATCAATCCTGAATATTCATTGGAAGGACAGAATACTGAAGCTGGAGCTCCAGTACTTTGGCCACCTGATGTGAAGAGCCAAATCACTGGAAAAGACCCTGAAGCTGGGAAAGATTGAGGGCAAGAGGAGAAGGTGGACAACAGAGGATGAGATGGTTGGATGGCACATTGACTCAATGAACATGAGTTTGGACAAACTCTAGGAGACAGTGAAGGACAGGGAAGCTGCAGCCCGTGGGTTGCAAAGAGTCATATGAGACTTAGTGACTGAATAACAATTGCAACCCTCATGACTCAGCATGTGGCCAGTGCGACAGGTCTGTCGTCATCAGCATCCTACATGTCAGGGAGCTCGTGGGCAGAGGGAGAAACTTGCCTGAGGCCTGCCGCTCTGAGGTGACAGAGCCCAATTTAAGCCCCAAGACGCTGGTTCTAGACAGAGCAAGGGGGCTGTGAGAAGAAGCCGAGCGTCCATGGAGTACACGGGGCCACCGGGAAGGGCTCTTGTTCTACCTTCATGCTTTGGGAGATCAGCGATGCACATGGGAAACAAAAGATTAGAACAATTTAGAACATCCTCTTTTCAGACACTTATGTTTCTGCTTTAATTCTAAAACCCTCCTTTAAAGAAGAAAATAGTTTTGTATTTGTCTGTCACCTCGGAAAGCAAACACGGTATCTACTTGGATTAGCCTGTCACTTTCCAATTTACTTTATTTGAAAAATATTTGAGTCTGTAGAAGCGGTGGAGTGGGTGTGTTTTGTTGCTAGTTCACTTGACATTTGGGCACATCTGAAGCAGTTTGGAAACCAAGGGCTACGCTATGATTCCCTGTTGCTTCCTCTGGCCTTGTCCTCTGAGTCCGGGGGGACGCGTTTTGTTCAGTGATGGTCTTGCTTTGTGACACGGGGTCAGTGTCCTTGTTTATGGCAGGAAGCACCAGTCTGGAGTAGAGGGACGTCTTGGTGGGCTTTCCAGGTGGTGCTAGTGGCACAGAAGCCACCTGCTAATGCAGGAGGCGTAAGAGACACAGGTTCGATCCCTGGGCTCAGGAAGATCCCCTGGGGAAGGGCTTGGCAACCCACTCTAGTGTTCTTGCGTGGAGAGTCCCATGGACAGAGGAACCCCAAGGGCTACAGTCCCTAGGCTCACAAGGATTTGAACGTGATCGAAGCGACTTGGCATGCCCAAATTCTTTGTTTCATCACCTCTTCAAGTCCTCGTCATGTGTATGGAGACGGGCAGGGCAGGCGGAGGGGCGTGTGCTGGAGAGCTGTTTTCAGCCGCTGACCCTGAAGTGTGTAAGCGAGACAGGACCTCACATCAGCGGCCCTGAGGACAGTGACTCCTGGATCTGTGCGGCCAGCACCCAGACGGCACCTCGCCCCTCTGAGGTGGAGGAGAGCTCGCCCCTTTCAGGCGGAAAGGTGAGATGCTCTGGCTGCCCTGTGGGAAGGCCTGATGAAGGGCCGCTCCGTGAAGGCTGTGTGTTTGCCATGTAGGAGACAAGCTGTCCTGTTTCCGGCACGGATGGGGTTACAGAGACACGGATGCGGGAACTGGAGCGCTTCCCAGAATCTGCAGAGGCATGTCCGTGTGGTACGACCTCATTATCTTTCTTGAGGGATTCCCCCCCACCCCCCACCGGGAGAATACTGTGAGTGGCGGGACCCAGGTTTAAATATTAACACAAAATGTTATCAGATGTGTAGAATTTTTGCCTCATTTCCTATTTTAGATGATGAGTCCCTAAAAGGAATTAAAGTGCCTGTATCAATGTGCTCTGTAACAATAAAAAGCTTGACTAACGTTGCATGTCATCTTGTGTTAGGAGGCACTGAATTCAAAATTTTCTTCCTAGTATTTGCACAATGTAATTATAGTGGGTTAAATTCTTGGAGGAAAAGGTTTTTAGGTGAAAGAAATAAGTCAGACCACATTTTCATTTTTTTAAAAGAAAAATGATCCCAAACAAATTTGAAGCAATACTTATGTACATATATATATATATTCATATATATATTTGAAAACATTATATATCTGTCTACTGGGTTTATAGCTAGGGTGACCACTGAGTAGTAAGCCAGAACACTTTGGAGAGTGAAAGGGGAGCCTGTGGACGAGGAACAGCAGGTCAGCAGGTGTGACCAGACTGTTTTGTGCAAGGCAGGAGCTTTGATCGCCCTCCGCGTAAGAACACTCACAGAAAACCAATATTTTAAAGAGGAGAATAAAATGAAGAGTTGCAAATTTTTATTGAATATCGAAGATAGCTATAATTGGTTCTGGAGTTTGCCTTTCCTCTCCTTAGAAACTGGTGGAGGATGAGAAGGTTGGATGGCATCACCAACTCAATGGACATGAGTTTGAGTAAACTCCAGGAGATGGTGAAGGACAGGGAGGCCTGGAGTGCTGCACTCAATGGGTGGCAAAGAATTGCACATCCCTGAACAGCAATTGCTGTGACCGAGCAACAATGCATTGAATTCAGAGAGGTAGGTCCCACCACCACCTTCACCCCCCGTCCCCTAACAGAAGGGGCCCAGAGGCTGTGCCTTCCACGGTGCCATGGGCCAAGGCCGGGTGACAGTTGCGCAACTTGTCCATCGACAGTCTCCTCTTTATTAATACAAGAGAATGACCTTGCTTAAGCCAATTTAGCTAGTAATTGTAAAAAATAAATGACTAATGGCAAAATCTGGTGTCCCTTGAGGAACTAGTGATAATGTGAAGATCTTTTTATTTGCAAACATTTTGGGTAACATTGAAAAAGCTGGTATTTTTGTGCAAGGTGAGGGATCCAGGAGGCAGCTTATTATAAGGAAATAGCTGCCTGAATTTTGTGTTTTCCTTGACTTTACAGGTCTGACCCTGGTGGCTCAGCGGTAAAGAATCCGCCTGCCAATTCAGGAGACTTGGGTTTGATCCCTGGGTCAGATGGATCCCCTGGAGAAGCTCCGTGGGCATTGTTTTCTTTATCTGAAATATGGGATCTGACAATTCAAACCTTGTTGCTGCCTTATCTTTGTAAGAAGAGTAATTTTCCTCATTTAAATGGCTGAAATGCCTGTTCTCAAATAGGAAGGCGACAGTAGGAAAAATCTCTATTTTTTTTTTTCTTTTGAGGAAGAAGTAGAGAGAATAATTCAGACCCAGTTTAAAGTAGCCTCTGTAGCTGTTGTGTGCATTAATGATTAACTTACTTATATTTCTCTTTGACTTTATAAAGTATAACTTAATTTCACAAAGCTAAAAGGAAAATAACAGCTCCTTAGACATTCCACTGGACAGTGTGTTTCTGTGATCTCTTTGTCTTTTTGTATGTGTCTTTTCCTTTCTGTCTCTCTCTGTTTTTTCTTTTTTGGCCTGTGTGAAACATCATTATGCTTTTGGGTTTATACGTTTTGTAATCTTTACAAACTCTGTATCTAGAAAGAAGCATCCTGTTGCATTAAGCATTCGTATGTACTTTGCATCATGATGTGATCATCTCAGCCTCTAATAGATGTTTTTGGTGAGGATGATTGTAATTGCATTGATTATAAGTTTAAATATTCAAGCCTAAGTTTTAAAAAATATATAAACATATCTTCGTAACAGCAGCATGAATCAACATTTTATTTAATTTGAGAACTTACATTATACTTACGATTTTTCTTGCCATAATACATCTCTAAAAAGCCCAACAACTGTCTTCATACTTGGTTGCTCGTCTTTATTACTAGCATGGAAGTTAGGAATGCCTTCTGTGTTGCTGCTTTTGAAACATGCCATAGATTTTGTTTATGATATAAGCCGTCCACCTGAATTGCTTAGATGTTAAAGACACCTTCTGAAGTCTAAGATTACAGTTATGAAGTTATTAGGCATTGTACAGAGTGTTTATATGATTGATAACATAGTGTTATAATTGATACTAATTAACTTTAATTAATCACAGAAATCTGTTGATTACATTTGAAAAATATATTCTTTTGATTATACTTATGGGTAAATTTATGGTGTAATTTGATTTTGTCAGTTTCGAAATTGAGCAGCTCACTTAATCGTGAAGAACTCAGTTAAAAATAAGACAGTTCCCAATGACTCTTATCTTCCCCTCACAAAGTAATACCGAAGCCTTTAGGTTTGAATTGTGGACTCTCTGTCCACTGTAAACTGTAAATGAAGATTTGATTTTTATATTTTAGGATGGACATTCTTAGACTCTTTGGTCTCAGGATGTTGCTATACTCTAAAAAAATTATTAAAGACCCTGCAAGTGCTTTTATTATTATGTGTGCATGCTTAGTCACTTCAGTCCTATCTCTTTCCCACCCCATGGACTGTAGCCCATTGGGCTCCTCTGTCTGTGGGATTCTCCAGGCAAGCATACTGGAATAGGTTGCCATGCCCTATTCCAAGGGATCTTCCTCATACAGGGATCGAACCTGCACCTCCAGCATTGGAAACGGATTCTTCACCCACTGAGCCACGTGGGAAGCCCTTTTATTATTATGTATGCTTTATATATCAGTATTTATAGTATTAGAAACTAAAATTGAAAAAGTTTAAATATGTGTGCACTTATTTAAATAACAGTAGTGAATTTATAAACATATTATATTTGCATGGAAAAGAGCTATTTTCTAAAACAAAGATCTTTAGTGGCATTGCTTTGCTATCATTTTTGTTGAGTTGCTAAGTCGTGTCCAAGTTCTTGACCCCATGGACTGCATCATGCCAGGCTTCCGTGTCCCTCACCATCTCCCAGAGTTTGCCCGAGTTCATGTCCATTGAATTGGTGATGCCATCCAACCATCTCATTCTCTGTTGCCCTCTTCTCCTTCTGCCTTCAATCTTTCCCAGCATTAGGGTCTTTTCCAATGAGTCCAATGCTACCATGCTGTAAAATGTTGGTGTTAGAGGGATATGCCTTGGACCCGGGGTAACATTGTTAACATCTCAGGGTTTAGGGGGAGCTCCACCTGAGGCAGTGGGGCTGGAGCAGTGGCCTTGTCCAGGGTTCCAGGCCAGGGCCTGCCCTCAGCGAGCTCTGTGACTGTACTCTTATTTGCTTGGGCTTCAGTTTCTCTTTAAGTGAAATGAAACGGTCGGGTTGATTTGGATCAGGATTTCATAAACTGCGCTTCCATCAAACGCAAATTCATTGAATAGGCTTTCTGGGACAAAAAAGGTCTGTTTTCAGCAAGATTAGAAATACAGTTTGGATTAAAGTTGAGACTCTTCTATCAATCATACATCTCACTACTTTTATTTTCTTAAAATTCATCAAGAGGAGAGAGTTCGTGTCTGGGGCTCCTCAGCCTCCTGAGGTCACAGAGCACAAAGGTTAAGAGCCTGGGCTTTGGACAGAGTTCAGTTTGAACCCCGGCTGTGCCCTTTCTTGCTGTCTAACCTTGCATAGGTTACTCACACTCAGCTTTCCCATCTGTAAATCAGGTACCCTGAAGATTACATAATGTCTGTAGATCAGATATTTTGTGAAATTCCTTGCAATTAGTAAATGCTTAATATATGTTAGCAAGTCTTAAAAAAGAACAGGTTCTGATCCCATGATTAACTTATATCTCACTTGGTTCTTACATTTTTCTCTGATGGTGGCGTTTTGTAAGAAACATGATTAAAATTCCCTTCACTAGCTTCTCTGGTGCCTCAGATGGTAAAGACTCTGCCTGCAGTGTGGGAGACTCGGGTTTGGTCCCTGGGTCAGGAAGATCCCCTGGAGGAGGGCATGGCTCCCCACTCCAGCATTCTTGCTTGGAGAATCCCAGAGGAGGCTGGCAGGCTGTAGTCCATGGGGTTGTGAAGAGTCGAACATGACTGAGTGAGTCACACTTTCACTTTTATGGTTAAATTTTCTAGAGAGTGTGGGTGTCTTGCTGAAGGTGACAGTATGAAAGAGCTGTCGAGTCAGGACTGGGACTTCTGATCCCTCATCCGGAGCTCTCCTCCTCCCGGGACTGCTTTTTCAACACTCATGGAGGTGAACCAGACGTCTCTTAGGCTGGGATTCCACTCTGGAGCCTTGTCAGCTTGGCAGACCTTCTTTATGCAACTGTTTGGTGTGGACGGTTCAAGAGATTGCCCAGGGTGGAGTTATAGAAGTGTAAATTAAACCTAGCAGAGCTGGCCTAGATCATCTTCTAGGTGGTCTAACCCATTTTATCTGACAAATGAGGTCACAACTTCCAGAGCAGTGAAGTCCCTGCCTTCAATTAAGCTGTATCATTTATAGTGAGAGTCATGTTTCCACCTTGAAGTGGGGGGGAAAGGCAGGTGAGGACAGACACCCTCTGTGAAGTCTGTCCTGCTCTATCTTTACCTGCTTGGGGCTTCCTTGAGGACATTCTTTAGTGGCTGCAGTTTTTTGTCTTCACATGAGCAGAGATTCTGCCTTGAACTTGGCAGCACTGAACAGAGTCAGCGAAAGGATGAAGCTGCTAATGGTTGATGCAAGTCAGTCTATCCTGATGACTACATCTTAGCAGCTGATATACCCTTCTAGTCAGCAGAGAACCCTTCATCTCTGTCCATGTGCGTGTGCTGTAACTTTTCTCTAATGCTTTTTTTTTCAAAAGACCTGATTATGGTAATTGGAGCCCAATAGTTGAAGGGAATTTTCACAGTTGCTAATGTGTAGGTAGCATTTTGATCAAGGCAACTTACAATCAGGCAATCAGCATTCAGAGGACTCCTGCATTCGTATTAGAAGGGCAATCTCTCTTTTTCCTCTTAAACCTTCACCACTCAGAATCAGAATAGTTCTTCGGTTGAGGGTGGTGGGAGTAGATGGTTTAACAGACAAGATACTGAAGTTAAATGAGCTCTGGGATGGAAAGAAGGCATATCACTCTTGAGGATATTTTGTTTAGTGCTATTACATGCTAAATTCTCTTTTACGAAGTTCCACTCCATACAGACTTAGAAATTTCACATAATGTTCGGAGGTTTGGTGAGAAAGTAACAAGATACGAAGTGGCGTCAGAGACTCCAGCTTGTCATCACCATTTGCGTTTAAGATAAATGGTGTTTCTTAATTATAATTTTTTGGGTAGACTTAAGCTAAAATGAAGTGTCAAGTGGGAACCGGTTTGATAAGCGATCAGTGCTTTGAATGGGGTACAGCAAAAGTCAAATCTGTTTAGATTGATCTAGAAAATCAGAAAAATGGTATGTATGCAAGGATACATAGATAGACACTGATGTAGTGCACGTGGGGTTGGAAGAAGGCTGGTCTGTGTTACCTAGGTTCCTGTCTCCTCTCCTGGGTGGGCCCATGGCTTCCTCCTGGGCATGGGGAAGCATCCTCTGTCTCCCCCGAGGCTGTCTTTGGACTTTTAATGTCATCTCACACCAAGTCCTGTACAAACGCAAAACCATTTTGGATTTAAAATGTATAGACAAGAAAGTCCAGATGGCTTCTGTGGCTTTTATTAGTAACTAGAAGGAGAACTTGGAGCAGATGGCATGAGGGTGAGGTAGAATCAGTGCTTTCTGTGGGCTGTGAGCCAGCTACAGGACAGTGGGGGGCTCTGGAGGGCCCCACCTGCTGCTTACTCACAGGGCCTTTGGTTGTGGTCACATAAAGAGGGTGAGGCCACTTCCCTTGTGATGAACCCGACAAATGCTCATGAATCACTTTGCATACGTATAGTTCCAGGGTAAGGGTTCCCCATTGTGATCTTCATGAATTTGGATTAAGAAAAGTAATTTAAATTAGGTTAATATGGGAATGATAAAGTTCATCTTTGCCTAGGGCTTCCCAGGTAGCATTAGTGGTAAAGAACCTGCCTGCCAATGCAGGACGCATAAGAGACCTGGGTTCAATCCCTGAGTCAGGAAGATTCCCTGGAGAAGGAAATGGCACCCCGCTCCAGTGTTCTTGCCTAGAGAACCCCGTGGACAGAGGAGCCTGGCGGGTTACATTCTATGGGGTTGCACAGAGTTGGACACGACTGAAATGACTTAGCACTCAGGCACAGCTCACTGCTTAATCAAAAATGATGTACGTTGATAGACTTTTAATTTTGCAGGAAATGGACTTGCATGCAATTGACAGATTTTTAAGTCATTGAGATTAATTCATTAAATCTTGCCCTATGTTCTTGAATGTAATCAAATGATAATTCTTTAGAACTATTCCATTTTGCAGACCTTTGGCATTCAGATAGTTGCTTCTAGCTGGTGGAGTGCTCCTAGCTGATAAACTTATGGTAGCATCTATTTCACTTGAGTCTTAGGTTCTCTGTGGACAAGATGGAAGGTGGTTATTATTACTCAGTATTTTGGCTTTCAGGCTAAAAGATGCCCCCTGCCCCCAGTATCCTTGCCTAATTATAGTACTACTGAAATCATGTCAAGTGAATCAAGAGTTAATTTACTGAAAGTACCTTGAGGAATTTGCGTAGTGTCTTTTTGACGAAATTCGTTTTAAGAAACCCATGTGACTTGTATCTCTATACCTTTTAACTTGTTTCTATACCTTTTATTTGATCACATCTGCTTAACTGAAGTCCATAGAATTCTTGCCTCATCATGCATAGCATGTTCTGTAGGTTTGCTGATTGAAAATAATGAATGGAATACATATGTGATTTTGTTGTTCAGTCGCCGAGTCACGTCCGACTCTTTGCACGTGGACTGTAGCACGCCAGGCTTCCCTGTCCCTCACCATCTCCCAGAGGCATATGTGATTAACAGCAAACAAATACATGTTGTGTTTTTGCTTTAATCATGTTCTTTTGAGAGCTTCCTCGTGAACAGTCACTCTTGATGACTTGTATCACACTACAAGTATGTCTATGGCAACAGGCCAGTGTCTGTTCTGTCCTCATTTTTTAAGTACGTGTTTATTAGAGGCAGAATATGTGGGAAGCCAGTAAAACAGAATGTGACTGTTTGAAAAGAAACTGCATTAAGTTGTATTTGTAGGAAGTTATAACTTACATGTTTTAGCTGAGTGTATTGATGAACTTTGATTTTTTTTTTTTAGCTGCACTGCACAACTTGTGGGGATCTTGGTTCCTCAACCAGGGGTCAAACCTGCGCTCTTGGCAATGAAAGCTTGGAGTCTTAACCACTGGACCACCACTGTGATCTTGTTTTCTTTTTTTCTTTGTGGTTTATTCTAGGAGGCCACAGGAAGTATTTAAGGGAAAATGAAATGTAAGAAAGAGAATGATTTTGACAAAGTACTCCCTGAGAGAAGTCTGTTTTCAGTTTCTTCCAGCTTTGAAGCTGGCGACTAGATCTCCTTTTCTTTAATTCTTCAGCACACAGGGAAGCAAGTGAACAGATGGAAAAATCTCATTGTCCATGATGTAGCTTTCCTGTGCATTTTACCGGCAGAAGCAGGGTCACTGCCTATATCCTACTTTCAGGGGAGTCTGTGGTCCAAGGCTTTCTGGCCTCTGCCCTGGGGAAGGAAGGACTCATAATGTGGAAGATTGCCCAGATGTTAGGGAGCTACAAGTGACACATGGTCACAATAGAATTCATATTAATTTTATCTACCACTTTATTTTTCCAGTTCAGAAGCTAGAGCATCCCATTCAGAAGTTTTCTTAGCTAATGTGAGAGAATTTGTTTTTGTCATATAGGTTCTCAACACTTTTCAACAAATAGTAATATTTAACATTGATTGAGCACCTATTTGTGGAATGAACTGTTGTAAGTGAATGCATTAAGTAATAGATATAGATTAAATTAAAGATTGACTACAAATGACCTTTGGAAGTATAAGTCAGATTTGATAGGGGATTTTTAAGACATTTCAAAAGAATAAAGAAACATGCATTGTTTTGGTTTGTAAGATTCTATTGATTTTCGAGCAGTCAAGAAACTCTAATACCTATATAATTAGTGTGCTGTGGGAACATATTATTTTTGTCTCCAAGAGAGCAATTGATTTCTGAGAACCTCGATACCTTAGCAAGATAATTGTGTAGAGACAGAGGTGAAACCTCAGTGGTTCAGAAGAGGAATTAGTAGATGGTTTTTGTAGTGCTGTTGAGATTTTATTTTCCTTTCAGTGATTTTGACCATATTCAAAGAAAGCATTTCAAAAATAAATGAAATGGTCTTATTTAACCCCAGGTACAACTTTGGCAGATCAGTGATACAAAGACCCATGTCAACAGGGAGGTAAAATTACACGAGTAGTATCATAAGGAAATCAGCTCATATCTTTTTGGTGATCACAAAATTCCTCACCCCAGGACAAGCCATGCTTTAAACAGACTAGAAAGTAGACTTGCTATGTATGACTTCTTTGTAGAAACGACTGTGTTTCATCTTAGATAACATACATTGATTGTAAGCTACTCTGCTGTTTTATTGGCTTCCCAGGAAAATAATCCGCCTGTCAATAATACAGGAGACCCAAGAGATATGGGTTCAGTCCCTGGGTTGGGAAGTTCCCCTGGAGAAGGAATTGACAACCCACTCCAGTATTCTTGCCTGGAGAACCCCATGGACAGAGGAGCCTGGTGGGCTACAGTTATGGGATTTCGAAGAGTCGACACAACTGAGCAACTTAGTACATACATACCACTGTTTTAAGGGCCAGTGGAAAGGGAAAAAAATGCCAAAGCAGAGAGTTCTATAATGTTTTCTCATCACTAAGAATTTGTATTTTATTGAAAGGATCCTTCTGTTCTTATTTTAGCATATTTTTTTAAATTATTTATTACTACTATATATATTCAGAAAAGAGGATATCAGCTTAGTAAGTTGGATTGGGCTTTTCTAACACTTGATCACCCCCAGTGTCCACCTCGACTCACTTACTTGTGACTCAGTCATCGTTCTGTGTTTTCCACATGTCAGCCTGTGCCCCATATCTCACCTCCGATTGCCTCTGCACCTCCCAAACCCATCCATTATCATTATTATTGATTCCCAATCTTTCAAACTTTAATCAGTACCTTTATTTTGTGTCATCTCTTAATTGCCCTAAAATTAAAAATGTCATATTTTCTGAAGTCCCAAATAATGAGATAAAAATGATTTTGTTTTGAAGTCATCATTTATAATTTTGTGATGTTTTTGAAGGTAGTTGGAAGAGCTGACTGGATTCAGAGCATGCAGTATGATTAATGAGTTGGAGTAATGTTGGGACTGTGATCCAAATCCTTCCCAGTGTTTTAAATTGGGGCGCTGTTTAGAGAGCAGCTGTCCACTTGCTGTTGCTGCTGCCAGGGCTGATTCCTTGCTTCTAACATTTTTATTAGTCTTGACTCTTTCAGTTGCAAATGACAGAAATCCAACTCCATCTGGCATAAGCAGAACAGGGACTTTTATTAGCTCATAAAACTAAGCGGTCTTGGTGTGGTGTTGGATTGGATATGGTTAGATTCAGGGGCTCTTCACTCTCAGCACTGGATTTTGCCTTCCTCTCTGGGCCCTTCAGAAGAAAAGCTATGACAGACCTGTTGAGTGAAAGTCCCTCAATTGTGTCCAACTCTTTGCGAACCCATGGACTGTAGCCCACCAGGCTCTTCTGTCCATGGAATTCTCCAGGCAAGAATACTGGAATGGGTTGCCATTCCCTTCTCTAGGGTAACCTCCCGACCTCGGGATCGAACCCAGGTCTCCTGCATTACAGGCAGATTCTTTACTGTCTGAGCCACCGGGGAGCAGAAACATCACTTTGCTGACAAAGGTCAAAGCTATGGTTTTTCCAGTAGTCATGTACGATGAATGAGTTGGACCATAAAGAAGGCTGAGTGCTGAAGAATTGATGCTTTCGAACTGTGGTGCTACAGAAGACTCTTGAGAGTCACTTGGACAGCAAGGAGATCAAACCAGTCAATCCTAAAGGAAATCAACCCTGAGTATTTATTGGAAGAACCAATGCTGAAATTGAGGCTCCAATACTTTGGCTACCTGATGTGAACAACCAACTCTGGGAAAAGACCCTGATGCTGGGAAAGATTGAGGGCAGGAGGAGAAGGGGGCGACAGAGGATGAGATGGTTGGATGGCATCATCGACTCAATGGACGTGAGTTTGCACAAACTCCAGGAGATAGCAAAGAACAGGGAAGCCTGGAGTGCTGCAGTCCATGGGGTCGAAAAGAATTAGACACAGTTGAGCAACTGAACAACAGCAGCTGTTGGCTTTGGTCTCAGTGAAGCTTTTGGTGGCCTCTGCAGCTCCAGACTTACTTCTGCTAATTTTGAGAATCTCAGAAGATTATCAAATATATCTGTCCAGGATTTCCCATCAGAGTCCTGAAATCAAATCTCATTAGTTTTTCTTAGTTTGTTTATCTGTCCTTGAAATGCTTACTGTCGCCAGAAGGGTTTAATTGAATTGACGTTTTCAGGGTTATTGCCTACCCTGGAACTGCGTGGCCTTGGAGTGAGGCTCTCCCAGATAAAGATCAAGAAGCTGGACAAAGGAGGAGGAGGATGTTGGGCTGGCCAAGCCAGCGATTCTCTTCCTAGCACTCTAAACAGAAGCCCAGTGTCTCAACATGTGTAAACCATTTGGCTTATCTGAGCAAGAAGGGAAAGTAAGAACTAGAGTACTGAACCTAGAACTGGATCTCTACCCTCAGCTCTGACTCCATCAGGCTTGTAGGGCAAAATAACCTTCCCACTTCAAAATTATATCCACCAAGTATGAAGAGTGAGACAAGCTGATGGCACCCGGGGGTGGCAGAGGGTCAAGTTTGGAAGAGTCCTTCCTGGGAGCCAGGGGTCCCTGATGTACTTTCAGCCCCAACTGTACTTTTCTGCTGGATTTCCAACTCCCAGAGACCAGCAACTGTGCTGGATCTTGCATTTTAAACTTTTTGTCTCTAGTTTCTTTTTCTTAGTCCCTCCTTCTGGGTATCCTTTTAGATGTATGTTGGTGCCTTTTAAATTATCCTTTATGTCTCTTTTATACTTTTTAATGCTGGTTTTCCTCTTTTGGGTGATTGTCTTAGCTCTGGATTCCAGTTTTCACTTTTAAAAAGCATGCTTATATCTATCCACAGAGATTTTCTTACCATATTATGTATTTTGTTTCTAGATTTTCTTTTATCAAATCTGCTTTAAAAAAAAAAACCAAAAACTTGACTGGGAAGACCCAGAGGGATGGGATGGAGAGGGAGGTGGGAGAGGGGATCGGGATGGGGAACACATGTAAATCCATGGCTGATTCATGTCAATGTATGGCAAAAACCACTACAACATTGTAAAGTAATTAGCCTCCAACTAATAAAAATAAATGGAAAAAATATAGCAAAAAAAACCCCCCCAAAAACTTGAGCAATGTTCTAGTCTTGTCTTAGAGAGTCTATTTTTATTTATTCCTTTATGAGTTTGTACATTCTTATTTTTTATCCTTCTAGGCTTTTCCTGTTATGAAGACTTCCGGGTGTTCATTTTTTGTTGTTTGTTTTTTTGTGTGTGTGTGTGCTCACATGTTTCCTCGTGTGTTCTCTTAGTTTTAGTCTGTGAGCTCATCTCCAGGGAGAGTTTTGTGTGAATTCTGGGGGTGGCCCCAGGTGGTCGAGGTGTTGCTATGGGGCAGTTTTGCTGTCACTGATTTAAGCTCTCTGCACCTCTGGATTGGGGGTGTACGTGCATGCTAAGTTGCTTCAAGTCGTGTCTGACTCTGTGACCCTATGGACTGTAGCCCACCAGGCTCCTCAGCCCCTGCTGGCTCTGAAGGTGGATGGGGGGAGGGCTTCAAGTCAAGGTGGGTGGGCGGTTCCCTAAAACCTGGGAAAAAACAGACAAAAAAGGATTCTTCCCTGGAGCCTCTGGAATAGAATAAAGCCCTGTTGACACCTTCATTCTAACCTCTCAAAATCCATCTAGGATTTCTGACCTCCGTAATTGTATCATAAACTTGTGTTGTTTCAAGGGCCTGCGTTTGCAGTAATTTGTTAGAATAGGAAAGTAATGCACACACGGATGACCCAACAATTCCTACCAGAAATGTGCCCCAGGAGATGTGTTGTAGAATGTTCAAGACCACTGTCTGTAGCACTCCACACCTGGAAATTACCCAGATGCTCGTCAGAAACAAATAGGTTGTAACGCAGCCTGCATCCTCTTCGGCGATGAAAGTGACCTGTCTGCAGCTCCATGTGGCAGTCCGGAGAGATGTCACAGACGCGATGGTATTAGCAGAAGAAAGTGAAAGTGTTAGTCACTCAGTCCTGTCCGACTCTTTGTGATTCCGTGGACTGTAGCCCACCAGGTTCCTCTGTCAGTGGAATTCTTCAGGCAAGAATGCTGGAGTGGATTGCCATTCCCTTCTCTAGGGAATCTTCCCCACCCAGGGATTGAACCTGGGTCTCCTGTATTGCAGGCAGATCTTTTACTATCTGAGCCACCAGGGAAGCCCAGAACAAGGTGTACTGTGTTTGTCCACGTGTATAGAATATAAAAGAGACAGAAGTAGCGAGTTGTGTAGAAAGTCAGGAAGACCCTTGAGATCATCCTGGCGGGGGCGGGGTGGGGGGGGGAGAGGTTAGTGACTGAAAGGGGACATGCTTGTAACATTCTGTTTCTTGATTCGGGTGCTAGTTACATGTGTCAAGTGTGTGAAAATGTATTGAGCTGCACTCTTATCTTTTATGCATTTTTCTGTGTGTCTGTTACACTTAAGTTAAAAAAAAAATCATGTCCCAAACATAGTATTGTTTTCCACGAGAGCTCTGCAGTCTGGTCCGTGTGGATGGGGCATAATCTTCTAGCCCGTGAGCGGGAGCATCAGACCCAGAACCTTGATTGGGTGATGGGCCTGCTGCTGTCGACTGACTCCCTCCTGTTCACTGTATCAGATTAGAGGACGTTTCTGTAGTACTGGGTTTTAATTTGCCCAACGAAAATTCCGATGACTAGAATTCGCAAATACCCAGTGCAATCTCGAAATGCTTGTCATAGAGACATGCACTAGTAACAAAACAGTTTGATTTATTTCTGCTAATAATGTATGTTCCTGTCATTTAATGTGGCATGTCGTTTCAGGCAGCTGCGCCAGTTGTCATGATGGGAGTGCCAATGTGTTAAGGCCACCCCTGGAAGGAAGCTTATTTCGAACAGTGCTCAGTGTTGTGACATCAGAAATTTGATCTGGGCAAGGCTCCAAAATGGCATTTGCTGGAAAAATCTGTCATAACGAGTGTAGCCTGCTCTCCTTGCTAAGATGTGAAGTGGTCTGTTGCCCAGATCTTGGATTCTAGTCCTGGCTGTGCTATCAGCCAGCCACAAGAGCTTAGTTTAGGCAAGTCATTCATTTACACATTTTCACATTATAGATGTTAATGTTACTCCTTTGCTTTAAACACATGCTTTGCCTCCATGGTGTAGCCAGAGTCAGCAGCAACAAGGTTTTGGAAATGGAAAACCATTCGTTAAGGTGGAAACTTTTGGAGTAAGACAAGTTCTAGCTGGGCTCTGACTGGCTGTGTCACCTGGGGCTCATTACCTCTGGAAGGGCTATTGAGAGGCTGCCCTGCAGGTTTGGCACATAGGAAGGGCCGCCTGGATAAATAGTGTCTGCTGGGATGATGGTGTCTGTGGTTTGTTGAGTGTCCCTGAGGTTGTTTGAGGCTGATATTGAGGGAGCTTGTAACTTGGTTATTGGATGACAGCATTCCCAGGTAATGAAACCCTCACAGAAGTTAACTATGGGGACACAGAAAATTCCTCCTATGAAAGTACCCTTGAAGATTGCATGTTTATTATAAATATTTCAAATTTGCACTGAAGTATAGAGAGTAAGGAAATGACTAGCTGTATGCTGGCCATTCAGATTTAATAATCAGCGAAAAAGTGAAAGTGTTAGCTGGTCAGTCATGTCCGACGCTTTGTGACCCCAAGGACTGTAGCCTGCCAGGCTCCTCTATCCATGGTGTTTGACATTGGTTTTTTTGGCCACAAAGCATGAGGGATCCTAGTTTCATGACCAGGGGTGGAATGTGGACCCCCTCCCCCAACACTGTAAAGAGAAGTCTTAATCTCTGGACTGCTAGGGAAGCCCCATTGCTTCCCTTTTTTGAACAACAAAAAAAAGGGAACCATTGTAATTACAGCTGAAGCCTCCTGACCCCAGACTTGTTTCTTTCCAGCCATCCTGAGATATAACTATGATGCTGTAGTTTGTGTCATTCTCTGCCATGTTTTTATATCTTCTTAGATGTTGATGTTATGTCAGCAGTCATCATATACATGATCTGTGGCATTCCGCAACTTGATCTTTTTTGTCCAGATGTATTTTAGAGATTTATCTATGATAGAATGTATATCACTCTAGCTCATTTGTTAAATACTGTATTGCATTTCAGTTTTTAATATATTCCAAGTTCTTTGTCCATTCCTTGATGTGTATTTGGGGGTATGACCAATTTTTTCCTTATTATAAACAATATTAGAGTAAACGTGTTTCATTTGCACACATGCACGTGTCTCTGTACATCTAGAAACAGCTGAAGGTAACTGGTGGTTGTACCAGGTTACAGTTCGGTGACCTGTAATGCTTCCTGATGCTTCCTGCCGTCTCTGACACTTGACAAGACTAACCTTTGCCAGCCTCATTCATGGTGTGACAGGATGTCTATTTTTAATATGCATTTCCTTGTGTTTTTTTTATTTTTTATCTCGCCGTAGATGTTAAATCTCTAAGCCCTGGATATTCTTCCAGCAAATGCCTTTTTGCTTAAGAGAACCAGACTGAGTTTCTCTAATGAGTGATTTGCATCTGCATCTTCTGTCCCTGCTCAGACTTGACTCCATGGAGGCAGAGATGCTGGGTTTGGCGTCTACCCTTTGCCCATCGAGGAGCATGAAGAACACTGATGCCTGGTTCACAGACTCCTCCTTCCTCAAGGGCCGAGGGGTTGGAGACTGGCGGAGTATCCAGGGCTCCTGGCCCACCTGTCTCTTGCTAACGCACATCACGCATGCTCAGAAAGGGTTTGGGGAGCTCTGCCCCACCCCGTGTGTAAAAAGAAAGGGATTTAGACATAGGGAAAATGGACTGCTTGGTTAAAAAGGAATATGGTGTCTATTCATCTTCCTCAGTTTTTCTTTCCTTATAGTGAATGACTGAGGTAACCACTTCACATGTCTAGGAAAATCCTTTAACATTTTAGAGATACAAAACAATAAATGTTATAAGTAAGTTATAAAACCTAGCAGAAAAAGAGACACAAAGGCAACATCCGACTTAATGAAAACATTATGATAATGTTTGTTTTCCTGTCAACTGCTATGCTGAATTTTATGTTTATCATTTCTTTTCTTCTTCAAAGTAATTTCCCACTTAAGACTATATCTCTAAGGCACATATTGAGTGCTTTGGAATGGTTTTACATTAAAAATGTAGACAGGCTTCTGGTTTCCTTTGTTCATTCAATGTTATTGCTCACATTTTGGTACTTTTAAATGTAGTTGCAGTTGTTTCATCTTCACTATGTAACATTATATTATGTGACTGTAACACAGTTTTTCAGATTCTTATAGATACTTGGATTGTTCCCAGTTCCACCCCACTCCCGGTTCATTAATTTGAACTTGCCTTCTCAGTTCAGTTCAGTCACTCAGTCATGTTTGACTCTTTGCAGCCCCATGGACTGCAGCAGGCCAGGCTTCCCTGTCCATCACCAACTCCAGAGCTTACTCAAACTCATGTCTATTGAGTCGGTGATGCCATCCAACTATCTCATCCTCTGTTGTCCCCTTCTCCTCCCACCTTCAGTCTTTCCCAGCATCAGGGTCTTTTCCAGGGAGTCAGTTCTTCAAATCAGGTTGCCAAAGTGTTGGAGTTTCAGCTTCAGCATCAGTCCTTTCAGTGAATATTCATGACCAATTTCCTTTAGGGTGGACTGGTTTGATCTCCTTGCAGTCCAAGGGATTCTCAAGAGTCTGCTCCAAAACCATAGTTCAAAAACATCAATTTTTCGGTGCTCAGCTTTCTTTATGGTCCAACTCTCACATTCATACACGACTACTAGAAAAACCATTTGACAAGAAGGACCTTTGTTGGCAAAGTAATGTCTCTGCTTTTTAATATGCTGTCTAGGTTGGTCATAACTTTTCTTCCAAGGAGCAAATGTCTTTTAATTTCATAGCTGCAGTCACCATGTGCAGTGATTTTGGAGCCCCCAAAAAGAAAGTGTCACTGTTTCCGTTGTTTCGCCATCTATTTGTCATGAAGTGATGGGACTGCATGCCATGATCTTAGTTTTCTGAATGTTGAGTTTTAAGCCAACTTTTTTACTGTCCTCTTTCACTTTCATCAAGAGGCTCTTTAGTTCTTCTTCGCTTTCTACCATAAGAGTGGTGTCATCTGCGTGTCTGAGGTTATTGATATTTCTCTCAGCAGTCTTGATTCCAGCTTGTGCTTCATCTAGCCTGGCATTTTGCATAATATCCTCTGCATATAAGTTAAATAAGCAGGGTGACAGTATACAACCTTGACATACTCCTTTTCCGATTTGGAACCAGTCTGTTGTCCCATGTCCAGTTCTAACTCTTGCTTCTTGACCTGCATATAGGTTGCTCAGGAGGCGGGTAAGGTGGTCTGGTATTCCCACCTCTTGAAGAATTTTCCACAGTTTGTTGTGATCCACACAGTCGAAGGTTTTGGTGTAGTCAATAAAGTAGATGTTTTTCTGGAACTCTCTTGCTTTTTCGATGATCCAACTGATGTTGGGAATTTGCTGTCTGGTTCCTCTGTCTTTTCTAAATCCAGCTTGAACATTTGGAAGTTCACAATTCACGTACTGTTGAAGCTTGGCTTGGAGGATTTTGAGCATTACTTTGCTAGCGTGTGAGATGAGCGCAGTTGTGTGGTAGTTAGAGCATTCTTTGGGATTGCCTTTCTTTGAGATTGGAATGAAAACTGACCTTTTACAGTCCTGTGGTCACTGCTGAGTTTTTCAAATTGGCTGGTATATTGAGTGCAGCACTTTTATAGCATCATCTTTTAGGATTTGAAGTAGCTCAACTGGAGTTCCATCACCTCCTCTAGCTTTGTTCATAGTGATTCTTCCTAAGGCCCACTTGACTTTACATTCCAGGGTGTCTGACTCTAGGTGCGTGATCACTCCATTGTGGTTATCTGGGTCGTGAAGATCTTTTTTTTCATAATTCTTCTGTGTATTCTTGCCATGTCTTAATATTTCCTGCTTCTGTTAGGTCCCTACCATTTCTGTCCTTTATTGAGCCCATCTTTGCATGAAATGTTCCCTTTGTATCTCTAATCTTCTTGAAGAGATCTCTAGTCTTTCCCATTCTATTGTTTTTCTCTATTTCTTTGCACTGATCACTGAGGAAGGCTTTCTTATCTCTCCTTGCTATTCTTTGGAACTCTGCATTCAAATGGGTATGTTTTTTCTTTTCTTTTCTCCTTTGCCTTTTGCTTCTCTTCTTTTCTCAGTTATTTGTAAGGCCTCCTCAGACAACCATTTTGCCTTTTTGCATTTCTTTTTCTTGGGGTTGGTCTCAAGACCCTCACAGGCAAATCTGGTTCGGTCTCTTGTGGGATCACTGCCCCTTCCTCCTGGGTCCTGATGCAGACACGGTGCCCTCCAAGAGTCTGTTTCCCTGGTCCTGTGTAAGTTCTGACAGCTTTATGGTGGGATTAATGGTGACCTCCTCCAAGAGGTCTTATGCCATACCCAGGTCTGCTGCACCCAGAGCACCTGCCCCTGCGGCAGGCCACTGCTGAGCTTGCCTCCGAATGGAGTGTAATTGCTGGAGTCTTGGGGTCACGGAATTTGCTAGAACATCATCAACTTTCAAGTTTACACTGCATTGTTTTCTGTGTTCGCAGTGCCCCTCAGTCTTGCCAAGGTCTAATGTCCGAGTTCTTGAATCACCGTGACTTGGTGTCTCACTGTGGTTTTTTCATTTTGATCTCCCTGATCACTGACAAGGCTGAGCTACTTTCCATCCATTTCTGTGTGAAATATGTATTCATAGTTTTGCCTCTTTTTCCCCCCGTTTGGATCACGATATCTGTCTGCTCTTGCTGCCAAAAATATTGCCTCACAAACCTCCCCAAGCTCGAGCATCTTAAAACACTACCTGCTTATCTGCACAGTAGTGGATCTTTAGGTGGTTTGAAATGGGGCCGATCTGAGCTGGGCCTGCCTGGGAGGTTCGCGTCAGGCTTCAGGCTCGGCATGCTGGGCCTGGCTGCAGGCTGTGCATCGGCTCGGCAGCGCTTTCCCTGTGTCCATTCCGGGGCCTGCTCTGGGGGGAGAAGGGTGACAGCACGCTCTGTGAACGGTGGATGTTGCACTGCAGGGGGACCGGGACTGGTTGTCACCGCACATTCCAAGCCTTGGCTGTCACTGTATCTGCCGATTGCCAACAAGTGTTAGGACAAACCCAAGGCAAGTGCATTTGGTCTAAGTGGAGCCACAGCAAGAGTGAGGATGTGACACTCAGTTCCAGGAGAATCAAGAATTCAGGCTAGGACAAGTGAAGGGATGGACAGAGATAGTTTATGTAAATGGTGAGCAAAACAGAAAAGGGTTAGCTATGCTGATAGCAGACAAAGTCGACTCAAGGCAAAAACGCTCGCAGGAGGCAAAGAAAACATTATGTAATGATAAAGCGATTGATCAGCCAGGAAGATATAATTATAAATACGTATGTATTTAACTTCAGAGTACGTCAATGTAAAGCAAACATGAACAGAACTGAAGGGAGACCCAGACAATAACAGGTGCAGCAGGAGACTTCAGCACCCACTTTCAGTGACGGGTGGAGGATCTGAGAGAAGGTCAGTAAGGAGACGGAGGCTTTGAACGACACCGTGGACCAAGTGAACCCAACAGAAAACAACAGAACTTTCTACTCAACAATGGCAGAATATCCTTTCTTCTCAAGTGCATATGAAACTTTCTGCAGGATTAGTCATATCTTAGTTCATGAAACAAGTCTAAAGAAATTTAAAGTGATTGAAATCATGCCAAGTACCCTTACCAGTCAGAATGGAGTGAAAGTAGAGATCAGTAGCAGGAGGAAAACTGGAGAATTCACAAGTAGGTGGAAATAGAATAACAAATTCTTGAACAACCGCTGGGTCAAAGAAGAAATCTGAAAGGAAATTGGAAAATAACCTTCGCAGAAATGAAACTGAAAAAACAGCATACCAGAACATAGAGGATACAGCAAAAATAGTACTAAGATAGAATTTATTGTGCTAAATTCCTACATTAAAAAAGAGGAAAGATCTCAAATAAGCTAAGGTAGAAAAAGGAGAAGAGACTAAACCCAAAGTTAGCAGAAGGAAGAAAATAGCAAAGGATTGGGCAAAAATAAGTAAGATAGGGGAAAAAAAACCCCAACTCTTGAATTGATATTTTTTAGAAGATAAACAATATATTGACAGATCCTTAGCTAAAGTAATTAACCAACAGAGGGAAGATTCAAATAAAATCAGAAGTGAAAGAGGATGCAACTGATACTGCTGAAATAATAAGGATCATTAGAGATTACCATGAGCAATTATATGCCAAGACACTGGATACGTGAATGCTCAGTCGTTCAGTCGTGTCCAACTCTTTGTGACCCCATGGACTGTAGCCTGCCAGGCTCCTCTGTCCATGGAATTCTCTAGGCAGGAATATTGAAGTGGATTGCCATGCCCTCCTCCAGGGGGTCTTCCCGACTGAGCGGTCAAACTGCACTGCAGGCTGAGTCTTCCCACCAGGGAAACCCCTTACTGGGGGATGCTACTTTAATTAATCTAATGTTAAGCTGACTGTGCATTTCTGGTCATGTTAAAACTTTTGTATGTTGCTGGATTCAACCTGCTAGTATTTTGTTGAAGATTTTTGTACCTGTATTCTTAAGGGATGTGGGTCTGTCCTTTTTTTTGTGATAGGTTTGTTTGGTTGTGAAATCAAGATAACAGTGGTCTCATAGAATGAACTTAAAGTATTCTTTTCTCTTTTGGAGGGGGAAGAGTCTGTGTTGTGTGAACTTGAGCGGTGTTTCCTCATCTGTGAAAAGGAGGTGATAATGGCTTAAAAAAAAGTTGCATTGTCATAAGAATTAATTAATACGAATGAACTGAATTCTGTCTGTAGAGGAGATGCAAGCGTGCCAGGTGCATGTGGGCGCTCAGCTCACGTTAGCTGTTACTATCAATACAGGCAGTGGGGAGCTGCAGTCTGTGCCGAACTGTCCAGATGCATTCAGTTGTAATTACTTATTAATTTATTCAAACACCCACTACTATGTGTTACAGGTTCTGAGAATCAAGTGGAAAAACATATTTTAGCCTGTTACCTCTTTGGAATAATGGGAAATCAGTGCAGGAATTGGATATTTGTATTGGCTATTTCGGTGCTAAATTCACTTTATATTCTATGCAGCGACCTAGAAACAGCTGAAATATGCGTTTTCTAATCTGTGTGGACGTTCTCTCCCTCTGGGATCACCACGTGAATTGCCCATTTGTAGTTCTTTAAAGGCATGCATTATACTTCTTGTTAATATATGTGTATTTCTTATCCATAGGGAGACCGTATATGATTTACTGTTTAATCGGGAATGTTTTGGAGAGTGAAAGGTAGTGTTATTAATAGTTATTCTAGGACAAGAGGCATAAGGCAGGACTGTGCTGGGTTATCCAGGGTATATGGACGCATAGTTCTCTCCTCCAGAATGTCTGTTAGATCTTTCTTATATTCTGCAAGTATCTGTGACTGTCCTGTTGATAGTAGATGATCAATAAATATTTCTGGAGGAATTCCCAAACACCAACCACACAGAAGCAGACTGTACATTATTTTTATTGTTTATTTACTACTTTAATTTGAAGTTTGGAAACTGTTCACAGGCTTTCTAATTGACAATCTAATTTGTCTGCTTAATTAGGGGGTCAGTAAGACAAGCGTTTAGCCACTTGCAGACAGAAAATTCTATGAACCGTGAAGGAAAATAAAAGTGATTAAGAAAGAGGATTAATTTGAAAAATCAACACACTATTTCCACATTCTTCACAGAAATACAAATCATTTCTACTTATTCCTGTCTTTTTGTTTAAATATGAAACACTAGAAGTTTCTTTAATTGAAATCGCTCAAAATAACCTTGTCCTTTGTAGCCGGTGTTTGGGAGCTGTCACAGGAGTGCCCTGGAGCATGGCTCCGCCTGCTGCTGCTCACCTTTGCCTCTTCTAGTTTTCAAATCTGACATTATTCCTCCTCGGTGCTGACATTTTTTTTTATTTCTCTAAAGCTCAGCAGGGAGGCATGTGGTTGACATGACATTTGGGACCCCTGGGACTAGGCTGTGTATCCTGGAAAATCAGAATAATCCATTTATTTTGATACTGGGCCAACGATATCAGGTTCAGTTTATGTCAAAAGAAGTGTTGTGTTTGGTTGCTTAGAATATATGCTGATAATTGATGGTCGAAGGAATTACATCAAACTCCCTGCCGTCTGTCTGTCTGTCTGTCTTTCTGTGTATCAGCCTGTCTGCCACCTGTCTGTCTGTCTATCGATCCATCTGTCATCTGTCTACGTATCATTCCTCTCCTTTGTATTGTATTTGATGGAATTTATATTTGATTCCTTTTTTCTTTTTGTCTGACAGAATATATGGGCTGTTAAGTACCTTTTATATTTTTGCTTTATAATTTCTAAGTCTGAAGAGAATCTGCTACTAAATTGTATTTTGAAACTTCTCAGCATAAAAATTTCTAATTTTTTTCCCCAATACATAATAATATAAATTCAAGCTTTCTTGCTTTCTGCAACAAACTGAAGTTACTGAGATAATTACCAGGTACTTTCAGGACGGATCACAGACGGTGAGGAGAAGATCCTTAGTAGCCAGATGATTTCAGTTTGACAAGCCACAGGGTGTTATTAGTCATACGCAGGCCAGCCTCGGCCGTGCTTAGCATGCAATAATACTTTGCTAGAGGCATCAGGTCTAAACTGTTCATTTGCATAGATGTTCGGAGTATTACCCGGAGCTAAACATGATAAATTGTATTTACATCCAACAAAATGAGTGCAGTGCTATTGAATTTAGCAGGAAAGTGTCCATTTTAAAGACATAAATATTATCTGGCCAGAAGCAAATGGCTATGAGGAAGTGTTGTTTGTTTGTGGGTTTTTTGTTTTTTGTATACCAAGGAGAAGGGAGGGGAGTTACAGAGTTTGAGAACATGCTCATACTATTAGTAGTCATAACAGGAGTATCATATGGGTGCAGAGCTAATATCCTCTGGGCTCCAGGCTTTTCTGTAATTCTAGAGATGGGCGTATGCAGTTTGGGGCACATGGAGAGTTTGTTGACAGCGGCCTGTGGGAACAGTAAACTGTGGGGATCAGGCATCCACAGTCCTGATCATCAAGATGCTCACAGCCTCGTACGGGAGACACCTCTGCAGATGGAAGCAGGAAGTGTCTGAAGTGTTGAGTGTTGTGGCTGAGACAAGGACAAGTGTGGTGTGTGTGAGGTAAGACACACACACCTTGTCCACTGGAGCCAGAGGTGAGTGAGGAAGGCTTTTCTCTAGGAGGCTCAGTTGTTCAGTCTCATCCTGCAGGATGAGTAAGCGTGGGAGAGGCTAACAGCGGAGGTGGCAGCTCTGAGGTTGAGGGGCCAGCAGCGTGCAGGACTGGGGAGCTGTGGGCACGTGGTGTCCAGAGGACAAGAGACCTGTGCTCATGATGCGTGAGACTGAAGGGGGTCAGTGAGTAGGAGCAGAGGGGCAATGAATTCAAGACACACTGAGTAGATTCAACACCCCAGCCTGGTGGGCATGTTGCGGGAAGGATGAAGTGATGGTGGCTCCTCCGTCTCTGGCAGAGTCAGGCCACCATTAGCCCAGAGGTGTTTTCGTTTGAATTAGAAAAAGACATATTTTCATCCTGGCAGGTAGAAACTCTGTGGCAGGAGGAATGGCTGGTGTACATGTTACTGAGTCTAAGCTCACTGTGCTCACTGCATGACAGGCCAGTAAGTCGAATGCAAAGTATCGAGACAAGGAATACAACTTTATTTGGAAAGCTGGCAGACCGAGAAGATGACTGACTAATGTCTCAAAATAACCATCTTATCTAGGTCTGGACGCCAGATTCTTTTATGGAACAAAGATAGGAGAGGAGGTAAGAAGGTAAGGTAAAAAGGCCATTAATCTTGCAAATATCTCCTGGAATGGTCAGCCTCAGGGAGGGAAGGTGTCCATTTCTTCCTTCCTGTAGCCACTCACAGGTTGACAGGGTCCTGAACAAAGGCACTTTGGTTTAACATTCAGGCAGAAGAACAGGTTCCCCAAGGCAGGTTACTATGTTTGGACAGAATCCTTTCAGTGCACAAAAGCAATGGGAAGCAAAGGTTAAAGTAAAAGAAACAGATCCAACCAGGAGTTAATTCTTCTCTGTACCATGCAGAGCCCAGGGTGAATGTCAGTTTCCACCAGACCCTTGGCTCAGTGCTCGTGTGCAGTGCACAGTCTGAACAACTGTAGGGACAGATACGGGCAGATGGGCAGCACTGTCATCATTAGTGCAAATAGGAAGAATGAGAGGAACTGGGAGGTCATGGGAGGGGCAGTGATGTGCTCAGTTTGTAGTATTTAGGGTCACTGTTCAGGCTCTATGTGTGTGTCAGTCACTTAGTTGTGTCTGACTCTTTGTGACCCAGTGGACTGTAGCCCACCAGGCTCCTCTGTCTCCACTGTCCATGAAATTCTCCAGGCAAGATACTGGAGGGGGTTGCCATTTCCTTCTACAGGGAATCTTCCCAATACAGGGATCAAAGCCACATCTCTTTCATCTCCTTCATTGGCAATCAAATTCTCTACCACTGTGCCACCTGTGAAGCTTCACTATTCAGGTGGAAATATTAAATAAGTCAGATATAAGATGCTAAAACACTAGGGACTACAGGTGATTTGGGTCCTTAAACTTTAAAAAAAATTACATGTAAATTGTGGTTAAAATTATTCACGCTGCACAACCTTTTGAATCATGGCTCCAGTGGGACTCATATAATTCTAAGTTTTGGTTCTCCAGAAAGGTTAATCTGCTCTGTCAAAAAACTAATTCCAACTAACTTACTAAAGAATGTCTACTACTGTTTACTAATATACAAAGACTGGTCATGAGTAACTGGATTGGTGAAGTTTTTTACTTTCTCTGCTGCAGACCACCAGGCTATGCCTTGTGTGATAAGGACCTAGTACCTAGAGTACCTCTGCCTTGACACTCTCTGAGAGTCAGATCGTGTGAGTAGAATCTGTACAGGAAAACAGCAGCCAATCTGTATTGGTTAGGTCAGCTAAGCAAAACCCCAAAGATTTCATGAGAGGGAGGACCAAAAGAAATTGTATCTATTTTTGTGATATATGTTCTAGGTAAACCATGCTTCCCAGGTGGTAAGAATCCACCTGCCAGTGCAGGAGATGTGGGTTCGATCCCTGGGTTGGGAAAATTCCCTGGAGAAGGGAATGGCAACCCACTCCAGTAGTTTTGCCTGGAGAATTCCATGGACAGAGGAGCCTGGCAGACTATAGTCCATGGGGTCGCAAAGAGTCTAACATGACTGAGTGACTCAAACTTTCTCTTTCACATAAGAGGTGTTAAGAAGATCAGTAGATAGTGTGCATTTGGGGTGAATTCCACATTGCACTGTCTGTCTGTGGCTCCTTGTCAGTGTCCCTTTTCATTATTTAAGTTAAAAGTTTTAATACAGGAAGCATGGTCACCTGTATTGTTGCATTCACTGAGGAGGGCGATTTGGTCACTGAGGTCGTGTCTGAATTTTGCTTGAAATATCAATCTCATCCTTTACTTTCAATGTTACCCTTCTGGTTCTAAAGTGACATTTCCAGCCGGCCAAGCAAAATAGCATTGACAGATTAAGCATCTAAAACATCAAACTAATGATAATTGGGTGCTTTCTAAAGATCTGCTTTTGAGACAGTAATGTCATACATATCTTGGATATGTAATAATTTTTAGATGCTGATATTAATATCTGTCAATGAGCATCTTCCTAGACTAATATTTCCATGTATTTCCTGGTAGAGTTTTAAAACTATTTATAGTCGTCAGTGTATTTAAAAAGATCAAATAGCACATACAGGTATTAAAATTAAAAGTAAATACCCTCTACTGCTACTAAACCCCCAGTCTTTTCATAAAGGAATCAACAAACAAAAAAACAAAACACAAAAAAGCTAAAAAACCCAAATCCTTTATGGATATGCACATATATACATTATACATACATACACATACAACTGCTGTTCTGAACTTGGCATTTTTGCACTTGCATTTTAGAGATACAAATCATCTCTTTGTTTTCAGTGGAACATAGCATTCCACTCTGTGATATACTGTAACTTATTTAAACAATGCCCCACAGTACACATTTAGGTGGTTTTTATTTTTGGTCATCACACACCCAGTTACACCCAGTGTTCTTATTCCTGTATCTTGGTATAATTTTGCAACTGACACACAAGCAAAATCTCACCAGTAGAATCCTTGTCTTAAAGAATTTGTGCTTTAAAAATTTTGGTAAGCCTTTCATATCGTTCTCAAAAGAGGTCACCCCAGGTGATACTCTGCCTGACACAGTCCAGGAGATTACCTCTTGTCCTTAGGCTGCATTCGTGTCTCTTGCAGACGACTTGCCTGCTGATCTGGTTTCCGTGGTGCCACTACAGACTTGAAGAAGGGGCTTCCCTGCCCTCTTAGACTCCTTCTCACATGATGCTTTTCACAACAGCCCACAGTAGGTGGGTGTCACGTGGGTGCCTCTGGTAACCTTTGCCACCCACCACCCAAGGACTGACTGGCAAAGTGCAACCATATGATAACTGGGGAAGCTAAGCATTTTTGTCAAAGTGATTTTATGGATGTTTGGTGTGTATGTGGGTGTTCTGGGCATAAAACCCTAAAGCATATGTAGGCTGTAAAATTTCAAATTCCCTTCATAAAAATGCAAGTTTCTCAAATGAAAACAGGAAATTTTATTTGACTATACAAGAATAAAATATGTGTTGTCTAACTGTGGATATAAAATATCTGATACTGAATAAATGTTAGTTCCTGTTCTTCCTCTCCCTCTGCAGCTCTAAGAATCTGTGACTCTGATCTCATCAGTGAGTTACGAACTTTGAGAAGTAGAAATACGAGGCATTATTTATTCTTACGCATCTCACAATATTACTGAATAAAAGAGAGCTCACTTATGTTGAACAAGGTATGTGTCTTCAATCCAGGGTACATGTAGCCTTCAGAAAAAGAGAGGGTCCCTGGGAGTCAGAGCACGACCTTGAAGGGTGAAGAGGGCCTAAGATGTCCATATGTAATGCTTTATTTAGTTTATTTAGAAATAAAAATATCTAATGCATATGTAATGTTGTTACAATGAACGGTGCTTAAATCTAACCTGATAAAATGTACAATGAGGGAATGAATTTTGCTTGCTTAAAGTCTGGCTGTTCCATAAATAGGTAACCTTGAGAGAGAAGGGAGTTGAAGGGCCATAGCTGAGATTGTCTGGCCAAGGAGGCAGCAGGATCCAGGGTGTGGGGCTGGAGGCAAATATGACAGCTGTGATATCTAGTGGGATTGTGACGGCCGTAATGACTTCTCTGGCTAGCAGATGCTTCTGTCGGCAGTTTTATGAGTGCGTCTTGGGCCAGGGGTCAGGATATTAGATTTTAGTCTTTGGCTCAGATAGTAACTGGCTCTGTGACCAACGTCAAGCCCTTCACCAGACCAGGGCTCGGTTTCTTTGTCTCTAGAACAAAAGTCTTAGAAGACTTTGAGTTAGTGCTTGTCGCTCAGTCGTGTCTGACTCTTTGTGACCCCATGGGCTGTAGCCCGCCAGTCTCCTCTGCCCATGGGATTCTCCAGGCAAGAATACTGGAGTGGGTGGTCAAGTTTCTTCATCAGGGGATCTTCCTGACACAGGGATTGAACCTGCTGTCCTGCATTGCTGGCAGATTCTTTACGGTCTGAGCCACCAGGGAAGCCCTACAAGATTTTTAAGGGCTTTTTAATTTCAACGAGGCTCAGTGTTGGTAACCAGTGAGCAAGTAAGATGAGCGGAGTGCATTTGGGTGGCCAGGCTCACAGGGTCTTGACGGAAGAGCAGAGGACGTTAAATTTGATGTTGTGGGCGCTGGACTCGACATACCGACAGGAGGGAGGCGTGGCTGGCTGCAGCAGGGGCAGAGAAATCTTTTTTCATCATGTCCTTAGATAATGAAAAAGTGTTTAGAGTAGGGTTATTTTAAGTTCTTACTTTTCAGTAGCATCCATTTTTTTTTTAAATCATTTTGTTCCTCTATATAGGGGCTTCATTCCCCATATATGACTTGATACCAGTTTGCATCAGCCTGTGAAATTCATTTACATGTGGAGGAACCATAGAAAGGAGATGTTAATAAAAGAGGTTTAGATTTTTCTCTCCCTTTTTTAGTGTGTTAGCAGATGCTGTTTTAAAGAGTATAGCCAGGTAAACAGATGGAGACGACTTCCCTTGAAACAATAGTTTGTGATTCATATTTCCCAAAAGTAGGTGTCTCTTCACAGGGGCAGGACCCTGTGGGGAGGTCCCAGAGTCGGGCAGAGGGGAGGAGTGGAGGGGGAAAAACTCAGGCAGTGGCCTTTGTTTGGTTTTCTGGGAAATGAATGGGGAGGCAAGGTCAGCAAGCTGAGCAGGTTCAAGATCGGCTAGGCTGGATAATTCCAGTGGTCTCCGGCTACAAGGGCTGTCTCTGATTGTCCAGTACCTGGCCCCGGGGTTGGTTTAGGGCAAGCGGATAGTGTCCCAGACTGCAGGAGCCTGGGTGAAGAGAGGGAGTGAGCTATGCACTCAGGGGTGCTTGGTTTGCATGTCAGAGGTGTGACCCCGGCAGGCTGTTTGCTGTCTCCAGGGACTGACTCACGCTGAAAGGGACAGTCCCTCCCCTGTCCCCATGGCCCTCACATGTCAATCATGGAATACAGAAAATAAAAATCACGATGAATACAAATAGGAAAAAGATACTCCATTCAGGATATTTGAACAAAATGAGGGCATTTTTGCCTCTGCGTCTGCATCTCAGTTCCAGTAGAGCAATGGGAAGCCATCCTCCCTGTATTTTTGTCTGAAAGGTTAATCTCAGTTATCTTCAGTCTGTGTCCCACATAGGATCAGAGCAAAAGGGAATTTTGAAAAGCAGACTTGACACAGCAGGTGAAATTCAAAGAGTAGTCTATTACTGGAGATGCTGCATAGGATTTTAGCATTTTCTGTAGTTCTGGAAAGCAGTTGGTACCGCCCTTCCTTCTTATGAAAGAGGGATGACGGCAGGATACTCGGACATCCTGTGATCAAGGACTTGTCTGACAGTAAGTGAACGGAAGGGCATCTGACGGCTCCAGGCTTACAACCCAAAACTGCCAGACACACATTAGTGGGTGAAAGTCCTTCAGTTTCACTTCCTTGATTGGAATTCTTAGACAGGGAACTCTAGGCACTGATTAATTATAAAACATCACTGCAACATGTCCTAAAAGTATATAATGCATCTGGGGCTGTCAGGAGGGGACAGAATGGCCAGGCTTTTGGGTTGTTTTCCGACCTCACAATCCTGGCTTCCAAAACCATGGATTTTAAGTTGGCTAATGGAAATGTACCATAGCAAGAGACTCATTTTATGTTCCTTAAACTATTATCTCCCCTTTTTCAGAGCAGTGTTTTTTTTTTCCCTAAAGCTTTTATTTTCAGTTTTCAGAGCTAAAGTTGGAAACCTAAGAAGGCACAGTGATGGTTTTGTTTCTCTGAATTCATCCTAATTTCCTGAAGTGTGCTGGTAGGGAGGATAAGGAAAAGTACTTATTTTTCCCTTTAAAAAAAAATTAACTCTATTCATAATAGCAGTGTGGATTTGTAACCTTTATGAGATAATTAATTAGTCTCGACAGAAGCAAAGAATGTTAAAGCAAGAAGGAACTTTGGAGAACATTTAGTCCAATCCCTTTATTTTACAGACAAAAAGAAATCAGGCCCAGAGAATACATGTCACTTGTTTCCAGTTACCCAGCTGTTTGTAAGGTTACCTGACTCCCAATTCAGCATTTTTCCTGCTCTATTATATGATGTTAAATCATTTTTTTAATTTGCAAAATATTTCTAGAAATGAGGTCAGTGTATCATAAGGAAATGTAAGTTTTTTTCTGTAATACAAAGTCATGATTTTTGATGCATCTATCTACACATCTATAATCTTCAGTTCAGTTCAATCACTCAGTCATGTCTGACTCTTTGTGACCCCATGGACTGCAGCACACCAGGCTTCCCTGTCCATCACCAACTCCTGGAGCTTGCTCAAACTCACATTCATTGAGCTGGTGATGCCATCCAACCATCTTGTCCTGTGTCGTCCCCTTCTCCTCCTGCCTTCAATCTTTCCCAGCATCAGGATATTTTCTAATGAGCCAGCATATATAACCTTGTTCCATCTTAAACACACACACACACACACACACACACACACACAATACACATGAGCATGAGGACTTTGAGTAATTTAGCTTTGAACAAAGGTGATGTTATTTTTGTGAGGAATAGGCTTCTATCTATCTAGGCAGCATTTCAATAGCAAGTTAAAATGTGTGAACCAACATTCTCATCCACTCGCTGAGTGACAGACAGCATATTATGTATTTCTTTTTATGTTTGAATGATACAGTGATTATACAAATGCTTCAGTAGCTGCTGTGCTCACATAATCAGCCCTGTTTCTTGTTACCATTTCAGTTTTGCTGTAGAACCTTTATGAGAAGAGACTTGTGTTGTTTTGAATTATGTAAATTTCCTGTGCAGTGACTGGGTAGAGAGGGATGGAGTTGAGGTGAGGAGCTGCCGTAGAAAACCACACCTGATACGGTGCATCATTTCATGTTTGTAGTGGAGCAGAGGTCGATAGGACTGGATTGCTGGCTCCCCACTCCCACCTGACCCCCCGCCTCATGGCTGTGGCCTTGCAGTGCCTTGTGTGGTCCACAGACCTTCGGCAGTGGCGTCATTGGGGGACTTGTTGGAAACTCCTGTTCTCAGGCCCTTCCAAGACCCACGGAATCCAAATCTGCTTGTTAACAAGCTCCTCAGGTGATTCAGGCTCAGAGGATGAGATGGTTGGATGGCATCACTGACTAAATGGACATGAGTTTGAGTAAGCTCTAGGAGATGGTGATGGACAGGGAAACCTGGTGTGCTGTAGTCCATGGGGTCACAAAGAGTCGGACACGACTGAGCGACTGAACTGAACTGAACAAGTGATTCACATGCATGTTACAGTTTGAGGAGCCCTGGGTTATAGCATGTTTTGTAAGGATGTAGCTATATTACTCGCACAAAAAACATCCAAAATAACTTTGGACATGAAATCTGCGGGGCACCCAAGTACCGTTCTTGAACCTGGCATCCATGCCTTCAGTCTCCTTGGACCCAACTGGTCTGCTTCTGGGAAGTCTATCATATGCATCCTGGCCTGGGTGCAAAACGCCCCGTGTGCTGTTTTTCTTCACTGCAGCGTTATGTGGTTGGAAAACAGATTGGAGACAACCTAGACATCCCTAAGTGTGGAGTCAGTTAAATAAATCATGAAATATCCACTCAGTGTGATACTATGTAACTGCAAATAGAAGGCGCATGCTCTTACAACCTGATACAGACCTCCAAGGTATTTTAAGCGAAAAGAAAGATAGAAAACAGTGCTATCTTTGTGCACAACAACAAGAAAATTAAATTCATTTTCTTATATTTTTATAAAGACAACTCTACAAGGATATGTCAGAATCTAGTGAAAATGATTATTAGGTGGAGATATTATGAGTTAGCCAGATGGGGGAGGGTGGGGGGGAGGAGAATTTTCACTATCTTTAATGTTTCTATATTTTTACTTTGAATTGTAAGAACTAAAAATAAATTATGTGTCTAGACTAAGGCATCTCAAGGACTCTATCATAGTCAGTTCTGTATGACTTTATAAGCAAATGGCAGCCTGACACAGCCATCTTCACACTTGCTGGTTTGCTCACCAGGTCAGTAAAGAAACTTCAGTCACATGTCTGGATATACATGGATTATTTATTTACTCAAAATTAATGTGATTTACTTTTATACAAACTGTATTTTGTACCTTAAAGCCATAGACTAAAAAAGAAACAAAGTACAATATAAAAATGAAATTGTGTTTATTTTAATAGTTAAAAACTAGTTTGCTGTCATTAAACTATTAACATGCACGGTCCTTTTTTGAAGCCTTGATTCAGGGCGTTGTGTGGCTTATTATCTGAAGCCTTCTTTTAAGGTTTAGTTTTAGTGGCTGTCATGCTTGGGCGGTCAATCCTCCTGGTTTGTCTCAGACTGAAGAGTCCCTCAGATATAGGACTTAAGTGCTGTGACCAGTTCAATTCCTGGCAGACTGGGACAGTCCATCACCCTGGTTCAGGTGATGTATCACTAAACCCTGATACTCCTTTACCAGCATCATCCATCAGTTATACAGTCAGCTGCTGAGTTTTCATCTTTTGTGATAACAGTAAGTTTCTCCTGGAAGTTAATGAATAGTGTTGCATATTTATAGTCCCAAAAGTGAGTTGAAAGCCCACTGAAGCTCTTAATTTGAAAGATTCTAAATTGGGAACCTCTGTTCCTTGAATTTTAAGTGTAAATTTATTATGAGTTTTTATCAGGAGCTTACCTTGTTTATGGGCTTCCCTGGTGGCTCAGATGGTAAAGAATCTGCCTTAATGCAGGAGACCCAGGTTCAATCCCTGGGTTGGGAATGGCTACCCACTCCATCTTGTTTATGGCCACAAAATTATGTAAATAAGGCACATATCTGGATAGATGCTCTTGAAGTACCTTTCAAAAAAGAAGGGATTCTCTTAGTCTTTGTTGAATGGTCAGCTTTCCTTCAGGTCACTGTGAGCCTGGCCTGATACACTGCCGGCTCTGGGGACAGAATCTCTTTGGGGTCACTTTTGTTGTCCGTGGTTTCTACACAGGGATTTTTGAAAGCATTTGTCCACTCTGGGAGGATTGGTGGGACTAAACTTGGACTTGGATGTTACCCTAACTGAGCTTGTAAGCTGTAGTGTTTAATAGGCCCCAGCAGGCTGAAAGCTGGGGGGCAGGATGGGGGGCTTGATGGGGGCAGGGGCGACCCTCTTCCATCACCTTGCCTTTGATCCTTACTTTCTGCCATGTTTAAGCCAAAAGAGAGTTAAAACGGTAACAAAGGGTTCCTCCCACATCCTCATGGATGGTGGCATGGCCCTCACTTACCCCCGCAGGGCATCAGCTGCTAGTGCTAGCCCCTCCATCCACAACGCTCTTCATGGCTTGGCTATCTGCAGAAAGAAAAGTCAGTTTTCAGCGTGTCCAACAATTACCCAGAAATGCGGCCAACAATTACCCAGAAGTGTGGTCTAAACCACATTTTTTGTGTTCTGGGAGCAAGCTGATGAAGAATGGAAGCCTGTGGATAGTGTGACTCTCCCCCCCCAACCCCCCAAGTCATGGTAATTGTCACCACACTTTAGTTTTATTTTATAATGAAGTACTTGTAAGTGACATTTTTATGGAGACCGCTGTAGTTGGTTTAGGTTTATTAGGTTAAATCTGTGACAGTAGTATCACTTATTGACAGCGTAACATGCTGTCCTGCAGACTTCATCAGTGTCAGCAAGGATTCTCAAAGACATATTTCAAGAAAAAGTCCAAAGCTCTTGTCTCTTTTATTCACCTCTTAAAAAAGCTTTAAGCAAAGCATCTTCTGATTTGTTAGCATTCTCTGTGAACAAGAAAATAAATGATGCTTCTTAGTTGGTTTATATAACTCTTTGCTTGAGTTTTCCTGGGTTGGTTTAATCTTACTAATGATGGCATTTATACTCTTCTGTTGAAGTCATGTTTCAGAGGAGGTTGTACATTTGCTCCGAGATGAATATTCCTCATTGTGGTTTTTAAATACATCTGTAGATTTTAGATAACAGTTTTTTAATATTCAACTAATTCTCTGATGCTTTAAATTTCAATTGACAAATTCTGATACTTTTTCCCTGGAATATATATTCCATACATATTGTATTGACTTCTGCACAAGCAGGCAGCTATTGTTAAATTTTCTGTAAAATATAGTTGAATGTCAAACAACATTTGTGCTATTCTTATGAGAAATAAACATGTAAATTTGATAATTCTCCTCTAATGAACTTTTAAAGTACCATAAGCATTGAATATTTGTTGAGTAAGCCTTCTTCCCCCTCCAAAAATGGAAACAATTGAAAATAGCTTTGAAAAATGACAAGCAAGTATTGAGGGTTTTCAAAAATATTTGTTTACTTATTTGCTTATTTATTTGGCTTTGCCAGATCTTAGTTGCAGCATGTAGGATCCAGTTCCCTGACTAGGGATCGAATCCAGGCCCCCTGCATTGGAATCATGGAGTCTTAGCCACTGGACCACCAGGGAAATCCCCGTATTGTGGTTTCTTGAAGACCAATTATAATGCTTAGTTTTGGCACACAATATTGAAAATTTGTGATCTTCTACCTGAGTGATGTTTAAAATAGAAGTTGTTTTCTATTAAAAGCAAAATACACTGCTCTAAATTTCTTTTCTTCTTTTGCTGTCACCCCAAGTCACATCATGTTTTTTGCTGAAAAAGCAAGGTACAATACACTAATTTGACAGTTACGCAACTTGATGTTCAGCTTCATTGAAATGCTCTCTTGTTATGCAACACTGGAATTCTATAAATTTGGACACTACCTGGCCCTAACAGCAGGGTTGTTTTTAAAAAAAAAAACAACACACATTTTCTTTTTTTTTTCTTCTCAGAGAGAGGTTGTGATTTATTATGTTGTTGTCTCTACCCTGCAGCTCTATTTTCACACTAATGTAAATTGCTTTAGATTCTCTTATTTCACAGTTGAAGCATTTAATTCTAGGAAAAGAAAAGCAGATTAAGTCAACAAATTTAAAATATTCAGACCCCCAAATTAAGAATTGTTTTAGTAATTTAGTGTTTATAGTAATCATTATAAGAATTGTGTGTTTGTCTTAGTTTATTTCAGTTTTACCAGGAAGTAGCTTCTCGTTGCTCTCCCGTTGTCAGACTTATTTTATATTTAGTGGTCCAGTCCGCAGTGTGTCATCCTGTGGCTTATACTTCTCTGGATCTGACACTGGTGTCGTTGTTATTTTCCCAGCTGGAGAACATTGCTTAATGTTTAGAAGAAGGATAAGATTTGCTGTGTGTATACCAATGCCAGCAAGATGCTCGAAGAATGCAAATTGAGTTATTTGAGGGGCTTTTGAAGATTTGTATTTTTACCACTTTTAATGGGATAAAGGAAACCATTCCCCAAATTGCCTATTGTCCTAGTTTTATAATGGAGATTTTCCTCCATGTAGTTCCGGAAATAGTTTAATCTTTTCTGTAGGCTGCTTGTTAAACAAAAGAGATTTAGTCACTTACCTTCTGTCTTAAAAATAATAACAAAAGGAAAGCAGAAACTATGAACTCATACATATTTATATGTGAACAGAAAATTATATTGAAAAATAAACCTTTAATTCTTAGTAGTGATTTTACAACAAACAGGGCATTCCTTTGTAAATCACCACAAAATAATTTATTGAATGCCCAGTCTCTATCATTGACACTGCCCTCTGTGTTAGAGATGATGAAGCTTTGAGGGACCATTTGATTGACTGATGGTAAACCCAACTTGGCTTCCCAGGGGCTCAGTGGTAAAGAATCCACCTGTCAATGCAGGAGACACAAGAGATGCAGGTTCAATCCCTGGGTTGGGAAGATTCCATGGAGGAGGAAATGGAAGCCCACTCCAGTATTCTTGCCTGGAAAATTCCATGGACGGTGGAGCCTGGCGGGGTACAGTCGATGGGATCACAAAGATTTGGATACTACTGAGCTGCTGCGCCCAGTACAAACCTAACTAGCTAGTGGTGGATCCAGGATTTGAACCCACATCTACAAATTCTAAAGCATGTGGTCTTTCTCCTTTACCATTTCCCCTTTTCTGTAGCTATTAAAACTCAGAGAAAGCTGGAATCTTGCTGAGAAATGCGATGGGAAGAGTAACTGCTAAAATTAAAGTGTCTCTACGCCCTCTGTGTCCTTGGGGACTGGCTGAACTAAACTATTTTGACATAGCCATGCCATAAGGTCAAATTGTTTGGTTCTTTTGGAAACTCTCAGTTATAATACTCTTATGTTATTGTTTTTTTTTTTTTTAATTACTGACTGTGCTAGAGACTCTCAAGAGAAAACTTGTCTCAGTTAGTATTATTTGCTAATAGAGACAGCAGTGGCTAGCTGCCTGTCGTCACCTTTCTTGTAGCTCAGGCTTTGCTGGGGCTGCAGCTGCTGCTAAGTCGCTTCAGTCGTGTTTGACTCGGAGATTCTCCAGGCAAGAATACTAGAGTGGGTTGCCGTGGCCTCCTCAAGGGGATCTTCCTGACCCAGGGGTGGAACCTGTGTCAGGAACAGCTAACCTGCTGGCAGGCAAGATCTTTACCAGCAGTGCCACCTGGGAAGCGCATGTTCAGTCTTTAAACCCTCTCTAGCCCAGCTGAAGCCGACCGGAGGAGACCCTGTTGGCCGAGCGCCACGTGCGCGTCCTTTCTGTAGAGTATCGTTCCAGGCCTCCCACCCTCTGCTCTTGTCCCTTACCTGCCACCCTCTGCAGGGCTTGGTCTGCTCGGCTGAACAGAGCCCGCAGTGTAGACTGCACTGTCTGAAGAACTGTTCCCTCTGCCGGAAGGATTCTTCCTCAGGCCTCATCCAAACAGCTGGTGCCTTCAAACCCCACTGTCTTCCCTTACTTGCCTTATTTTATATTTTTCTCCCTATTCTATTTTCTCCCAGCATAGCCTAGGGCATTTGGTTTTTTAAAAAATTTTTTAATGCAATGCCTTATCTCACACTAAAGTTCGGCATCTTTTAAAAAAAGGCATATAATCAAGTCCAATCTAGCCCTTAGGAGCTATTGTTTAGTCTACTGAAGTCATAAATTACTGAAATTCTCAAGTATTAATTAGCTAGATGGCCTGAAGAAGAATTAGCACAGCTTCCACAAGTGCTAGACTACTTCCAGGGAGTAGTTGCTGTGCTGAGGGATGTGGCTCATTAAGTGATTCTGAAAGATTCAGGGATGCGCCTTGAGCATTGTCCCTGCAGTCTGCGGTTAGAGGAACTGGTCCACTTCCTGGGTATACAGACAGAGGTCCTCTCTTGCAAAATAATTATATGCCAGCGGAACTAATGTCTGCATTTTTTAAGTGTTGTGAGAGATCTGTTCACTTCCACCAAGGTAATTCTCTACCTGAGAATGGAATATCAACATCAGAAAAGTGAAAACCAAATTGGTTTTAATTTAGAAGATGCCTATCTTTTGATGGCATTTATGACTTTTAAGGACACAATGAGATATTTAGGCATTTGGGATTTTTAACCTAAATAGCCTCATTTTCATCAAGCTGAGAAACTGTCACTGGAGAAGAAGCAGGGGAATTTTTTCCAACTGATGAACTTTTGAGGGGAGGGAACATCAATAATTGAAGCATCCCCATGCACTACAGCAGAATGCTTCTCTATAACAAGTTGTTCTCAGTATGTGCTTTCAGGTAATCTATTTTCTCTTGATGCTGGTTTGCAAGTGAACTAATCTTTGAATTTAATGGGTTAAGTCACCAAACCTCCCCTCTGGTGCTCTGTCACTTCTGGGTGGGCGAGTGGTGGTCTGTGCATGTATGTACTGTCACAAAGGAAGATCATGCATTTGTTTCTTCCTGGAGTCAATCGGCAGATGATACAGTGGATGAAACTGTATAAAGCACATCAGTAGGGCAGGGGCCATGTTCATAAAGCCTGTCTTATAAAGACAGTTTGTATGGGCCATGTAGAATTGTTTTATGTATGTATGTATATATTTATTTAAAAATTTTTTAAAAATTTATTTTGTAATGAAGTATAGTTGATTTACAATTTTGTGTTAGTTGCAGGTATACACCAAAGTAATTCAGGTATACACGTATATATTTTTTTCAGATTTTTTTCCTTTATAGGTTATTGTAAGATATTGAATGTAGTTCCCTGTGCTATACAGTAAATCCTTGCTGTTTATCTATTTTATGTATAGTAGTGTGTATCTGTTAAACCCATACTCCTAATTTATCCCTTCCCCTTTTCCTCTTTGGGAACTGTAAGTTTATTTTCTATGTTTGTGAGTCTGTTTCTGTTTTATGTATAGATTTGTTTGTATTAATTTTTAGATTCCACATATAAGTGATATCGTTATGGTATGTCTTTCTCTGTCTGACTTACTTCGCTTAGTGTGATAGTCTCTGGGCCCATCCATGTTGCTGCAAATGGCAATATTTCATTCTTTCTTCTGGCTGAGTAATATTCCATTACATGTGTACCACATCTTAAGCCAGTCGTCTGTTGATGGGCACTAGAGTTACTTCCATGCCTTGGCTATTGTAAACAGTACTGCAGTGAACATTAGGGTCCATGTATATTTTTGAATTAAGTGTCTTCATCTTTTATGGATATGTGCCCAGGAGTGGGATTGCTAAATCATATCTGTTTTTAGTTTTTAAGGAAACTCAGTGCTCTTTTCCATACTGGTTGTACCACTTCACATTCTTGCCAACAGTGTAGGAGGTTTCCCTTTTCTCCACACCCTCTCCAGGATTTATTTGTAGACTTTTTGATTATGGCCATTCTGACTGGTGTGAGGTGGTATTTCACTGTAGTTTTGATTTGCATTTCTCTAATTATCAGTGATGTGAGCATCTTTTCATGTGCTTGTGGGCTCTCTGTCTTCTTTAGAGAAATGTCTGTTTAGATCTTGTGTACATTTTTTGCTTGGGTTGTTTGTTTTTCATTTTGATATTGAGTTGTATGAACTCTTTGTATATTATAGATATTAACCCCTTGTTGGTCACATCATTTGCAAATATTTTCTCCCTTTCTGTAGGTTGGTTTTTTGTTTTGTTGATGAATTTCCTTTGCAAAAGCTTATAAGTTTGATTAGGTCCCATTTGTTTAGTTTTGCTTTTATTTGTTTTACCTTGGGAGACTGACCTAAGAAAATATTGCTCTAATTCATGTCTGAGAATGTTTGGCTTATGTTTTCTTCTAGGAGTTTTATGGTTTCATGTCTTATATGGAGGTCATTTAATTTAGATGATACTTAATATATTAATTATCCTTTCTTGTCTATGTCCTGTCATGGATGGTCATCTTTCAGTATTGTAAAATCCAAAAAAGTCTTTTAAAAAATCTACTAAAGTTTCTTGATAATAAACTTTGTCATTTATATGTATTGAAAACAGTTCTTTAATTCTGTGAATTCTTTAACACTATGAAAGCAGACATTGTGTGTAAACCTTTACTTCACTAGAGAAGTTGCTAAGGTGCCTTCAGATTATTTATGTTCTCAATCTGTCCTGCAGAGGAGCCTCTACACCTGTCATTAGGGGTTCCTAGTGGGCAGTAAGACTCTTGAACCCAGGAAAGGGCCCCGAGTTCCCTTGAGGGGCAATGCTGGGCTTCTGTGCAGAGACTGAGGGTCTGGTGAGAGGGTCCGTGGAGGGGTCGTCAGTTGTGCAGGTAATGGATGAGCCTGTGAGTGCAGGGGGCCCCTCCGAGGGTCCCCTCTGGGGGAGCTCCTTGAGCAGAAGGCTGAGGATACCTCCCCGACCGCACCTCCCCCACCAAGCGGAGAGGAGGAGCAGCGAGCAAGGATCCCAGATGGAGCCCCCCGAACCCGTGTGGGAGCCAGGACCCCACACAGCACTCTGGATGCAGGCTTTCCACCTAGAATGATAGTCATGTTGACGTAGAAATTTTTTTTCCCCCAATTAAACTTAAAGCTATAGAAAGCTGGGTTTTAGAAGTTTCAGACGCTACTGTTTTAATTTTGCTGTGTGCTGGGAAGTATTCTACCGAGATAAGCCTCTGGTCTGCCATTTTCTTTGTACTTTTAATTATTGGTAGTTGTCTTCACAGGGCTTCAGATGTTAGGAGAAATTATTTTTCTCTGATAGTTGTTGTCATGATTAATGTTTTATAATAGCAAATCTGAATTCAGTAATTCAGAAGGTAATCTGACAAGGAAGCTATATTTTACTGATGATTTTTAAAGCGTAGAAAGGATTCTTGGGAATTGAAACCAGCTATTTAAATTAGTGCACATTTATGGCTTATCAGAGTGATGGAGCCACAGAGTGAGACATTTATGCCAGAACTAAACCTCAGGGAAATCAGTTCTTTCGTATTTAAAATGATTAGCTGATTTATTAGATAGTTCCCAGTCTGAAGCTTTACAACTATATTCAAAACTATTTTGGAGAGTTAACATCAGAAGCTTTCTGTACAAAATAATGCTAGGATAGTGGAAGGTTTTTCTAGATAACGCATGCTCTTTTTTTTTTTATAAATCAACTCCCAGAACATCATCTTAAACAGACGGGAAAATATTACCTATGGATGCATTTTAAAAGTTCTTTTATAATTTCTGTACTTTATATATTTCTGTATTTTAAACCTCAGTTCAAATCAGAGAATACCGTACTTACTGTGTGACACCTATTGTCCTAAACTAACGTATTATTTGTGGATTCCTTCTTATTTTTCAGGCTAATGAAGTATGATTATTTGATCCATTTGTTGAGCATTTAGAAACTTTTGGTAGTGAGTTTGAAGAGTTGTGTGTGTGTGAGCTCAGTTCCTCAGTCGTGTCTGACTCTTTGCAACCCCATGGACTGTAGCCCTCTAGGCTCCACTGTCCGTGGGATTTCCCAGGCAAGAATACTGAAGTGGATTGCCATTTCCTCTTCCAGAGGATCTTCCTGACCCAGGAATGGAACCCATGTCTCTTGTGTCTCCTGTATTAGTAGGCATACTCTTTACCACTGCACCACCTGGGAAGCCCTGAACAGTTTACTAAATACCAGTTACTCCTGATTACATTTTAGCATTAATTTCCCATAACCATGACTTAACAGTTTGAATAGCAGATGTTGGTTATCTTCTGGTTCCTCAGGTTAGAAGCTTGACTTGGATCCCACTGGACTAAATTCAATGGGCAGGGCTGTGTCCCTTCCAGAGGCTCGAGGATTGAAGATGGGGAATCTGTTTCCTGCCTTTTCCAGCTTCTTGAAGTCTCCTGTATTCCTTGTCTCACGGCCCCTTCCTCTATCTTCAAAACTAGCAAAGGACCATGTCTTGGGTTTTTGTTGTTACAGTCACATCTTCCTCTGACCACAACTGGGAAAGCTTGTCCACTTTCAGAGACCTCTGTGATCCTATTGGATCCACATGGATAAGCCAAGGTCATCTCCCCATCTCAAGAACCTTAACCTAACCCCACCGGCAGAATCACTTTTGTCATATGACATAGTGTAGTCATGGTTTCTGGGGATGAGGTATGAACGTCTTTGGGGGCTGTCCTGCCTTCATTAGCTCTGGTTGCAGAACCACTTTGGGCTTCTTTGCAGGAGGTGGGATGGCTGTGGACCTGTTGCTAAGGGAACAACACCTTTACTGAGCTCCTTTGCTTTAGGGGTGTTTAGTCATGCATGTGGCACTAGTGGTAAAGATTCTGCCTGCCAGCACAAGAGATGCAGGTTCCATCCCTGGGAAGATCCTCTGGAGAAGGAAGTGGCAACCCATTCCAGTATTCCTGCCTGGAGAATCCCATGGACCTCTAGAGGATCCTGGCGGCTACAGTCCACGGGGTTGCAAAGAGTCACACATGACAGTGCACACAAACACAGAGTCATGAGTCTACAGACACAGTGCTTTCTTGCTGC
Organism: Muntiacus reevesi; assembly: GCF_963930625.1. Taxonomy (NCBI): domain Eukaryota; kingdom Metazoa; phylum Chordata; class Mammalia; order Artiodactyla; family Cervidae; genus Muntiacus; species Muntiacus reevesi. The sequence continues at coordinate 37,703,123 of NC_089252.1, read as the reverse complement.
ACACACACAACATGATCCAGTGAGGACCAAGGGGCTCTCATCCCAAAAGAGTCCTAAAGAGCTCGGTGGCAAAGAGGCCGATGGGGAGTGATGGAATCCTTGCTGCTGCTTTAAATGTGCTTTTCAGGAATTTAATTTCACAAAACTGTTCTAGATGTTTTTACGTTAAAAAAATTTCCTTTAAACAGTGCTAATTTATCTTTTGGCTGATACAAGTTCTCTATTTTGCCCTAAACGATTTGTGAGTGAACTGAAATTCAGTATTCCTTCATGGATTTTAAACTTACATCCACTGAGGATGATGAGTGTTTTGAAAGGTTAGCAAGCTGTGAGGTTAAGATATGATTTGGGGAATAATCCATATTATTTTACACACTTGCAATGTAAAGAGAACAAATAATCTTGAATACTATTTTAAGCATGTCCATTCATCGAAGCCCAGCAGGAGATATCTCGAGTAGGGGAGAGCCTACATTCTGATCGACAGAATTAATTGAATTAATGAGAACTGGAGCTCTGCTCTATTCACCAGATGACGTGAGACGTGTCTAGGATACAGAGAAGCAAAGGTCAAGGGAAAAGTATAGTTAATGACTTTATGAAGAGGATGCTGCCGTCTCATATAGATGGATGTTAATTTGATGACTGCCAGCATGGTATTCACAGAGGAGTATTTTAACATCAACCCATGGTCATGTGGGTCGACTTTAAGGTGTCTTGGTGATGAAAATTACTCCTATAGACCCACTGGCCCTGCATGTCAAGGGGGTCAGTCGGTTAGCACAGAGGGATCCCAGCACAAATGTCTCTTTACAATAAACTCTACCATCACCTGAATGTTCCTATAAGGATCCTGAGCTTTCTTAGTTCTTTCTCCTCTGGTGACAGACCTGGACCCACTCGGGAGCCCTGATCTGCATCCAATCCTCTGTTCAGTGACCATTCACCTTGTCTGTGTCCCAAGTCAACCACCTGTGCTGAACTCTCAGTTGAGGTGGCGGCTGTTTCTTCCTCTTCTCCTGCTTCTCCAGCTCCTCTTCTTCCTCCCCTTCTTGCCCTTCTCTTCACCTTCCTCCCCTTCTTTCCCCTCTCCTCCTCCTTCATCACTTGCTCCCTCCTTGTATCCTGATATTTTTTGGACTTTATGTCTCGGTGCTTTCTCTTCAGATCAGATTTCTACTCTCTACCTTCCACTCCAGTGTTGAGAGGTCCCTGTGTTTCAGCTCTCATTCTCTTCTCCTTTTCCACTTTTTCTCTTGATGACTTCTGTGATCTGGATGGTACCCCGGTTGTTTTTTCCTCACTGCAGGTCCGTATCTCAGCTCCAGGCTGGATGCAGGTAAACTCTTCCTGGTTATCCTTCGCTATGTCAACTCACAGTCTCCCCAGTCTTTTTTTCTCTTTCTTGTTGATCTCTTTTTGTGTACGAGTAAGTCACCACTTAAGCCATTCTCTTAACTGTGTGCCGTGTGTGCCAAGTCACTTAAGTCACGTCTGACTCTTTGCAAACCCATGGACTGTAGCCACCAGGCTCCTCTGTCCATGGGCTTCTCCAGGCAAGAATACTGGAGTGGGTTGCTATGCCCTCCTCCAGGGGATCTTCCCTGCCCAGGGATTGAACCCGGGTCTCCTACACTGCAGGCATATTCTTTATCATTGAGCCACCAGGGAAGCCCATATGCATCTTTTTATTTTAATTTTAAATAATCTAATTTTTAATAATTTTAGTAATTAGCAAAAATATATGTAAAAGAGTTTGTATATTTAGGGGATGAAACAAGATGACCCAAGATGTCATTCTGGAGAAGGGCACAATTTGAGCTCTTCAAAGAGGAGAGCATGACAACCGACCCAGTATTCTTGCTTGAACAATTTCATGGACAGAGGAACCTGGCAGGCTACAGTCCACGGGGTCGCAAACAGTTGGACCAGACTGAGCAACTAACACTTTCACTTTCAAAGAGAATTGCAGAATATCTAGTGGCTGGCCTTAAACATCTGATATAAGAATCAATGTCTGTCTTTACTGAATTAGGGTTTTTTTAAAAATTATTTTATTATTATTATTTTTTAAATTATTTATTTTAATTGGAGGCTAATTACTTTTCAGTATTGAAGTGGTTTTTGCCATACATTGCCATGAATCAGCCATGGGTGTACATGTGCCCCCATCTTGAACACTCCCTCCCTATCCCATCCCTCAGGATCATCCCACTGCACCAGCCTTGAGCACCCTGTCTCATGCATTGAACCTGGACTGGTGATCTGTTTCACATATGATAACACACGTGTTTCAATGCTATTCTCTCAAATCATCTCACCCTTGCCTTCTCCCACAGAGTCCAAAAGTCTGTTCTTTACATCTGTGTCTGTTGCTGTCTCGCATATAGGGTCATTGTTACCATGCTTTCTAAATTCCATATATATGCATTAATATACTGTATTAGTGTTTTTCTTTCTGACTTACTTCACTCTGTATAATAGGCTCCAGTTTCATCCCCCTCATTAGAACTGATTCAAATGCATTATTTTTAATAGCTAAGTAATGCTAAGTAATTACTTATGCATATGGGCTCCTGCTGCTCCCGCCTGGACTGCCTGCTGAATTCTGGTTTTCTGGGAAGGCAGTGGTCTCCATAATGCATCTTAACCTTAATTAATAGTTAATAATAATTAATAAACAAGAAAAGTAAAGATTAATAAGAAAAGTAAATAATAAAAAAGAAAAGAAAAAGGGAAAAATTTTTTTTTCTATTTTTTAAACAAAAGCAAAGGAATGATACAGACTTTTCTATAGCAACACATTTGAAACTCTGGAGTAACTGGTGATTTCCTAACAAACTAATGATTATCAAAACGCATCCAGGAAAAGTTGAATATTTGAATAGGTCAAACAGTAAAAGAGACTGGAAGACAAGATCCAGCCAGGATCACAGCTGAATTATTTTTCAACTTTAAAAGAACAAACAATTCCAATGATATTCAGACTCTTTCAAGCCGTGTAAAAAGATGAAAAATATTTATGACACCAGCATATGAAATCTGAGGAAAATAGCACAAAACCAAAACTCTAGGTGACAAATACATGTCACATACAAGTATGAAATTCTAAATAAATATTGCCAAAATAATCCAGCAGCATATTAGAAAAATGATATCTTATTACCAAGGAGGATATAGCATGCAGTAATGTAAAATTCAGCAGTGCAACAGAGTTCAGTATAAAATCTGCCAACATAATTCCTACATCAACAGATTAAAAGGGAAAAGCCATATAATGATTTTTAACACTGAAAAGATTTTTGATAAAATTTAGCCACCATTCCTTGCAAAAATTGATATGTAAAAGACTATAATAAACATTATTTACCAAAATATAATAGTGAATATACCAAATAGCTAAACATCAAAATATTTAAATTAAAATCAAGAAATTGAAATGCCCACTGTCATCATTGCTATTCAGTATTGTTTTGGAGGTTTTAGTGAATGAAATAAGAAACAGAATTTAATGGGTGATATAAACTTTGGAAAGAGAGCTCTCTCTCTCTCTCTCTCTCTCTCTATATATATATATATATATATACACACGCAGATGATGTGATTTTATACCTAGGAAACCCAGGAGAATCTAATTACTATACCACCAGAATGTCTGGGATTTCAGTACAAATTAAATTTACCCAATTTAAATTAAAACCAGTTGAGATTCTAATTTGGAAGTGAATTCACTGTTAACTTGGGGCCGGGGGTGGGGAGGAGCTGACATTTTTGTGGTATGTATTTTCATTTGTTCAGATACTAAGTTACATGATTTTACTGTCTCCCCTTTCTTGTTCAGCGACCCCACTTTCTGCTCTGTGGCCCCGCAGGCTCAGGGATCATGCCCCAGACAACCCTTGGCACAGGCTTTTAGCTCTCCCCTCTCTCCTTTTGCTCCTGCTGCTCCCGCCTGGACTGCCTGCTGAATTCTGGTTTTCTGGGAAGGCAGTGGTCTCCAGGAAGCTTCCTCTGTTCAGAATCAATCCTCCTTCATTTTGTTCACAGATGCATTGTTTGGGTTTCTTAGCTGGTGCCCATTAGCACCGTGTCTGCCTGTTTATTCACCAGAATGTTGAGTACCTCCATATGCTGGGTGGGGGTGACGCTTGTTTGTCTGCACGTGTGTCTCCCCCAGTAGAGCTGGCGCAACGTGAGCACAAGTCAAGTCCCCAGGCATCCCCAGCATGTTGTGTCCTGACTCTGAGCACCCGCTCCATGCAGGGAAATGAGCAGCAACTGGTTTTGAATTCAGTTGTATTGGAATGAAACTCAGCCTAAATATGCAAATGAAAAATGCTATCAGCAGAGCACGGAGAAGTCTTTGCTACAGTGACACCGTGGAGCTATTAGAAGGTGAAGGTTTGGGAAGTGCAGTTATATTCAGGGAGCATCTGATTCTGGGTTTATTTCCCAGCAGCAATAAGTTGTTAACACTGGGAAAATTATATTATTTCCAGTGGGTACCACAAAGGGAGGCATTATTTATATCCATGTGTAATAAAATTGGTTGGTTGCTACCAACAGTTGTTTTTCTCACATATTCTAAGATGCTGTCTGATGGGGCTGGATGCAACATAGTGTTTGAAATGAGGTTGAGATGTTGGTGTGAAAGGTTGTGTTTATGGTTAATGGAATTGGAAAGGTGTTTCTTGGGAACACAAGTTGTAGGATTTACATGGTTCTGTCCTTAAGAACGACAGCTTATTCACTCTTCACTCCCTGCCATGTTTAATTTTAGATTAGAACATCATTAATAAACATTGTGCAGTTTCCTAGAACTAGGATTCTTAACTGTCAGGTAGAATTCATCTGTCAGTGGTTCTTCAGTCTGTATTCTCTGGGGAATGGGGCTGAATGTGATGCTGAGTGGTCAGAGTGTGGGGCAGATAGAGTGTCTGTACTTTTGGGGTTTCCAATAGTCGGACTCCTAAAAAGATATTTTATAAGTTAAAATGGGGTCATGCTAAAGAGAAAATTTTTAGAGCTCCCATATTGATAAAACATTTCAATTTGTTTTTAATTTTGAAATGATTTACTTTGGGAAGCAATTTTTACCTACTTTTGTTTCTATAACATATGGTTAAATTTTGATGTACATTTAGTCCCCAAAGCAAATTTGATAAATAGCTTCATTTGTTGACAAATCGTGCTTTTTTTGGCAGTTAAAATCAGCATGTATCATTTTTAAATGAAGAAGAGAGTGTTTAAAATCACCAATATAATTAAATATGGTACAATCACCTTCAGTTAACAATATACTGTTATAATTTTTTCTTTTTTATTGAGGTATATTTGATTTATAATGATTCAGATATACAGCAAAGTGACTGAGTTTTATATATATATATATAATATATATGTTCTTTTTCATTATAGGTTATTACAATATAGAAAAAAAGTTTAAGGTTTGAAAAAAATCAGAGCTAGATGATAACTAGGGGTCTCCCATAGCCTCTTCTTCCACTGCCCACAGTGTCCTTGTGGGCATCCATCTGGGTGTCTGAGGTGCAGGGCTGGCTTCAGTCTAACCCCTGGGTCTAGGTTCTCTCCGTGTCTCTCAAATAGCCCTTGTTCTTACAAGGAACGAACTTCTTCCCCATTGGGAATGACCTCTGTCACCATCTGGGTGACATCACTCCCCACACACGAGTTTTTTAGGAATGCAGCTGTCGTAGAAAACGAGATATTTATATCTGCTTTGGAGTCAGCACTGCTGTCATGTTTTTGGTAAAGCGTATAATTGTCATGTTGTAAATGCTTATGTGAAAGCAGGGATGTTGAGTAATCTTACCAGAGGATCTTCAGGGTTTGTCACGTTGCCTTCTGTGTTTAGCAAAATCAAATGTCTCATGTTGTGTAGAAATGGCAGCAGATCTTCTGGTGCTGTGATGGCCAACAGACTGTGTGCGAGCTCCTTCGTGGGAACCACACGGAGTCATTCTGCCGTCTCCAGACAAAGGCAGGAAATCCAGTGATGACAGTTCCCTCGGCCTTACTTAATGGTTTTGTTGTTCAGTTGCCCAGTCATGTCCAACTCTTCACAACCCCATGGGCTGCAGCACTACAGGCTTCCCTGTCCTTCACCGTCTCCCGGAGCTCGCTCAAACTCATGCCCATTGAGTTGGTGATGCCATCCAACCGTCTCATCCTCTGTCACCCCCTTCTCCTTAAAGTGCAGTTAAAAAATTTTATACTTCAGTACGTGTATTTCTTCGCAAGAACGGGTCAGTGTGTTGTGTGGATAAATAGTAATAATGTGCACGCTCTGTGGGTCTATTTTACACTAAAATTTGATAAGAGTTTTTCTTTATAACCTGAGCTTCAATTACTCTTTTTTGTCAATTGCATATATGAATATCAAAGGAAAAAGTCGTACACATTATTTATTTCTTTTTCAATTACTAGACCAGGCACTGGGTCTGTATTTTTATTCCAGAAGACAGCACACTTGTTGGCAAGAGCTCAGGACATTTTTATTTGATATTTAGTTGTTTGTTTGGCTGCGTCGGGTCTTAGTTGCAGCATGCAGGATCTTCATTGTGTCATGTAGGATCTATCGCTGGGGCACACAGGCTCTCTAGTTGTGGCAGGCAGGTTCAGAAGTTGCAGCGTGTGGGCCTCAGAGCTGGAGGGCTTCAGAGCATGGGTTCTCTAGTTGGGGTGCGAGGGCTTAGTTGCTTCTTAGTACGTGGGATCTTAGTTCCCTAACCAGAGATCGAACTGGCTTCCGCTGCATTGCAGGGCAGATTCTTAACCACTGGACCACCAGGGAAGTCCCCGTATTTTTTTAAGTGATTAAAAGTTCACAAGAATTCTTCCTGTCCAGATGGCTTGAGTTTGGCTTTTGTTACCACATCAAGTTGCTTTATTGTCTTGAGATGTTTCAATGTTTGACTTGAAAGTGTACTGTATCACCTGTCGCCACCAACATGCTTGCAGCTCTGACCTTTTACCATCTGCACCTTCCCCAGGAACATTTTACTGCAAGATAAACGTTAAAATTAATGTTCACATAGCCCTTTTTGATCAGTCTTCTCCAAGGGCATGTGTATATGAATGTGTGTTTGTGCAGTGTATGTGTGTATTTGGTTATAACAATGCTTGTTGACAATTTAAAAACTCTAGAAAGTAACAAGGAAAGAATATTTATGTCAGTCCCACCCCCCCCATGTATAACCATCATTAGTATTTTGCTGTTTCTTTCCAATTACTTTTCTATGCGTGTGCGTTTGTGTGTGTGGACTCATAAATGCAGAGTGCCTTGCCTGAGTAGGGGCTTTATAAACATATTGAAAAATGAATGTTTTAATACATGTAATCAATTGTATTTTAAATTTTAGGATCATAAAATATATACTGTTTTGTGTCCTTTGATTTTTTTACTTAACTCAGAAAATTCTCAAGATATTTTATAAAAACAATTTTTGATGGCTTCATAATCATATATATGTGTGTATGTAATATATAAATATCTTTTATTTAAACTTTCTCCCATATTACTATTACTTTGCATTATTGCTGTAATAATGTTGTGATGTCCCTTTTTACAATTAACTTTTATCAGGACCACTTCCTTATCATATCAACCCTAGAGGAGGAGTTCCTGAAACATAGACTATAAACTTAAAACAATTTTTGATCTTTACTGCCCAGTTTTTATTACCTAGAAATGATGCTTTTATTGAATTACAAAGGATAGCTATCCATCTAGAAAAGCAGAAACTTAAAGTACCAAGAAGATTGGGAAGAAATTATTTATAATCCCAGCATGTAAAGATGACTTCATTTAAGATTTTGTTTTGCACAACTTTAGTCTTTTTTATTTCCATTATATGTTTTTACCAAAAAAGGATCACTTTATTTCCTTAACTCCTTTTTTCCGCCCTTGGTGTGTCATTAGCATAGACTTTCTCTGCCGTTCGACAGTCTTCTGCAGTGTAACTCGATGACCTGTTGTTAAAACGACATCTCCGTACCAGTCCTCTCTTGATGAACCTTCAGTCTGTTTCCAGTCACTCACAGTTCGTTTCCAGTGCTCAGTCACTCAATTGTGTCTGATTCTCCAACTCCATGGACTGTGGCCCGCCAGGCTCCTCTGTCTGTGGAGTTTTCTAGGCTAGAATACTGGAGTGCGTTGCCATTTCCTCCTCCTGGGGATCTTCCCGACCCAGGGATCAAACCTGCTTCTCTTGTGTCTCCTGCCTTGGCAGGCAGGTTCTTTTCCACTGGCACCACCTAAGAAGCCTAGATCCGTCTTAGCTAACATTTTAAATATCATCTCGAGCCCCTTGATGGCCATGCATGCTTTACAAGCTGTGATGAGACAGCTTGTTATCCTATGAACCCAGATATGCTCAGGGTCACATTATGGCCTTGTCCATATGCTTTTTTAAATTCACCTCAAGTGTTTGCTTGTCTAGCTGTTTTTATCATCTCTATGCATTGTGTTGCCCCCCAGTTTTATGATGACTTCATTGGCGTTTAACAGTTCTCTCCACCAAAATACTAAACATGTTTTGAAAAAAGTTGTGCTCCACCATTTGGTTGGGGTTTAAAACGCAAGGCGTGGTGTCGAGGGCAAGAGGGAAAGGAGTGTGTTTGCGAACCAGACTGTGGCCTGACATTGTGCGCTCATGTAAGCCGATTGCTGGCTGGGACTCTGAAGATCAGAGCGAATTCTCATTCATGTTGGTTTTTCAGTTCTGGGACGGAACTGAAGCTGCATTCTGATCCTGTGGTTCAGAGCCTCCTCTTCTCTTAGCACCCTCTCCTCTGAAATAGTGGGGCTCAGAGTTCCGGGGTGGGAAGCAATTCAGTGGATCTGAAACGGTGGACCCAGACAAACAGATCAGGCACTCTTTTGTTCTTGGGAGGGGCCCGAAGTCCCCATGAAGGCGGCTTATCTGCAGTTCCAGCTGGGAGCCCAATGTCATGTTCAGAGGAAGGAAAATTAAAAGAAGAAAGTAGTGGCATTTAGAGTCAAGGGCGGCCCATTTCACGGCTCTTCTCCTGCAGTTAAAGGAAATTTATACTAGAAATACCCTCGTCTCATTTCCCTGGGAGAGTTTCATTATTCAGAGAAAAATATGTGGATTTATTGTTTCAGACGCCGGAGTCAGGTTTTGTAGAATCCACTCAATACGGCTAGAGTTATCTGTCGACTTTACGAGTTATTTTTAAAAGTTCCTCTGTGAAGCTATTTATTTTGTTCTGTGTGGGTTCTTTTTCTTTGTTCATAAAGATCTCTGTTAATCTGGAGCTGCTTAAATTCCACTGTGATCTGTGCTTTCTTTCCATTTCTGAGACTATTATTTGGTCAGTGGTTCGGTTAGGGTCATTGTACACGCATGCTCACAACACTCACACACCAAATTTCTTATTATGAATAGATCAGTGGGCTCCAGGGGATTGAGAATTTCTGCATCTGAGATTATAGTAGAAGAGATTCGCAAAGAAACAGTAGGAATTCCATTTACTGACTTACAAAGTGCACTTTTGTTGTACCAGGCATTCTGTGTTCTCCATTTGTAGGAGGCCTCCCAGTATAATCGTGACAGCAGTTTGGGATTCAAACTTAATTTATGAAAAGTGTTCAAAATAACAAGGATGTAGTCTTTAAAATGAGAGTTTAAAAATACAGAATCCGCCATTCATCACTGCCATCTTCACTGCAGCTTTGCAGCCAGTTATGTTTAATTATGTAGGTGATGATTTTTCTCCATTAGTCTAACAAATAAATGGCAGAAACAGGCATCACTTTGAAGAAGCAGTGTCGGAAGCAAGTCGTGCTGCCCGGCCTGGGTCTCTGTGATGAACGGCTGTGCTCTGCTTATTGAAGTCTCCTGAATCAGTTATGTACTCCATGGGCTGCTTAATGGCAAGTTGCTGTAAATGACAGCCATGTGGCCCTTAGTCATTTTTTGACGGGGGCCAGAGCGGGGGGTCTTAGACCCCTTTGAACATCTTATGTAAGCTATTGATAATCTCCTTAGAGAAGTGTTTATATCCATTTGCACACACAATTTTATATAAAATTCAGATTTCCAGAATCCTCAAAGGCATCGTGGACCACCCCTGCTGTTAAGAACAGCTACACTAAACAAGAGTACAAAACAACAGTGTGTGTGTATATGTACCTGAGTGTGTGCTGTGTGTAGTGTGTGTGTGTATTTTTCAAGTTCTCCATTTTCTCTGTGATTAAAACAAGAGGAAGTCAGAAGGGGTTCTAATATTTCTGATAATTTCCCCTCTTCGCTCAGTTGGAAATCATAGTTTCTTGAAGAAGAAGCAAGGAAGATGTTCTGTAACCTCTCACCGTGTGCTGGCATCTCTTGGTGAGGAAGGAGTCATTGCAGGGTACTCAGGGGGTGGGGGGTGGGGGTGGGGGAGATGAAAGCTGTAGTGATGTGCCAGAAAGGCGGATCTGAAAAGCAGCTATAGAAGTCAAGTTTTTGTGAGCTGTTCATCGGGTCCTTGGAGGTCTCAGTAGATACTGATCACTTTATAGAATGGAGATGTCTCTCCACCTTGAAACCTGGGTGTCAGTTTAACCCCCCTGCCTTCCTCGTCTTGTGCCTCCGGCCAGTAAGCGGGTGGTACCTATCTTACCTCCCAGGTGGGCGTGGAGTGGCTCTCGCTCCTCCCCTCAGCTATTGTTCTTTTTTTTTTTTCCATTTATTTTTATTAGTTGGAGGCTAATTACTTTACAATATTGTAGTGGTTTTTGCCATACATTGACATGAATCAGCCATGGATTTACATGTGTTCCCCATCCCAATCCCCCCCTCCCGCCTCCCTCCCCATCCCATCCCTTGGATGAGGAAGCTGTGGTACATATACACAATGGAATATTACTCAGCTCTTGTTCTAGGTTGGTTGAGGCTCTCATCCCCCGTTCGCTGTCCCTACATTCCAGAATACAATGTAAACTTACGCATAAGCACAGACCAGGGTTTGAATTCGAATTTCATGTTTTTACTGATGAGCTGAGCAACTGGCGAGATTTGCGAACCTCTCTGAGCCACAGTTTCCTCCTGGGTGGCGTGGGAATGGTAATGGACCCACTACTGGGGATGTTAAGGTATAAATGAGCTGAATTAGATGCTGTATGTGGTCCATGGCAAATTCTTTAAAAGCCTCCTCGACCATCTTTTCTATGTCTAATCTTGCTACATTTCTAATTAATTCTCCACATTGCCACTAACAGGATCTTAATATAATGCAATCATTTTTTTTTTTCTTCCTAGTGACTAAAAGCTTTTCTAGTACATCATTGACTGAGGATAAACCAAAAGGCCCTTAACAAGACTTACAAAGCTTCTCATGACCCGGGTCCTGCCTGTTTGCCTGGCATCTTTATCACTTGATCATGTGTGTGTGTATTGATCTCTTTTAAAAAGTTACAGTTCTTTAAAAAAGTTACAGTGCCATTTACAAATTTTAACAAGACAGTTTAAAAATAAAATGCTTTCTCTTCATTCTGGGTGAACCACTCAAAGTAATGTGGTATGTGTATCCCTGGATCTGCCTAGATGTAGTTATGGAGACCTGGGAATAATGTCCGTATAGATGGCGTGTGTACTCATCTGCCACTTGCTCTGTATTTATCAGTACATCACAGCCTCACAACGCCTCTACGGATCCACATCTGTGACTTGCTGTTTAATAGCTGCACTGAATTCTGTTGTATCTGTTTTCTCTCCATCTGAAATGATTATGTGTGCTGTTGTGGTCAGAACATAATTCCATTTTCCTCCCCCGATTGGATCATCATGGGTCCTGATGCCATGTGTCCTTACTTTCCTGATTGATCTGATAGGAAATTCCTATCAATGGGATCTGGTGTTCTCCACAACACTGCTTTCAAACTTTTGGCGCCTAGGGATTGTTTACTGGTCATGTAGCACATACTCAGATCTCTGATTAACAATATCCAAAAACTTGTCCTAAGTTTTAATTATAAAAGTTTAAAATGATGATGTCTTCAGTGTCGCCTCTAACCTTTCACAATGACCTTCCATAGTGACCACCCTTGTTCTTCCATCTTCATTTCTATTTAATGAGAAAATTGTACCAAACCTTTGGTAGGTTTTTGGCTGTGATACCAAGGGTTTGGTGGTTCTTCAGGTACATGTGGGTTATTCTGGATATTTAGAGCACACCTGAACCCAGACATTTTGTTTCATCAAATGCCGTGTTGACACTTATCACACTCAGAGCCTGGCAGGTTAAGTCTCTACTTCAGAGGGAGCTCAGATGCATTTGCAACTTCTTCTTTGATCACATTTGTCCCAGGAACGTGTTTTTTTCATGCTCCCTTCTTTGTTGTTGTTCATCACTCAGTCGCGTCCAACTCTTTGCGGCCCCGTGGACTGCAGCATGCCAGGCTTCCCTGTCCTTCACCATATCCCAAAGCTTTCTCAGACTCATGTCCATGGAGTCAGTGATGCCATCCAACCATCTCATCCTCTGTCGTCCCCTTCTCCTCCTGCTCTCAGTCTTTCCCAGCATCAGGTCTTTTCCATTGAGTCAGCTCTTCACATCAGGTGGTCAAACTGTTGGTGCTTTGGCTTCGGCATCAATCCTTCCAATGAATATTTAGGGTTGATTTCCTTTAGGATTGACTGTTTTGATCTCCTTGTAATCCGAGGGACTCTCAAGAGTCTTCTTCAGCACCTACAACACTCCTTTCTGCAGTATTTCAATTATGTTCTTTATCAATAACGATTGATTTTTTTCCTCACTGAGTAAAGAAAATCGTCACATGTTGACAAAAAGCTATATTCTCTGTGGTCTAGCTGTTTGTATCACAATTTGCCTACATAAAACTTCCTGACAGCTCACCTTTCATATTTACAATTGTTACATTTCAGCCCTGGAGATACACGTCGAGATGGTTTAAGCTTTTGAAGGTGTTTCTGAGATAAACCATTTACCAAGGACACTGAACTCGTCGCACTGGTCTTCGATGTCATAAGGAATTTTGTTTTTATCATCTGCTTGTAAAATTCTCAGGAACCTCTTTCCCCCGACAGTCCTCGTGTGGAGGTTGGGAAACTGTAGGGCCCAGCCCTCCTCCAGCTCCCTAAAAATGCACGCCTCGGTGGCTGTGGTTCCATTCACCTCCAGTTTCTCCCATTTTTTTCCGTACTGAATTATGATCAGGGAGGCACTGTTGGCTGTCAGCTCTTGCCTGTGAATAATACGGAATGTCTGCTGACGTTCGGATGAAGTCGTCCAGTTGGCATACTGGTGCCCTTCTAGGGGTGGGCATCTCCCTGGTCCCCTGCTGGTGCTGGCTCCGCCCTTCCTTCTGCAGTCTGTGTGCTGAATCCTCTTTGCTCTTGCCATGGTGTTCTCAGTGATAAACAGATGTATCTACCCACCGTCCAAGAGTTGTTCCCTCCGTACACTTGTGACTGTGTCCACCCGGGGAGCAAAGACCTGCTGCCATGATTGCATTTCATTAAGGAATTTTGCCAGCAGCCCACCTGATTTTTGTCAAGGCATTGTGTTTTCTTTCTGTTTGTTGTTTTCTAATGCCCTGACTCGTTTTGTTTTTAAATAATAGTATGTCATTTGTGCCTACTTTTGATATGAGGTGTGGAACTTGGAATAATCCTTCTTTTCCATTAGTGACAAAATCCATCACTTTCATACTAGAAAGCATTATTTTTAACTGTTCTGAGAAAAGAAAATGACAAAACAAAACGACTTTCCTTCTGTACCCAGGAGCACATGGCTTCCTCAGAAATGTCCTCGAATCCTTCCATGACACCGAGCTGGGTTTTGTTTTGCGTGTTGTGGCCGCTTCTGTCCCCAGAGCGGAACAAACAGTTGGCAGCTTTTCAGAAGACTTGTGTCCTTACTTGTGCTCTGCCCACTAAACTGGTGTGACCTTGAGAAAGTCTCCTAACTTCTCTGGGCTTGAGTTTGATGTATCCGTGAAAGTATTTTTTCAGGTCCACAAACCGTGTCGGTTTTTATGACTGAATTTAACTGACTAATTGTTTGCTTTAAGCGTGTGCTTCCAGCTCCCTTTTTTCATTGTAAAATATAATTTTATAAGCACAGTTATCAATTGCGTTCATAAAATGTAAGAGTTTTAGAAAGGAAAAACATCTTTATCTGCCATGTAAACCATCCCACAGGAGAGAGATCGTTGACAGGCCATGATATTTCTCAGTAAACATTGCCTTTTGGATTCTTTTTTTTAATGAAAAATTTTTAAAAATATTTTTTAATTGGGGGAAAATTGCTTTGCAATGTTGTACTAGTTTTTGCTGTGCAACACAAATCAGCCATAATTATATATGTATCACCTCCCTTTTGAGGCTCCCCCCTCTCCCTCCAGCCCACCTTTCCAGGTCAGGTGGATGAACCTAGAGCCTATTATACAGAATGAAGTAAGCCTTTCAGATTCTTAAAATGACCGGTTTGGTTTTTGTTTGAAACCCTCCAAACACTGCTGTTTTCTTTGCAACATCACATAAAGCTCCCAAATGTTCAGCCGAGAGAGCATTTTGAAATGCTGGCAAGAGTGAAGTTGATCGTCCCAGCTCTCAGCTGAGTTTCACTGCCAGTGCCTTGAATTTATCATTCATATATGATATAATCCTGGTCCCTCCCATCTCCAACTTTGCATCTTTCAGTTTTGTTGAAACATGAAAAATGTCCTCTCATTTTCTGCAGCTTCTTAAATTTCCTTCCAGCCTTATTGTTTTCTTCTCCCCAGGTCTCTCCTTCCCGTTTGCTTTTCTTAGCCATATTGCATGCATGTATATATGTATCTATGTATATGGACGTGGCGCTTTTGAAGTTAACTGAGGAATTTCAAAGCAGCGAACAGGAGGCAGTCACACAAAACTTGTTAAGTGCAATCTGCTGGGAAACAGAGGAGAAGTGAGAAGAAGGCTGGGAGAGCTAAACACACACATGACATTTATTTTTGTAGAAATAAAATATTCCTGAGAAATCACTCATTCTTGCCATTTCGTTTTTGGTTTCTGTCATCTTTCAAGTTTTTCCTTGGAACCTTGTAAAATGAGCTGTGAATGTAAGAAAGTTTTTCACGACATTCTTACAAGCCAATTCATAAAGATTTTAAAAACAGTTCCATGTTCTTGTATAAAAGGCGTGCACCCAAGTGTATGGAAGAAGGTTGAGTAAACGATGTTCCCTCCATGCGGTTGAGAACAGTGCCGCTTGAAAGAGAAGGTGGACAGTAGCCACGATCTGACATGAGGTGGCTTCCAAGGGACACAGGGAAGGGACCAGAGCCAAGTGCAAAACAGCCTGTGTCATGTGCTCTTATATAAGAAGAAAGGGGGAAACAAGGGAAAAAAACAAGCGTAATTGCTTACTTTTACAAGAAGAAACCTGGAAAGGATAAGCCTTAGAAAGAGTGAGGTTGGTCCCCTGTTAGGTTAGAATGGTGTGGGGGATAGGATGTGGAGTGGAGAGATACTTCTTTGAGTCCCCTTTTGTAGAGCGTCAACTTTGGGAAATTTGAGAAACTGAAAGAAAATAGAAATAAACGGAACTCAGCCACATTTCTCTCTTCTCTGTGCTGAGGAGAGAAGGAATGAATCCATGTAGTTTATGAACAGAATTTTTAACTGTGTACCCCATTCTTGGATGGTACAGCAGGAAGAGAAGATTGTCAACAGATCCTGAACTCTTTGTTGTAGGTTTGTTCATTGCTATAGTGGGAGTGAGAGAGTTCTGAAGCTACGGTAGATACGCTTTACATGAGTAAGCATGGTACCTTGTTAGAGGAGGAACCCAAATACAGAAAAAGAAGAGTCTTTTGGGGATGGGTGGGAATGTGATGGATCTTTTTGAACTTGCGATTTAGTGTGTGTGTGTGTGTGTGTGTGTGTGTGTGTGTGTACACACACATACATGGGCTTCCCTGGTGACTTAGATGGTAAAGAATCTGCCTGCAACATGGGAGATCCAACTTTGATCCCTGGGTTGGTAAGATCCCCTGGAGGAGGAAATGACAACCCACTCCAGTATTCTTGCCTGGAGAAATCCATGGACTGAGGCTATAGTCCATGGGGTCACACAGAGTCAGACATGACTGAGCAAGTAACATTTTCATATACATATGTAAATGTTTATAATATATATATAAATATACACACACATATGTAAATATTTATGTATGTATGTATTTTGTATACCTAGACAGCATATTAAAAAGCAGAGACGTTACTTTCCCAACAAAGGTCCATCTAGTCAAAGTTATCATTTTTCCAGTAGTCATGTATGGATGTGAGAGTTGGACTATAAAGACAGCTGAGTGCCGAAGAATTGATGCTTTTGAACAGTGGTGTTGGAGAAGACTCTTGAGAGTCCCTTGGATAGCAAGGAGATCCAACCAGTCCATCCTAAAGGAAGTCAACCCTGAATGTTCATTGGAAGGACTGATGCCTGTTGCTAAAACTACAATACCTTGGCCACCTGATGGGAAGAACTGACTCATTGGAAAAGACCATGACACTGGGAGAGATTGAAGGCAGGAGGAGAAGGGGATGACAGAGGATGAGATGGTTGGATGGCGTCACCAACTCAATGGATACGAGTTTGAGTAAACTCCGGGAGTTGGTGGCGGACAGGGAGGCCTGGTGTGCTGCAGTCCATGGGGTCACAAAGAATCGGACAGAACTGAGCGACTGAACTGAACTGAACTGATGTATTTTGTATATAACTGTAGTGAAGGACTTGGAGAATACTATAATTATGTGATCAAAATTATCATCACTGGTGACCCAGGAACACCATATAGATCCAGTTGTCATATCCTGGGAAGGACACATCATCACTCATGTCATATGCTGGCAAAAAAAAAAATTCATAACCTGAATCTTGTCACAAGGAAACATCAGACAAATCCAAAGCAGAGAACTTTGTTTTCAAAAATAAAGCAGGGAAAAGACTATATTCTTTGGAAATGTTAATGTTATAAGAGATAAAGGCTATGGAAAATGTTCCAGATTGAGGGAGACTAAAGGCGCATGTCAGTTAAATTTAATATCTGACCTTAAACTGAATCCTGCTCTGGAGGGGAAAATACAATGAAGTGCATTGTTGGATAAATTGGAAAAATGGAACATGAGTGGAAGATTAAAGTATTGAATAATGCTAAATTTAGAGACATTGATAACTGAGCTATTGTTACTAAGAGAGCCTTCCTATTCTTGGGGAAAATAAACTGCTCTTAGGGAAAATTTTTAGTGTTTAGGGGTAAAGAGTGCCCCAATGATTAAAAAAATCATATGTACACCTATTTCTCTATCTACCTATTTATATCTGTGTATGCATAGACACTTGAGTGGGGACAAGCAAATGAGGTGGAACGTTAACAATAAATCTAGACAGAGGCTATTCTGTTCTCTGTACTGTTTTGTTCTTGGAACCTTTAAGTTTCACATTTCCAAATGAAAAGGTTTCTTCTTGAGTAAATTACCCTAAAAATAGGTATTTGTATGTTAAAATAGTCATTAATCATTATTAAAAAGCAGCTCTAGGTCTGACTGTACCATATTTTAATCATTTCCATTAGTATACTTACAAGTTTATTCTCAAGAATAAACCAATAATGCTGAATCATCTCAAAACTGTCTGCTGAAAAGCTGTTAATCATTCAGCAAGGCTATGGTAAACAAGACCTATACTGAAGAAAATAATAATGAATGGGAATGAATGAGAAAGTCTTCTATGAAAATAAATCCCTTTTACAATAGCAACAAGTATAAAAGGTACACAGACATAAATATGATGAAGTCTATGTGAAAATTTTGAAAAACATCTTGGACAAAGAAATGATTAGATTAAATGAGAGGGAACAAGTTCCTAAATTAGAAAACTCAATCAGATACAGATTGCTCTCCAGATAGACTCATTATAAGCAAAGAAGACACTGTGATGTAGGCAAATATGCCAATAAATAGGATTAAAAGGCCAGGAAAAGACCCAGGCATGTAGGAACATGATTTAATAGAGGAAATTTTGCAGACAAATGAAAGTATGGACTATTCATTCAAAAAGTTTTTTTTTAAATAATTTGTTTTCCATATGAAAAAATAGAGCTCTACCACACTGTAGAAAAAAATCAATACTGTGGCATTGTAGATTTAAATAGGAAGAACAAAGGTTTAAAATAACACTGGGAGATTATTCATGTAACTTCACTGTTGCAAAGGATTTCATAGGCTAGATGTGCCAACAATATAGGACATGATTTATATATTACATTAAGATGAAATTCTCCACAAAGTCATCATATACAAATGAAGAGCCAAGTCACAGACTGGGGATAGGTAACCGTTATAACCCCTGGTGGCTCAGATGGTAAAGAATCCACTTGTGATTCAGGAGACCTGGTTTGATCCCTGGATCAGGAAGATCCCCTGGAGAAGGGAATGGCTACCTGGAAATCCCATGGACAGAGGAGCCTGGAGGGCTATAGTCCGTGGGGCTGCAAAGAGTGAAACCCGACCTAAAGACTAACACACTCAACAAAAGATTGTTAGCAGAGCTCAGGAGACTCTCCTTCAAATCATTAAGGAAAAGGGGGTAAATGAAATAAATGGGGTGTTCATAGGGCATAGACTTTGGCAGATGAAATATTTTAAAGCATGTACAAGTGACCATGCCATCTTTGAGGGCAAAATCTGTTAGAGCAGCCTTTTTCTTAGTACCTGTTACTGAGCTTCCAGGCTTGTGTGACTGTGTGCATAGCCACACCAAGTGTTTTAACATCAGACCGTGGAGCTGCTTCAGTGGCTGATATTATTATGTTGCGAAATTTCACAGGACCAGCCCTTTCCAGAGCAAGAAAATGGCTTTCAGGCTGGAATAAAATTGGAAGGCATCAACCACCAACATCCATCTCTATTTTGTGTGCTCTCTGTAGCTGAGGTAAGAGATGATGCTACTGTTAGGCTAATTGCAATGACAGAGGAGAATTTTTGAGAAGGACGAATTTCAGTGCTTTGTGTTATAAACAAGTTCCAATACATTATGGATTCATTTTATTCAGTGATGGGTGAAATATGTTTTTTAATGACTTTTTTTCCTTCTCTGAAGATTATAATTTTCTAGTAAGTCCCTCCTTACTAACGATTACCCTTACTTAATTTAATTGGTAGTAGTTTTCACCTGACGTTGGTGAAATCCCTGAATCCCACAGTGTTGCTTTTTTTCTGTTAGAAGAGACATAGTTATTCAGGTTTTCTCTGCACTAATGAGAAATGTATATGAAAAATATCCATGCTTATGAATTATGCATTTGCATATGTACGTGAATTTTATGAAAATTATATAGGGTTAAGAGCCATTGATAAAAGTAAATTACTTATAAAATACAATATTTACTAAATATTTTGTTAGTAAATTGATAAAAGACCTCAGTATTTTGAATAACATTAAACATCAAAAGCACTATTCACTTAATTTGCTGATTAATTACAGTTATTAAACTTGTATAGCATGTACAGGAGATGTGTTTTCCAGACTGTGTTATTATTTTCTTTGTTAAGTGTGCTGGATGCATTTGTCAGAGTTGAAGTAAGATCATACCCATGTTGGTTTTTGCTTGGCACTTCAATGTCTTGGGATGTGAATCTGAGCCAGGCAGCAGGGGATGGGGTTTCTGAAAGGAATATTTGATAGGTATTGAATGTCATTGAATAAATAACTTGTTGATCAATGGATATGTAAATTGATCTCAGATTCCTAGGCTGAGTAAAAGGATAATTTTCTTTTTTTTTTTTTTTGGATAATTTTCTTATAAGAAAAAATCTTATACTTGAAAGATAGTGTCTAGTTTGTCAGCATTTAGTCTTATCCAGATGTCATCTATGAATTTGTTCTCTAACATAAGTACTTTTGGATGTAACGATTGGTTCATATATATTGATGGTGTCAACAGAGTAAATAAAAATGTTGTTGATTTTGTGTACACTTCAAATGCATGACCCAAAGATTGTAAATATTCCTTTTTGCTGGTGTGTGGTTACCATCTATGGCTTCATTTCGACGGTTATTTAAGTTGCTACGATTTTTGAACCAATGTTGGCTTCCCTGACATCTGTCCAGTGGGGTGGTGTGAAAAAATCAAACATGACTTATACATCCTTCAGGGTAAGCAGGAGGGAAAGGCAGTCAGCTTTATTTTAACAATGGTTTATGAAATACTAATACGAGAGCCTGCATGAATTGATTTTCAAAATGAAAATTTGATCCACAAAGAGCCATAAGACTATAAGGATACTACTCTTAGAAATAAATAAATGTCTTTAAAAGCATCAGTGATCGTTTGGGTCAAGTATTCTAAGGTATGTAGGGCAGAAATAAAATCTTACAAGAGCATTTTATCTTACATGAAGTTTACTAAGCTTTATAAGGAATGAAGAAACTAATGTTTAAATTACGTTAAAATAAAACATTTCCCTTAATCAGTGATGCTGCACAGTAAGGAAACTTGATTCACTGTATATCATTTGTTTCAAGCAGAAATCATGGCAAGCAGGGAACTCCGAAAGAGAAAAATTTCATTATTTAAAAAATTTTTTATTTTTTAAATTTTGGATGCATTGGGTCTTTGTTGCTGCTCATGGGCTTTCTCTAGTTGTGGCGGGTGGGGGCCGCTCTCTGGTTGAAGTGTGTGGGCTTCTCTTCATGAAGGAGGAAAGGAACAGGCCGAGCTGTCTCCATCTTGAAAAAGAAGGAAACTCCATCTTGCACTTTCAGTGAACTTTGGACTATGTGCCTGGTAGCCGTGGGGATAACATACCTATGGCCAACTGGCCTCCTGGACTGATAAACACCAGATTCCATGCCAATATTTCCCATCGCCAAAAAGAATGTGATAATCCCCTTTGTAGTCTATCACCTTTATAATCTTTATGGCATCCATTGGTGTAGTCTACAATGTGTAACTAGCTGACCATTCTGATTATGAATCATGGCTGTAACCTGATTGTATCTCCCTTTAACACTTTCCAGGCTAGGTTTAAGGAATTTGGGAATGTGGGCTTGAGCAGTACACTTAAGGTATATAAGGTTTTCACAAAAGTCGGTCGGGGTCCCTGGCTAAAGAGGAAAGTCTGCCTCAGACCCGCTGGTGTAATAAACTGCACTCCACTATCGACGCTGCCCTTCTGAGTGAGTTTGTTTCCTGGAGTGTTTGGCTGTAACAATCACAGTGGCTTCTCTCATTGCAGAGCGCAGGCTGTAGGGCACGTGGGTGCAGTCGTTGTGGCTTGGGGGCTGTAGAGCTCAGGCTCAGTAGCTGTGGCTCAGGGCCTGTGGGATTTTCTCGGACCAGGGATCAAACCCGTGTCCCCTGCACTGGCAGGTGGACCCTTAACCACTGGACCACCAGGGAAGTCCTTCACTATTTTCTTTGGATGGGAGTTAAAAACCTTCTCTTAGTCTCCTCTTTCAGTTCAGTTCGGTTCAGTCGCTCAATCGTGTCCAACTCTTTACGACCTCATGGACTGTAGCACGCCAGGCCTCCCTGTCCATCACCAACTCCCAGAGTTTACTCAGATTCATGTCCACTGAGTTGGTGATGCCATCCAAATATCTCATCCTCTGTCATCCCCTTCTCTTCCCGCCTTCAATCTTTCCCAGCATTAGGGTCTTTTCAAATGAGTCAGTTCTTCACGTCAGATGGACAAAGTATTGGAGTTTTAGCATCAGCATCAGTCCTTCCAGTGAATATCCAGGGTTGATTTCCTTTAGGATGGACTGGTTGGATCTTCTTGCAGTTCAAAAGACCCTCAAGAGTCTGCTCCAACACTACACCTCTTTAGGCAAGAGGAACTGGGTCCGGCAGATGTGGCTGAAACCTTTCTTATCTGCTGAGGGCTAGTGAGGGGACGGTTCACAGGTTGTGATGCTGGTGAGCCCGTTTCCTTGACCAACAGACTTCTGTATTAATATAAGGTCTCCTGCTTGGGTCTTAGACTCCGGATGACCGTGGCAATGTCTAGAGTCACCATATAGTCGTTCTATTCTCAGGAAGCAGCTTGGGGTGTCCTCTGGGATCCACCCCCAAGGCGGGCGGCAGGGTCCCCTGAGATTGCTGGATCTCATGAGCCTGTAACAGACGCCAGGCTCATCAATTCATCAAGCCCTAACTGTGTGCAGACTCTGGGGACTGAGCTTTGAATAAAAGAAATCCTCTCTGTTGTCATGGGGCCTTCATTCCAGAGGGGAGGGGAGGATAAGCAGAAAATGATGCGTGTCCAGCATCGGCAGGGGTGGAGGCTGAGAGGGGCACAGGGCTGCCCTTGCAGTAAGTGTGCTGAAGACAAATGCCTGGACAGATGTGTTGCAGGAAGGAGGGCCCCTTCCAGGGCCCGAAACTGGGCTCTTGTCTGACAAGAATTGTTGGAAATGAACTGTCCAAGGAGACACATGTGCTGACAAAGCAAGAGATTTTATTGGTAAGGGGCACCCGGGTGGAGAGCAGGGGGGGTAAGGGAACCCAGGAGAACAGCTCTGCCACGTGGCTCACAGTCTTGGGTTTTATGGTGATGGGGTTAGTTTCAGGGTTGTCTTGAGCCAATCATTCTGACTCAGGGTCCTTCCTGGTGGGGCATGCATTGTTCAGCCAAGATGCATGCCAGAGAGAAGGATTCTGGGAGGTGGTTGGACATGTGGTGTCTCCTTTTGACCTTTCCCCAACTCTTCCGGTTGGTGGTGGCTCATTAGTTCCGTGTTCCTTACCAGGACCTCCTGTCGTAAGACAACTCGTGCAAATGGTTACTATGGTGGCTGGCCAGGGTGGGCGGTTTCAGTCGGTGTGCGCCCCCTAACAGATGCACAGGATGGACAGCCCGGCCGCTTCTGGAAAGAAGCCCAGCCTGCAGGTGTGTGGTGGAACCACAGGGAGGTGAAGGCACTGGAGTGGAGAGGCGAGGGCCAGGACCGGGGAGGTGAGTGGCAGGTCTGGCCGTACCTTGACGGCCCTGTAAGGAGTTTGATGTCTCTTCTGAATGTCATTCGTCTGAAGTGTCTACTGAGCTGAGTGGTCTGGGCCAGGCTGAGACCAGCCGCTTTAGGGACATGGACAGGAGGGTCAAGTGTCTTGCCCATACAGACAAGGAGCAGAGAGTTGGGTCTGCCCCATGGCCTGGGGAGTTTTCTGTCATTCATTCCTGCACTGGTTTCCCTGGGACTGCTCCCCATCAGGCCCTCGCTGGTCTGGGGATCTGGGGACTCAGGAGCTCTGCCCTGCCCCCCTCTGCCCATTTTGGAAGCTTTCACAGGAGATGAGAGTCCGTCAGACCACCAGGTCCTGGTTCCATAGTTTAATGGGTTTTAGGATTTGTAGAGAATGACATGCATGTTGAGAAATCACACTCAACAGGTTTGAATTCCATACGCTGAAAAACACACTGAAGCAGTGTAGAGATTTTCACTTGAATCTTTTGTGTCTGCTGAACGACATCGAATTTATGGCGGAAAACTGAATAAGAATAATATGGTTATTATGCACATGGTTACATCTTGGGGGCATTGTGGGTAATCCATCCTTTTTTTAGGTTATGGAAAAGATAAATTTATTTGGATGGATTGCTTGAAGGCATGAAAATTACAAAATGCTCCCAAGAAATGATTCAGAAATTATTCAGAGTTCTGTAAGTATTTTCTTCCTTAGTATAAAGCAGATTTTTACTTCAGTTTAAATTTCTTAAAATTCACTATGTATTCTTGTTTTGTTTAATCTTTTAAGAATCCTTAACTTCCTATGACTTTTATCACTAAATTTGTCAGCTTTCTATGGACAAACCTATCCCCCCCAACACACACCCTTTAAACATACAATTAAGTACTTTAATTAAATGAAGAGAGTAGAAAACTTTGCATTGAAAGCCAGCTAAAATTGCCTGCAAAGCAGCAGAACCGGATT